>NW_006785059.1:151086-171472 GCF_000442215.2 Lipotes vexillifer
AGCACAGGTCACTGCCCCCACCCCTCTTCCGGGGAGCCTGTGCAGCCCGCCACTGCCAGGTTCCCGGGATCCAGGGACAATTTCTCAGGGAGAACACACGGCGGGCCTCAGGCTGGGGCAACGTCACGCCGACTTCTGCCGCCGCAGGACCGCTCCGCACTCCGTGCCCCTCCCTGCCCCCGGCCTGAGAGCGCCAGAGCCCCCGAGTCAGCGGCTCCTTTAACGCCGTCCTGTCTGAGCAAAAAGCAGACGCCCTCCAGCGACCTACACGCAGAGGCAGGGCCAAGTCGAAAGCTGAGCCCCTGTGAGCTGTGAGAACAAAGAAGAAAAAGGGAAATCTCTCCCAGCAGCCTCAGAAACAGCGGATTAAAGCTACACAATCAATTTGATGTACCCTGCCTCTGTGGAATACATGAATAGACAGCGAATCATCCCAAATTGAGGAGGCGGACTTCTAGAGCAAGATCTATGATTTTTTCCCCTTTTCCTCTTTTTGTGAATGTGTATGTGTATGCTTCTGTGTGAGATCTTGTCTGTATAGGTTTGCTTCCACCATTTGTCCCAGCGTTCTATCCGACCATTTTTTTTTTTAATTTTTTTCTTAATAATTAATTTTAATTTAAAGAACTCTGTTATACTTTACCTTCTTTCTATCTTTCCTTCCTTCCTTCCCTTTTTGAGACAACGAATCGTCCCAAATTGAGGAGGTGGACTTGGAGAGCAAGTTTTATGATTTTTTCCACTTTACCTCTTTTTGTGAGGGTATATGTGTATGCTTCTATGTAAGATTTTGTCTCTATAACTTTGCTTCCACCATTTGTCCTAAGGTTCTATCCTTCCCTTTTTTTTTTCCTCTAAATAATTATTTTTTTAATTCAATAACTTTATTATACTTTATTTTATTTTACTGTATCTTCTTTCTTTCTGTATTTTTTCCTTCCTTCCCTCATTCCTTCCTTCCTTCCCTCCTCCCTCCCTCCCTCCTTTCTTTCCTTCTTGCCTTCTTCCTTTCTTTTCTTCTTTCTTTCTTTCTTCCTTCCCTCCTTCCTTCCTTCCCTCCTCTCTTTCTTTCTTTCTTTCTTTCTTTCCTATTTCCTCCTACTTATACTAATTCTCTCTACTTTCTCTCCCTTTTATTCTGAGCCGAGTGGATGAAAGGCTCTTGCTGCTCCAGCCAGGAGTCAGGACTCTGCCTCTGAGGTGGGAGAGCCAACTTCAGAACACTCGTCAAGAAGAGACCTCCCAGCCCCACATAATATCAAACGGCGAAAATCTCCCAGAGATCTCCATCTCAACACCAGCACCCAGCTTCGCTCAACGACCAGCAAGCTACAGTGCTGGACAACCTATGCCAACCATATAGCAAAACAGGAACACAACCCCACCCACTAGCAGAGAGGCTGCCTAAAATCATAATAAGTCCACAGACACCCCAAAACACACCACCAGACGTGGACCTGCCCACTAGAGAGACAAGATCTAGCCTCATACACCACAACACAGCCACTAGTCCCCTCCACCAGGAAGCCTACACAACGCACTGAACCAACCTTAGCCACTGGAGACAGACATCAAAAACAACGGGAGCTACGAACTTGCAGCCTGCAAAAAGGTGAACCCAATCACAGTAAGATAAGCAAAATGAGAAGACAGAAAAACACACAGCAGATGAAGGAGCAGGATAAAAACCCACCAGACCTAACAAATGAAGAGGAAATAGGCAGTCTACCTGAAAAAGAGTTCAGAATAATGATAGTAAAGATGATCCAAAATCTTGGAAATAGAATGGACAAAATGCAAGAAGCAGTTAACAAGGACCTAGAAGAAATAAAGATGAAACAGACAATGATGAACAACACAATAAATGAAATGAAAAATACTCTAGATGGGATCAATAGCAGAATAAATGAGGCAGAAGAACGGATAAGTGACCTGGAAGATAAAATAGTGGAAATAACTACTGCAGAGCAGAATAAAGAAAAAAGAATGAAAAGAACTGAGGACAGTCTCAGAGACCTCTGGGACAACATTAAACGCACCAACATTCGAATTATAGGGGTTCCAGAAGAAGAAGAGAAAAAGAAAGGGACTGAGAAAATATTTGAAGAGATTATAGTTGAAAACTTCCCTAATATGGGAAAGGAAATCGTTAATCAAGTCCAGGAAGCACAGAGAGTCCCATACAGGATAAATTCAAGGAGAAATACGCCAAGACACATATTAATCAAACTGTCAAAAACTAAATACAAAGAAAGCATATTAAAAGCAGCAAGGGAAAAACAACAAATAACACACAAGGGAATCCCCATAAGGTTAACAGCTGATCTCTCAGCAGAAACTCTACAAGCCAGAAGGGAGTGGCAGGACATACTGAAAGTGATGAAGGAGAAAAACCTGCAACCAAGATTACTCTACCCAGCAAGGATCTCATTCAGATTTGATGGAGAAATTAAAACCTTTACAGACAAGCAAAAGCTGAGAGAGTTCAGCACCACCAAACCAGCTTTACAACAAATGCTAAAGGAACTTCTCTAGACAAAAACACAAGAGAAGGAAAAGTCCTATAATAACGAACCCAAAACAATTTAGAAAATGGGAATAGGAACATACATATCGATAATTACCTTAAATGTAAATGGATTAAATGCTCCAACCAAAAGACACAGACTGGCTGAATGGATACAAAAACAAGACCCATATATACGCTGCCTACAAGAGACCCACTTCAGACCTAGGGACACATACCGACTAAAAGTGAGGTGACGGAAAAAGATATTCCATACAAAGGGAAATCAAAAGAGAGCTGGAGTAGCAATCCTCATATCAGACAAAATAGACTTTAAAACAAAGACTATTACAAGAGACAAAGAAGGACACTACATAATGATCAAGGGATCGATCCAAGAAGAAGATATAACAATTGTAAATATTTATGCACCCAACATAGGAGCACCTCAATACATAAGGGAAATACTAACAGCCATAAAAGGGGAAATCGACAGCAACACAATCATAGTAGGGGACTTTAACACCCTACTTTCACCAGTGGACAGATCATCCAAAATGAAAATAAATAAGGAAACACAAGCTTTAAATGACACATTAAACAAGATAGGTTTAGTTGATATTTATAGGACATTCCAAAAACAACAGAATACACTTTCTTCACAAGTGCTCATGGAACATCATCCAAGATAGATCATATCTTGGGTCAGAAATCAAGCCTTGGTAAATTTAAGAAAATTGAAATCGTATCAATTATCTTTTCCGACCACAATGCTATGAGACTAGATATCAATTACAGTAAAAAATCTGTAAGAAATACAAACACATGGAGGCTAAACAATACACTACTTAATAATCAAGAGATCACTGAAGAAATCAAAGAGGAAATCAAAAAATACCTAGTAACAAATGACAGTGAAAACACAATGACCCAAAACACATAGGATGCAGCAAAAGCAGTTCTAAGAGGGAAGTTTATAGCAATATAATCCTACCTTAAGAAACAAGAACATCTCAAATCAACAACCTAACCTTCCACCTAAAGCAATTAGAGAAAGAAGAAGCAAAAACACCCCAAAGTTAGCAGAAGGAAAGAAATCATAAAGATCAGATCAGAAATAAATGAAAAAGACATGAAGGAAACAATAGCAAAGATCAATAAAACTAAAAGCTGGTTCTTTGAGAAGATAAACAAAATTGATAAACCATTAGCCAGACTCATCAAGAAAAAAAGGGAGAAGACTCAAATCAATAGAATTAGAAATGAAAAAGAAGTAACAATTGACACTGCAGAAATACAAAGGATCATGAGAGATTACTACAAGCAACTCTATGCCAATAAAATGGACAACCTGGAAGAAATGGACAAATTCTTAGAAATGCACAACCTTCCGAGACTGAACCAGGAAAAAATAGAAAAAACAGACCACTCACAAGCACTGAAACTGCAACTGTGATTAAAAATCTTCCAACAAACAAAAGCACAGGACCCGATGGCTTCAGAAGCAAATTCTATCAATCATTTAGAGAAGAGCTCACACCTATCCTTCTCAAACTCTTCCAAAATATAGCAGAGGGAGGAACACTCTCAAACTCATTTTATGAGGCCACCATCACCCTGATACCAAAACCAGACAAAGATGTCATAAAGAAAGAAAAATACAGGCCAATATCACTGATGAACATAGACGCAAAAACCCTCAACAAAATACTGGCAAACAGAATCCAACAGCACATTAAAAGGATCATACAACATGATCAAGTGGGGTTTATCCCAGGAAGGCAAGGATTCTTCAATATATGCAAATCAATGAATATGATACAGCATATTAACAAACTGAAGTATAAAATCCATATGATCGGGCTTCCCAGGTGGCGCAGTGGTTGAGAGTCCGCCTGCTGATGCAGGGGACGCGGGTTCATGCCCCGGTCCGGGAGGATCCCACATGCCGCAGAGCAGCTGCACCTGTGAGCCATGGCCACTGAGCCTGCATGTCCAGAGCCTGTGCTCCACGGCAGGAGAGGCCACAACAGTGAGAGGCCCACGTACCGCAAAAGAAAAAAAAAAACAAAAAACCATACAATCATCTCAAAAGATGCAGGAAAAGCTTTCGACAAAATTCAACACCCAATTATGATAAAAACTCTCCAGAAAGTGGGCACAGAGGGAAGCTACCTCAGCATAATAAAGGCCATGTATGACTAAACCACAGCCAACATCGTTCTCAATGGTGAAAAACTGAAACCATTTCCTCTAAGATCAGGAACAAGACAAGGCTGCCCACTCTCACTGCTATGATTCAACACAGTTTTGGAAGTTTCAGCCACAGCAGTCAGAGAAGAAAAAGAAATAAAAGGAATCCAAATCGGAAAAGAAGAAGTAAAACTTTCATTGCTTGCAGGTGACATGATACTGTACCTAGAGAACCCTAAAGATGCTACCAGAAAACTACTAGAGCTAATCAATCAATTTGGTAAAGTAGCAGGATACAAAATTAATGCACAGAAATCTCTGGCATTCCTATACACTAAGGATGAAAAATCTTAATGAGAAATTAAGGAAACACTCCCATTTACGATTGCAACAAAAAGAACAAAATACCTAGGAATAAACCTTCTCAAGGAGACAAAAGACCAGTATGCAGAAAACTATAAGACACTGATGAAAGAAATTAAAGACTATACAAACAGATGGAGAGGTATTCCATGTTCTTCGACTGGAAGAATCAATATTGTGAAGATGACTATACAACCCAAAGCAATCTACAGATTCAATGCAAGCCCTATCAAACTACCACTGGCATTTTTCACAGAACTAGAACAAAAAATTTTACAATCTGTATGGAAACACAAAAGTCCCAGAATAGTCAAAGCAATCTTGAGAAAGAAAAATGGAGCTGGAGGAATCAGGCTCCCTGACTTCAGACTATACTACAAAGCTCCAGTAATCAAGACAGTATGGTACTGGCACAAAAACAGAAAGATAGATCAAAGGAACAGGATAGAAAGCCCAGAGATAAACCCATGCACATATGGTCACCTTAACTTTGATGAAGGAGGCAAGAATATACAGTGGAGAAAAGACAGCCTCTCCAATAAGTGGTGCTGGGAAAACTGGACAGGTACGTGCAAAAGTATGAGATTAGAACACTCCCTAACACCATACACAAATATAAACTCAAAATGGATTAAAGACCTAAATGTAAGGCTAGACACTATCAAACTCTTAGAGGAAAACATAGGCAGAATACTCTATGACATAAATCACAGCAAAATCCTTCTTGACCCACCTCCTAGAGAAATGGAAATAAAAACAAAAATAAACAAATGGGACCTAATGAAACTTCAAAGCTTTTTCACAGCAAAGGAAACCATAAACAAGACCAAAAGACAACCCTCAGAATGGGAGAAAATAGTTGCAAATGAATCAACTGACAAAGGATTAATCTCCAAAATTTACAGGCAGCTCATGCAGCTCAATAACAAAAAAAGAAACAACCCAATCCAAAAATGGGCAGAAGACCTAAATAGACATTGCTCCACTGAAGATATACAGACTGCCAACAAACACATGAAAGAATGCTCAACATCATTAATCATTAGAGAAATGCAAATCAAAACTACAATGAGATATCATCTCACACCGGTCAGAATGGCCATCATCAAAAACTCTAGAAACAATAAATGCTGGAGAGGGTGTGGAGAAAAGGGAACACTCTTGCACTGCTGGTGCGAATGTATATTGGTTCAGCCACTATGGAGAACAGTATGGAGGTTCCTTAAAAAACTACAAATAGAACTACCATACGACCCAGCAATCCGATCCACTACTGGGCATATACCCTGAGGAAACCAAAATTCAAAAAGAGTCATGTACCAAAATGTTCATTGCAGCTCTATTTACAATAGCCCGGAGATGGAAACAACCTAAGTGCCCGTCGTCGGATGAATGGATAAAGAAGATGTGGCACATATATACAATGGAATATTACTCAGCCATAAAAAGAAACGAAATTGAGCTATTTGTAATGAGGTGGATAGACCTAGAGTCTGTCATACAGAGTGAAGTAAGTCAGAAAGAGAAGGACAAATACCGTATGCTAACACATATATATGGGATTTAAGGAAAAAAAATGTTATGAAGAACCTAGGGGTAAGACAGGAATAAAGACACAGACTACTGGAGAACTTGCAGATATGGGGAGGGGGAAGGGTGAGCTGTGACAGGGCGAGAGAGAGACATGGACATATATATATACTAACAAACATAAGGTAGATAGCCAGTGGGAAGCAGCCACATGGCAGAGGGATACTGGCTCGGTGCTTTGCGACTGCCTGGAGGGGTGGGATAGGGAGGGTGGGAGGGAGGGAGACGAAGAGGGAAGAGATATGGGAACATATGTACATGTATAACTGATTCACTTTGTTATAAAGCAGAAACTAACACACCATTGTAAAGCAATTATACCGCAATAAAGATGTTAAAAATAAAAAGAAATGCAAATCAAAACTACAATGAGATATCATCTCACACCGGTCAGAATGACCATCATCAAAAAATCTAGAGAACAACAAATACCATATGGTAACACATATATATGGAATCTAGAAAAGAAAAATGGTTCTAAGTAACCTAGGAGCAGGACAGGAATAAACACGCAGACGTAGAGAATGGACTTGAGGACACAGGGAGGGGGAATGGTAAGCTGGGATGAAGTGAGAGAGTAGCATTGACATATATACACTACCAAATGTAAAATAGATAGCTAGTGGGAAGCAGCTGCATAGCACAGGGAGATCAGCTCGGTGCTTTGTGTTCACCTAGCGGGGTGGGATAGGGAGGGTGGGAGGGAGGCAAAAGAGGGAGGGGGGGCTTCCCTGGTGGCGCAGTGGTTGAGAATCTGCCTGCCAATGCGGACGACGCGGGTTCGGGCCCTGGTCTGGGAAGATCCCGCGTGCCGTGGAGCGGCTGGGCCCGTGGGCCACAATTGCTGAGCCTGCGCGTCTGGAGCCTGTGCTCCTCAACAACAGAGGCCGCGATAGTGAGGGGCCTGCGCACCGCAATGAGGAGTGGCCCCCGCTTGCCGCAACTAGAGAAAGCCCATGCACAGAAATGAAGACCCAGCACAGCCATAAATAAATAGATAAATAAATACATTGAAAAAAAAAAAAAAAAAGAGGGAGGGGATATGGGGATATATATATACACGTATAACTGATTCACTTTGTTATACAGCAGAAACTAACACAACAGTTTAACACTGTAAGAGTCCAATAAAGATGTTTTAAAAAAATATTGAGTATAGTATCTAGCATATAGAAGGCCCTTAGTAAATGTCTAAATTGATAAAAAACAAAAAAGACAATTTATAGAGGCCTGTGAGGTTACAGACCTGGCACATTCTAGCACTCACACCTTCTACCCACATCAAGAGCATAAAACTCAGATCCTAAATTTAGAGATGCACAAAATCCTTTCTGTTCCATTTATAATTAAAAGTATGTAGATTTTATTTGAACAGCTTCACCAAGTGAAAATTTTTCAAAAATAATTTCCTGCCTACATATTTCCACTTTATTAAAATGAAAACCTAACCTAGGTTTTGGGATTTTTTTTTCTTTTCTGGTCTGTTCCCTGTATCGTTCTGGTATTTTATCGTGTGCTTATTTTAGGACAGTTCTTTTCTTTTCTATTAATCTTGGTAATCCTAGCAGACTTCCCCACAATTCATTTCTCTACAAAGTTGCCTCTGTCTGCTTAAATTTTTCTGCCGATGTAAGCACTTGGACTGGTCAAAAAGGTGAAGAGGAGATTAGGGAAGCCCATACCGAAGGTCTTAAACATGTGTGTTCTCAATTCTTTTCTTTATCAGGGAGATTACGTTGGAACAGTTATCTCTGCCTACTTAAGAGAGAGACACGGTTCTGTGGAGGTTCTGTTATTGAGAGTTTGTTAGGGATTACTGCTTTTCTTCTGTCTTTAACCATTGCATTCCTAAGAGGACTCTTTGTAAAGCCCCTGCTTCAAAGTAGACTTTTAAGATGCAGATGTCTACGGGGCAGCTCAGATCTAACATTTCTAAATCAGAACTTCTGACTGTCAGCGACCACCCCCACCCCAAGTGCTTCTACCCACCCTCTTCAGATTATCAGAAAAAAGTCACCTCTTCCTCCCAATCACTTCAGCTGAAAACCTAGAGGCCATGCTTAATCCCTTTCCTTCTATCATTAACCCCCTTACACAATCCATTAGCAAGTTCTACTGCTGTGCTTCCAAAATAGATCTCCAATCTATCTACTTTTCGCCATCTCCCTGCTCATAAGGCATTATCTTCTCCCACTGGTACTGCTGCAATAGCTATCGAACGTGTAGAGGGTCTTGCCCTCTCTAATCCATTCTCCACCCAGCAGATAGAAGATCTTACAAAAATTTAAAGCAGGTAATGTTCTTCCCCTGCTTAAAATCCTAAATAGATTTTCACTGCAGTTAGAATGATATCCTTCTTCTACAAGGTTCCGTACAGGTTGGCCCTTGGCCACCTCTCCTGACTAACCTTGTTCACTACACTTGAGCAACACTGGCTTTCTTACTGGTCTTCAAACACACCAGGCTCATTGCCACCGAAGGGCATTTGCACTTACTGTTCCCTCTGATCTTCACATGGTCTCAGCTCAAATGTCAAGTCTTCAGAAAAGCCTTCCATGACTGCCTTAACTAATGCTGCTCACCCACCCACTCACTATTACATTATCCTGTTCCATCTTCTTCATAACTCCTATCACTACTTGAAATAGTTTTTGCTTATTGTTTATTGTCTGTCTCCTCCACTGGAGTGCAGCTCCATGGGAGCAGGGACCGTGGTCTCACTCATTCACTGTTGTACTGCACTATCTACGAGAGTGCCTGGCACCTAGAGGACACTTAATTAATATTCAGTGAATGAACTGGCATGCTGCACTATTTCTGACTTCCTTTTGTATATTGACTAATGTACATATAATATAAACTATCAATCAAATGTTTCAAGTAAGCCCTTTTCCAATGCCCTCCTTAATAACATCAAGGATATTAAAACTATGAAAATCTAACTCTGAGGAATTAAATCTACCCTAGTCAATTCTGGCTCATTTATGCTTCTTATCATAATTCAGGGATCCAAAAAACACTTACCGAATAATTACCAAAAGTCAGGCACTGTGCTAACCACAGGTATATCACCCATTCAGAACCTGAAGCTTTTACTTTTGTTTACAACTGGTGAAAACTGTATACTCGATACAGCCAAACATTAATTGCAATTATATATTTTAAGACTTCATTTATTTACTTTATTTTAATATTGGACAATCAATCAGAAGGCAGGTAATAATTTCCTGTTACTTAGAAGGAGCTTTATACCAAAAAGGAAGGTTGATTTTTCTTTTCTTTTTTCTGTCAAGAAAAACTAAATAAGAATTACATGGAAGAAAGCTGTACTATTCAAATATAAAATTTAACTATGGGATGGAGGGAAACAGAGAGCTGATTTTTCCTCAAAGTTTAAAAAAAAAAGTGGAATTTCTTTGAAATTCACAGCACATTATCTACTGCATGAAAATATAAGCAGCCAGTTCTTAGAGCCAGAACAGCTCCATTAGGGCACCTGTTTCAATTACAAACCAGTTTTGGTTTAGCCATGAACATTGAGGAAGTTATTAAAATTGCACAGGAGCTTCCCTGGTGGCGCAGTGGTTGAGAGTCCGCCTGCCGATGCAGGGGACACAGGTTCGTGCCCCGGTCCGGGAAGATCCCACATGCCGCGGAGCGGCTGGTTCTGTGAGCCATGGCCGCTGAGCCTGCGCGTCTGGAGCCTGTGCTCCACAACGGGAGAGGCCACAACAGTGAGAGGCCCGCGTACCGCAAAAAAAAAAAAAAAAAAAAAAAAAAAAAAAAAAAAAATTGCACAGAACCATTTAAGATAGGAGCTAGAAGGAAACTTGGCACTCAACTTGTTCACTTTTGTCAATTTATACATGAGGTCACTGCAGCCAGGCCATGTCAAGTGGCTTGTCCAATGTTTCACAATCAGTTAAGTGCCCAAGTTAGAACTCACAATCAAGTTTCCTGGCCCATTGGCTCTGAGAGACACATTTTGTTATCTGTCCAATTGTCCATCCAGCTGCCCTTCTCCATTCCCTACCTGCCAGATAATAAAATCTGGATTTGTTTAAGAATCAGGCAGAGATTCTGTGATTTCAGAGAGGAAAGACCCCTTCCTTAGCCTCAGGAAATAAGTCATTATTGGATTAAGTGGCCCTCTAATGCCCTTTGGTCAGCAGAGGTCTATGATGGGCCTGTGAGCTATTTCTGGCTAATGAGATCTAAAGGACATTCGTCTAGTAATGTGTCACTTCCCCCTCCCTCCCAAAAAATAAACAGCAACTCAGAAGGCAAAAAACCCCCACATTTTCCCCTTCAACTTTCTTTCTGCCTTGAACTCATGTGACACCCAGAGATGCTGTAGTTCTTTTGCAGCCATAAGGCAACAAGTCAATAGAATAAGCATAGCAGAAATAGAGAAAGGGCCAGGGTTGCTGAAACAGTAGTGTTTACCTGCTTCCAGACTTCTCAATAAGCGATGAAAAATTTTGTAATTCCCTATTTCTTTAACACACTGTTGTCCAATCTTCTATTGCTTGCAGCAGGACACGTCCCTAATTTGTACTACATATCAGAGACTTCTAAACTGTGATATTAGGTACAAGGTACGGTGCTGTCTCTCAAGGATCAAAGAAAGTGGAGGAATGAAGACAGACCGAGAGAAGAATCTGCAATTACAAGTCTCTAGCCCCACTTGAAGCTAAGCAGCCCTTTCCATATGATTCACTTATTGAACTTTCACAAAAGATTTCATTCAAACAGAATATCCACAGAATCATTCTGAGAACCATTACAGCATGCCATGCAGCCCTATGCTTTCAATAAAGTGAAACCACAAATAAAATGCCCCAGGGGAGCTCAACAGGCAAATTAGTCCCCTAGAGACTTCTTTTGTAAAGGGATGAACCATCCTTCTTTTATATAGAAATATGGATTTCACATGTAGGTTCACTTAGAATAGGATAAACTTATCTCCCTCACTAGCGGCCTTGAAATTGGCCTCTGAAAATACACTAATCTCCTTGCTCCTTCCAATTCCATCCATTGGTTTGTCCTCTGATACTGTCAAGCGGATGCCAGGATAAACATCGCCAGCCATGATTGGTGTCAACTCCCCTCTTAGGACTAGAGAGTGGAGAATGGTTATTAGTCTGCCACTGTGGGAATTCAGTTTTCCTGTCCACTGCAGAGCTGAGGGCAGGGGCATTGTTTGTGAACACCTGAACAGGTCACTGACTCTTGTTTGTCCTCTGGGATAAGGATATGGCCCTTGCTAGGGCTATTTGTTCATGAACCAGGAAAGTCTGATCTGTATAGATCTTTTCTCAAACAGGAGTTCATTGATTACTGATGTAAGCTTTTCCAGAATAGTGACATGAGCCTTGAGGAGAATGTTCCTGGTGGCAATTGCATGTTCATCTCATGTGGGAATCCAGGGGACGGGAGAAAACTGAAACAAGCTATACTGTATCTGTTTATGCTGTGTAGCCACTTGCTTTAAAGCCTATATCCTTGGTTTAGTTAATGGGGAAGTTCAAGCGTGTGCATGCATATCAGGTACCTCTTGTAACCATCTCACATCCTCCCAGCCCACCTTTTACCCCATCTGTTGCTATGGCAACCATCTTCATGCATGTATAATTTGACAGCACCTCAATTCAACTCTCTGTGTGTCTGGCTGTCTGACCCAGAATCTGTCTGATGTTACAATATGGGCTCCCATCAAGACTTACCCATGGGTAGAGCTAGAAATAAGAGAAAGACAACATCCAATGGGGCAGCCCCTGACCACGGGGAGATGGGAGTTGGTGAATTTATCTTCTGTCCTCCAGACAGACAATTCCCAGGTGTAACTACACAGCAACTTAGAAGATCTCAGCAGGACTGAGCCCTAAAAGCCCACAGCGTGACCAACTCAACAGTGCATGCTGGGATGGCTTTTCCTCCTTCCCCGTTTCACTCTTCCCGGTCTCCAACTCCTGTTCCCTGAGATCGCTTCCCCAAATAAACTACCTGCATCCAAGTCCTGGTCTCAAGATCTGCTGTCTAGGTAGGGGAACCCATCCCATCAATATGCAACCCCCATGGAACGCTGCAACCTCCATCACTCCAAGAAATGCTAGGCCTAGGAGGGCAGGGCTTCCTAGCATCCATATCATCTGAGCTGTCATCAAGGAGGCTCATCCTTCTGCCAGAGGGACTTGTGGTGGTCTTAAAACATAGCCACAAATTATTTCATGCTTTTTCCATCTACAGGTGGGGTTTATCATTCTTCCCCTTAAATATGGGAAGATTCGAAGATGCATGACCACTTCAACCAACAGAATATGGCAGAAGTAACACGGTTTCAAGGCTGGGTCATGAAAACCCACACAGCATATGTCTCATTTGCCAGATCACTCACTCTTGGACATAAGAAATCTGACTATCCTGAGGCCACCATGCTACAGAGGTCACATGTAGGTGCCCTAGCCCCAAGTCCCAGCTGAGTCCAGCCTTCCAGTCATCTGATCAAGGTGTCAGACATGTGAGTGAAGCTGTCTTGGACCTCCCAGACCAGCCCATCCACTAGGTGAATACCAACAAGTGACTTCCACTGACACTACATGGAACAGAAAACTCACCCAGCCAAGCCATATCCAAATTCCAGATCCACAAAATCATGAAATTTAATAACATGGTTGCTGTTTTAAGCCACTGAGCTTTGCAATCATTTGTTGAGCCATAATGGCTAACTGAAATACCCTGGAAATGCAAGTCAAGACTGCTTAAGGGAAGGAATTCCCTGGCGGCCCAGCAGTTTGGACTCGACACTTCCACTGTAAATGGCATGGGTTCGATCCCTGGTTGGGGAACTAAGATCCCGCAAGCCACATGGTGTGGCCAAAAACAAAAGACTGCTTTAAGGGACAGCACTGCTGTCAGATCAGGGGAAAGAGCAATTCCGCGCAGAAAAGACTTTTCAAAAGTTCACGGCTTCGTCAACTCTAACTTGATGTTATCTCTTCAGTCTACTCTGCCCCTACATTCTGTGTCTCTTTTCCTGTCTCAGAGATTAAATATTGATACCCCTAAACCTACTGCCTCATTCCTCATTTAAATAAAACTCCTAGGGACTTCCCTGGTGGCACAGTGGTTAAGAATCCACCTGCCCCGCATAGCACAGGGAGATCAGCTTGGTGCTTTGTGACCACCTGGAGGGGTGGGATAGGGAGTGTGGGAGGGAGGGAGACGCAAGAGGGAAGAGATATGGGGACATATGCATATGTATAACTGATTCACTTTGTTATAAAGCAGAAACTAACACACCATTGTAAAGCAATTATACTCCAATAAAGATGCAGGGGACACAGGTTCGAGCCCTAGTCCAGGAAGATCCCACATGCTACAGAGCAACTAAGCCCGTGCACCACAACTACTGTGCCTTTGCTCTAGAGCCCACGAGCCACAACTACTGAACCTTCGTGCCACAACTAGTGAAGCATGCGTGCCTAGAGCCCATGTTTCACAAGAGAAGCCACCACAATGAGAAGCCCACGCACCACAATGAACAGTAGCCCCTGCTTGCTACAACTAGAGAAAGCCCACGTGCAGCAACGAAGACCCAAAGCAGGCAAAAATAAATTATTTAATTAATTTTTTAAAAAAAACTCCTAGCATTGCACCCTAATATCAAAGCAGCATCTCTGTGTCTTTGTCCCACCCCTCTTAGAAGTTTATGTCTGCCAAAAGAGGTTTGAGAGTACCTGTTAGGGGAAAAAAAAGGCATTATGCCACCACACTGATAATGTTTAATGCATTATAATCTCAGTGTGTACACAAGGGGAGGAAAAAGAGTTGTTCAAAGGCCATCACAGGATGAAAATGCAATAATTGGGAACTAGCAGGGATTCTGAGACATAAAACAGTTGTTACTGTCTTTTATGCTTCTGTTTGTCACATTTAATAATAAGAATATTTTGCATTTCTATAATGCCTTACAGTTTTAAAAGCACTTTTATATACATTAGCTCATATTCTACAAACCTTCCATGTGTGATCTTACCTACATCTATGGCTTCAAGACATCATCTCCATGGAGATAACTCCCAAATCACCTAAATCAGTCTCTCGCTCTCGCAGCGCGCGCACAAAATACTATACTTCTACCTGCTTCCTAGACTCTTCCACAAATATTCTGAAGTCACCCCAATATTATTGCTTCAATACCCAACTCACTTTCTCCACTACTCTCTGCCAATACACGTGCACACATACACATACCCCCAACTCTTCCATCTTCTCCTCCTTCTCCTCAATGCCAATTAGTTGTCAGGTCCCGTGAGCTCTATTTCCACAATGTCTCTCCCATTTCTACCCTCCTTCCTATTCCCCCAGATGCCACCACCAGTTCAGGCCCTGCTCACCCATCTAGATCAGAGTCTGCCAACTACAGCCCTGGCCAGATCCAGCCCACTACCTTTTCTGTAAATAAAGTTTTACTGGAATGTAACTATACTCATTCATTTACATATCCTCTCTGGCTGATCTTATACTATAGCAGCTGAGTTGAGTAGTTGCAACAGAGGCCACATGGCCCACAAGGCCTAAAATCTGGTCCTTTCCAGAAAAAGTCTGCCAACCCCTGGTATACATAGTCTCCTACTGAATAAATCTGAAAGACAAGAGACACTCTTCAACTTTTACCTGCTTAGAGGCATTTTTTTTCACCAAGCAGAATATGCCAACAATTCTGCCTTCATAGTACTCAGTGTATGCCTTGCATGCAGTCAGAGTTTATATTGTTGATTTATCACAGTTTCTGTTATTTAAAACTGACTTCCTACAAATATGCTTCATCCCCTGAGGCCTTATTAACTGAGCATGTACCTATAATTCTGCCCAGTGCATCAGAGGTTCCTCGAGACTAAGTCTAGACTCCCAGCTGGAAGTCCACAGCTAGAATTGAAGGAACTCAGCACCCCATGTTACACCCTGTGGTTTCCCTGTTGCTGTTCAGTTTTCTTTATTTATTTTGTATTCTTTGACATTCTGAAGTTTTTTAGGACATAGTCCTATCTTAATTAAATTCCGGATTATGGATTAAATAAAAATAGCCATTTTGACTTCTACCCATCCCTACTCCAAAAGGCAACACTGACAGTTTCTATATGATTCCGATACAACTGGCTGAAAAGAGAAATGATTTCTGTATTTCTTTTCCAGTGCCATATAAATTATCATCAACTTAGTAGCTTTAAAAAAACACAGGTTTCTTATGTCCTACTTCTGTAGGTGACAGTCTTGGCACAGTGTGACTGGATTCTCTACTCAGGTGTTGCCAGGCTCACATCAAAGTGGCCACTAAGGGCTGTAGTTCTCCTCTGAGGCTTGCAGTCTCATTCGAAATTCACTGGAAGTTGGCAGAATTCATTTCCTTACAGTTATCAGACTGAGGTCCCCTTTTCCTGCTAGCTGTGGGCTGGGGACCACTCTGGGCTCCTAGAAGCTGCACAAAGTTCCTTGCCATGTGGCCCCCAAAGGCAGTTCCTGTGGATATTTGCTCTCTTCCACACCAGCCAATGTGTGTCTCTCTGACATTCTCTTCTGTGACCCTTGGGGGAAAACTCTGCTTCTAAAGAGCTCATATGATTAGGTCAAGTCCACCTGGATAATCTTAAAGTCAACTGATTTAAGACCTTGACTGCATCTGCAAGATCCCTTCACAACAACACCGAGATTACTGTTTGACTGAGTAACTGGGAGAAAGTGCATGTACAGCAGGGATCCAGAATCTTGGAGGGCCATCTTAGAATTCTGTCTATTGCGATTTCTTTCTCAATAATTCCAAACACTGATTTAACTAATTGTTCAATGACTTTAACTGTGTTTTACAAAGCTTATTCATTTTTTCAGTGACTTGGGGGGAGTCAAATTATGAAGAAACTTTGGACATTTTCAAAACTTCTTCCAAGTCTTTCTTTGAAATGAAGGCTAAATTTATAGAGGTGCTTTGTGTTTTTGTTTTGTCTTGTAGTCACCAGATATTCATAGCATGAACTTCAAACATCTCTTTATCAGAATTACTTCCAAAAAACTCAAAAAAGAAAAGGATACATTTAGCTTTATTATAGGAAAAAACCTCTCTCAATATTTTCCATGTTATTTGATTTGATCTTCAGGTCTCTAGTTCTTTTCTATGAGGAGGGTATTTAATGGAATGGAGGAATGGAAAGTAGAAAATGTCTGGAAAATTAATATAAACTTTTTTCCTGGCTCTAAATGTTTAATAATTCCTTATCCAGGAAACTTTTTTTTTCAATTTCACCAATTTCTTTTTCTGCAGTTCTCTTTATAATTGGCTAAATGTACTGCCAACGCTTTTCTTATTTTTTAACTTCGGTCTGAAATATTTAGGCCTCTCATGCTTTCTCCCTTGCTTTCTCTATTATAAGGGATTTTATTGTGAAAATCATTATGTAATCACCTAAACTGTGTTTTTTAAACTTGATTTAATATATAGACCTCTTTTAAAGGAGAAACATGTTTACAGACTCCAGTGTTGTCTCATTATTTCTATTATAATATTACTTAAAAAGTCACAAACATAAAACTAAAAATAAACTTATGCTGAGCACTCTTATTCAACTATAAAGCTAAAGCTAAATTATATATTACATGCAAACAAAACCAGAGTCAATAAAATTCAAATGATCAAATATGATGGATTACATTGCTTTGCTAAAACTAAATCACCATTGCTGAGTTTAACACTAGAAAGATGTAGCCTTAGCTGCAATTATATATATATATATATATATATATATATATATTCTTTTTTTTTTTTTTTGTTTGTTTTTTTGCAGTAGGCGGGCCTCTCACTGTCGTGGCCTCTCCCGTTTTGGTTTGGGATGGTGAAAAAGTTATGAAAATGGATGACTGTGATGGTTGCACAGCAATGTGAATGTACTTAAAGCCATTGAATTGTACACTTAAAAATGGTTTAAAAGATAACTATTATGGGGCTTCCCTGGTGGCGCAGTGGTTGAGAGTCCGCCTGCCGACGCAGGGGACACGGGTTCATGCCCCAGTTCGGGAGGATCCCACATGCCGTGGAGCGGCTGGGCCCGTGAGCCATGGCCACTGAGCCTGCGCGTCCGGAGCCTGTGCTCTGCAACGGGAGAGGCCACAACAGTGAGAGGCCCGCGTACCGCGAAAAAACAACAACAACAAAAATAAATAAATAAATAAATTTATAAAAAAAAAAAAGAAAGGAAATTCTTGTAAGTTAGAACTTATAAGTGTTTGCCATACAAGGAGTCAAATAGCAGACCTAACTTGTAGCAAAGTGGATCCATATATGATTATCTGATAGATAACTGGCAACGTTATCTATCACGAACAGACATCTGCTATGTAAATGAAGATCATTAAATCTACTCAAAAATTATTTTGATCAATTGGGATCACCTCATAGTCTATGCCTTAACATTAAAAATCTTTTTAGGGACTTCCCTGGTGGTGCAGTGGTTAAGAATCCGCCTGCCAATGCAGGGGACATGGGTTCCATCCCTGGTACGGGAAGATCCCACGTGCCGCGGAGCAACTAAGCCCATGTGCCACAACTACCAAGCCTGTGTTCTAGAGCCCGCGTGCCACAACTACTGAAGCCTGTGTGCTCTAGAGCCCATGCTCCGCAACAAGAGAAGCCACTACAATGAGAAGCCCGCGCGCGCACCGCAACGAAGAGTAGCCCCCTCTTGCTGCAACTAGAGAAAGCCCGCGCACAGCAATGAAGACCCAAGGCAGCCAAAACTAAATAAACAAGTTTAAAAAAAATTTCTTTTTAATTTCTAAAAAGAAAATCTTTTTAGATTATTCTTTTTATCTTGTTAATTCAAGGGGAAATGCCTGAATGAAAACTCACTCTGTTCCAATTGCTGTCTCTGATCTATCAGAGACTTAAGGAACCTTAAATATCATCTAGTCCAACTCCTCCATTTTAAAAATGAGGAAATTGAAGCCTGGAGTAGTGTGATGTCTTATCCAAGGTCACACAATGAAGTGTCACAGATGGAAATGGAACCCATGGCTTCTGTACCAACTCCCACAAATGCTTATGCATTTGACCTCTCATCTCTTGGCCCACATGGCTTTTAACAGTGATTCTCAGACTTCACTGTGAATCAGAATCACCTGGAAGGCTTGTTAAACGTGTGGCTTGGGCTTCCCAGGTGGCGCAGTGGTTGAGAGTCCACCTGCCGATGCAGGGGACACGGGTTCGTGCCCCGGTTCCGGAAGATCCCACATGCCGCGGAGCGGCTGGGCCCGTGAGCCATGGCCGCTGAGCCTGCGCATCCGGAGCCAGTGCTCCGCAATGGGAGAGGCCACAACAGTGAGAGGCCCGCGTACCGCAAAAAAAAAAAAAAAAAACGTGTGGCTTGCTGGGCCCCACCCCCAGAGGTTCTAATTCAGTAGGTCTTGGATGCGGCTGGAGAATTTTGCACTGCTAACAAGTTACCAGGGGATGTTGATGTTGCTATTCCAAGGACCACACTTTGAGAATGCGGTTTTAGAAGGCAGGGAGCCAAATGAAGTTTTGCTTTTATTCCAGACTGTGGCAAATGGAACAAACTGAATTTTCACCAGGCACTTCCCCCTGGACTTACCAAAATGAAAAGAAAACTCTAGAAGGCCCTTTAATGTTAAGACATAGTGTTTGTGGTGATCCCAACTGAGCAAAATTCTTCAATTGAGTAGATTTAAGTATCTCAGTAAATATCTAATAGGCATTTTTTTCTTACACAGCATTGCAATAATTAAGCATGATTCCCAATTAGAAACAAAGAAAAGAATTAAACATAGCACTTGTTAATATTGATAAGTCTTTTGCCCTGTGGAAAAATTAACGTAGGATTTCTATCTCATCTAGAGTAAGAAAATAGTTTGATTATTTAGGTTTTAAAATAATCCCAAACCAAAGTATTCTTTACCTGACCAACTAATAGATGCAACACTTCTGGAATATGATTATTTGAAATCTTAGGGTAAAAAAAGTGTTTCATGCTGCATAATAGTATGTATTTGCTTTTGAGAAGTCTAAACAACAAATCTTCTAAGAAACTCCTTCTTCCACTTGAGCCCATTTTATCCCTGGCCTAGATAAGCACTTCTCAAACTTTAGCATGAATTCAAATAACCTGGGGATCTTGGTAAAATGCAGATTCTAATTCAGTAGGTCTGGAGTGGAACCCAAGAGTCTGCATTTCTAGTAAGCTCCCAGATAAGGCCTATGCTGATGGCCTATGGACTCCACTTTGAGTACAAAGTGTCTACAAAGTGCTACTACCACAGGTCACCAAGTCTTGCTGGTGACCATGTTCTCCAGAACCTAGTCCTCCCTCTTTTGTCTTTACTGCATCTGAACCACTTCAGCCTGAGCCCACCAGCAAGCCAGGAGCCACTGTGCCTTACCTAGAGAATGGTGCAGGGCTTCCCAGCGCCGACCAACGAGGCTCACAGAAGCATGTAATGATCCTCCAGGTGCGTTCTAGCTTGGCATCCCTCTGAGTTCCTTTTTTGCAGCTCTCAGATTTGGCCCTAGGAGCTTTCTACTAGGCCCTATTAAGTCATTCTCATGGTACGATTTTTTCCACCTCTACCTGAATATATCCTCAGTTTATTTGCTCTCAGACAATAGACCATCTGCTCATACATTCCTTTTCTGGGTTCCCACTCTTTCCCAAGGCCATGACTCATGGT
>NW_006785059.1:171482-259484 GCF_000442215.2 Lipotes vexillifer
AAGAGCCTAGCCCCAGGTGCTTTTTTACTGGCCTAGCATGGGTGTTAGACTGTTGTGGTCAGGCTACAACACCTCTCCTGGGCTTCTCTGAGAGTGTCAACAGCCTCACATCCATCCCACCTCAACCCTTCAAGATTGGTTGCCATTTCTCAACGATTATATATAGAATGGATAAACAACAAGGTCCTACTGTATAGCACAGAGAACTATATTCAGTATCCTGTCATAAACCATAATGGAAAAGAATGTGAAAAAGAATGTATATATGCATAACTGAGTCACTTTGCTGTACAGCAGAAATTAACACAGCATTGTAAATCAACTATACTTCAACAAAATAAATTTTAAAAGAAGATTGGTTGCCATTTCTCAATTCTTCCTCTTCCTCTACCCCACCCCCAAATATTCACATCTCTGCAGAAGTCATTATCATAAACAGAAATAATAGTTAACAAGACTGAGCACTAAACATGTGCCAAGTACTTTATAAGTATTATCTCAGATCTTCTCAACTAACCCACAAAATAAGAATTATAACTGCCTTTTTAAGGATATGGAAACTTAGTCTCAGAGATTAACAAATTCACCCAGGGTTACATAGAGGAAAAGGGCAGAGCTAAGATTCAAACCCAACTCTGTCTGATTGCAAAGGCATTGTGCTATATTGCCTTCCTCAAGGAATTTCTAGAAAGGTTTTCTCCAATCGAGATCCAAGGATACTTGTCAGACCTTGGGTAGCTTGCCCTGATACAGTGGACAGTTCAACCATCCTGACCATTTAGTGACTTAGTATTCTCCTTTTTAGCCCGTGACTACTAAAAATTTAAGTATTTACAGTCTTCAGAAAGATGTGGTAAGTGGGTAGTCCAGACTCTATACAGTGCCCTGTCCATCATGCCCACCAAGATACAGCCCACAAAGATAAACTCGGTGGAAAAAGAAGTTAACGTATAAGGCATAAGCAAATAACTAAATTTCATTAATTACAAATAATAAAATTAAATCCTTCACATCATACAGAAATATAAATTGCAGGTGGATAAAAGACCTATAAATAAATCAACAAACAAATACATATCTTAAATTATTATAAGAAAATGTAAAGTGATAACTTTGTAATCTAAGGATAGAGAAAGCCTTCTTAAGACTCAAAAAGCAGAAACAAGAGGGAATTCCCTGATGGTCCAGTGCTTAAGACTCAGTGCTTTCACTGCTGGGACCCGGGTTCAATCCCTGGTGGGGAACTAAGATCCGCAAGCCACGCAGTGTGGCCAAAAAAAAAAAAAAAAAAACAAAAAAAAATCGATATATTTGACTACAGGCAAATTAGAAACTTCTATATGGCAAAAGATACCACAAACAATTTTAAAAGGCAATCACAAGACTGGGAAAAAGTATTTGCAAGAATTACAACAGTCAAATATTAATAACCAATGTAAAGAAATCCTTCAAATTAACCAGAAAAATACAAACAACTCAATGGAACAATAGGCAACAGATTAAAAATGGTATTTAACAAAAGATGAAATATTTAACAATCAATAAATATGAAAATATGTGCACCCTCACCAATAATCAGGGAGAAATAATTTTTATGATGTATCACTTTTCAACCACAAGATTGGCAAAGTTAAAGTTAGACAACATCAAATGCTGACTAGATTGTGGGAAAACAGGTACTCTCATCCTATGAATGGCACTCTGCTAGGATCCATTAAAACTGAAAATGTACTCTGCATACACTCTGATGCAGCAATTCCACTTCCAGGTATCTCCCTTAGAGAAACACCTGTACACATGCACAAGAAGACATGCATGAGGATGAAGCATTACTTATGATATCAAAAAACAAAGGAAAAAAACCTAAATGTCCATCACTGAATATCCCACATCAATAAAAAGTGGTATATACACACGATGGAATGCTATACAGCAGTGAAGAGTAAAACTATTTGTATGTATCCACAGGGAGAGAGAAAGAGATCTCAAAAATTCTGTGTTGACTGAAAAAGTTAGCAGAACAATGTTTTTAAAAGATTCATAAAATTTAACTCAAAATGGATCATAGACTTAAATATAAAATGCAAAACTATAAAACTCCTAGAAGATAACATAGATGAAAATCTAGGTGACCTTGGGTATGGTGATGACTTTTTATATACAACACCAAAGGCACAGTCCATGAAAGAAGGAACTGATAAGTTGGATTTCATTAAAATTTTAAAACCTTCGCTGTCTGAAAGACACTGTCAAGAGAATGAAAAGACAAGCCACAGACTGGGAGAAAATACTTACAAAAGACACATGTGATAAAGGACTGTTAGTCAAAATATACAAAGAACTCTTAAAATTCAATAAACAACCCAATTAAAAAGTAGTCAAAAGATCTAAACAGGGACTTCCCTGGCAGTCCAATGGGTAAGACTCTGCGCTTCCACTGCAGGGGGCACGGGTTCGATCCCTGGTTGGGGAACTAAGATCCCACATGCCACGTGGCACAGCCAAAAAAAAAAAGACCTAAACAGACACCTCACCAAAGAAGATATACAGATGGCAAATAAGCACGTGAAAAAATGTTCCATATCACATATCATAGGAGAATTGCAAATTAAAACAATAGTGAGATACCATTGCACACTTACTAGAATGGCTAAAATCCAGGATACTGACAATACCAAATACTCGTGAGGATGTGGAGCAACAGGAACTCTCATTCATTGCTGATGGGAATGCAAAATGGTACAGCCACTTTGGAAGACCGTTTGGCAGTTTCCTACTCCTAGTAAGAGTAAACATACTCTTATACACAATCCAGCAATCACATTCCTTGCTATTTACCCGAACGAGATAAGAGTTTATGTCCACACAAAAACCTGCAAGCAGATGTTTATAGCAGCTTTATTCATAATTGCCAAAACTTGGAAGCCACCAAGATGCCCTTTAATAGATGAATGGATAAATAAACTGTGATACATCAACAGTTGAATATTATTAAACACTTAAAAGAAATGAGCTATGAAGCCATAAAAAGACATGGAGGAATCTTTTTTTTTTTGATAAATAAGACTTTTATATATATTATAGTGATAAGTACCAGGAAAAACAGAGGGCAAAGTGATAATGACTGGGTGGGGTCCAACATCAGATGCTCAGGGAGTCTCTGTGAAGAAGGAATTTGTGCACTGAGATCTGATGGACAAGAAAGAGGCAGTCTGTGAAGGTCAGGATAAAGGATGTGCTAAGCAAAACCAGTGAGAAGCAGCAGGAGCAAAACCAGGTGTGGCTGGAGCAGTGTGAGCTGGGGAGGTCGGAGAGGAGCTGGAGCCATATGATGTAGGACCTGTAAGGCCACGGTCAGGTGTCAGGACTTATTCCAAGTGTGATGAGACGTCCTGGGCGGGTTACAGCAGGGCTGGGGATGTGGTGGTGAGGTTGATTTGGTTTACATCTTTCAAAGACTCTCTGGTTGTCATGAGGTCAAGGGAAGAAGTTAGGGGCCATTGTAGCAGCCCACGTGAGAGCAAAATGGGCTTCGTCCAGGGCAGTAGCCGTGTATATGGAGATGATATGGATTTGTTCTGTATTTTGGAGGTAGAGCCAACAGGAATGACTGGTGATTAGGTATGGGGTGAGAGGACACCAGAGGAGTCTAGATGACTGAAGATTTTGGACTGAACACCCACGTGGTAACACTTATTGAAATAGGGAGGCTGGGAGAAGAGCAGGTTTGGGGGCAGGTTCCATTTTGGCCGATGAAGTTTGAAAGGCCTGGCAATCATCCAAGTAGAGCTGTCCAATAGGCATATCAAACTTCACATGTCCCAAATCTCTCACCCACTCGCTCTACTTCCTCACCTGGAAAACAGGTAATGGTGTCTTCCCTGCATGCCTCACAGAGCTATTTTAGGGATCCACTGTATTTAAGAGAACTTCCATGTTTTCGGCCTGTTATGGGAGACTAAGATTTTATTAGGTCAGATGAGGAAATGGAGGCCCAGAGAAGTTAAGTGGCTTGACCAGGGTCATCCAGCCTGGATTAGAGCTTGAGTCTCCTGACAGTCATGGTGCCTCGTGGCATCACGCTCTGCTATTTCTTCCCTTCTTTACTTGGTGGTACTGCCTGGTCCGGTGCTCAGTGGGTACCTAAGGCGGTCCTGTCTGTTCCTTGTATCCCTCTTGCGAAGAATTTTCTATTCTGATCAGCTGCTGGGGAGGCACAGTCCATCCACATACTGATACCCAGAGTCCCTGGGGCAGGTGGGTCCTTCCTTGTCCTCAGTGTTTTAGGAAACTAGGGGTTGAAGCTCTAAGACAGAGATCACAAACTGGTTGGCCTACCCCGATATTGTTTTAAATATAACCAGTGGTCAACAGTTTTTGTTTTAAAGTCAGGAGATTTCACATAAAACCTAGACTTTTGGCTTTTCTTGAGAAATGGGAAGATTTCCTGGTAACAATCCATCAGAGATGAGTAGGGCCACCTCTTGAGGCAGGGCACGCATTCTTCATGTCACCACAGGCCCCGCCATTCCCCAGTGTTCCCCAAGAGTGCGGCTGGCAGTCCCAATTCACCGTGATACACTGGCTCTCTTTGCTCACTTAAATAACCTGCTGGGCTCTGTAGGCATCTGAGTGTGCAGGTCCCCATCTGAGCGGGACATGGAGGACTGTTAAATGCATATTACTAAGTGAAAGAAGGCAATCTGAAAAGGCTACATATTTTATGATTCCAACTATATGAAATTCTGGAAAAGGTAAAACCGTGAAGACAGTAAAAAGATCAGTATTTACCAGGGGTTGAGAGGGAGAGATGAATGGGAAAAGCACAGAGGATCTTTAGGGCCGTGAAACTAGTCTGGGTGATACTATAATAGTGGATACATGTCATTATACATTTGTCAGAACCCAGAGAATGTACAACATCAAGAATGAATGCTAAAGTAAACTATGGACTTTGGGTGATAACAATGTGTCCATATAAGTTTATTGACTGGAACAAATGTACCATTCTGAAGCAGAGAGCTGATGGTGGTGGAGGCTGTGCATGTATGGGGCAGAGAGTATATGGGAACACTCGGTACATTCCAGTCAATTTTGCTGTGAACCTAAAAGTGTTATTTAAAAAAAAAGTCTACTTTAAAAAAAGGAAAAAAGAAAAAAAAACATATGCCGAAAATATCCTATATATTTAATGACTACATTAATTAAGTTATTCAGGAAACATTTATTAAACACCAACTATGTGCCAGACCCAGTTCCAGGTACTGTGGATAAGATGGTAAACAAGACTATGAGATCCTAACAATGTCCTGTATTCATGGGGCTTATATTCTAGTAGGAAGAAGCAGCATACAAACAAATAAACATATGCAAAAAATATCCAGCAGTAATAAATGCTGCAATGAAAACAAAACAGGACGATATGTTTAAATGTGACTGGGAACTATTTTGATTAGATGGTCAGAGAAGACCCAAGGTGTGAATGACAAAAGGGTGCTTCCACGTGGAGCTGAGAACAGAAAGCAGGCCATTCAGAGGAAACAGCTGGTACGAAGGCCCCATTAAGGGAAGAGGAAGCGTAGTTTTATAGAGAAGCAAAGAGAAGGCCAGCGTGACTTGAGCTCAGTGAGCAAGGGGAACAGTAGTCACGTTGAGAACAGAGAAACAGGCAGGGCCCAGATCATGTAGGCCATTGGGGACCATATTGGAAACTCATGTTTTAAAGGAAATGAGATGACACTGGGAAAGGAGGGGTGTTTAAGTGGGGAAGTGGCATGCCCTGAATTATGTTTTTAAAATATCACTGCATGTAGACAATGGGCTCAGTTGTTAGGAGGGTATTGCAAAAGTTGGGAGAAGATGGTGACTTGATCTGGGATGTAGTGGTGGGATGCAGAGATGTAGGAGGACTGGGGATCTGCTTTAGAGATAAAGTCAACAGGATGGCTGATGACTAGATAGATAGATAAACAGATAGGTATGGGTATAGACAGATATAGAGATAGAGATGAGATAGAGATAGAGACATAGATAGAGATATAAGGATTTTTCTTCAAGGCCTGGAAATACATGCACCAAATGTATAACAGCAGCTACATCTCACGGTTTGGACTAGGGTAAGATGTGTGGGGCACAAAATTTATGGGGGTATCAAAATACTCAGTTATCAAGATAAATAATATTTTAATGTAATTGCTTTTTAAAAATCAAAATTAATGCAAGAATGCATGATGAACAAAATATCGAAATTTTTACAGCTTCAGTTTGTACAGGATGGTGATGTTTCCCGCAGCATCTAGACCCACCATAAGAATGCACATTTCTTTCTTGCCAAAAAGGCCCTCGAAGAGGTTTGCAGAGATAGTCCCCATGCTATAGAGCCGTGGGAGCAACACTGGACAGAGAAACCCTCTGCGGCCACGGCGCTGCTGCTGCTTGGATTGATTTTGCTCCCTGGGTATCCTGATTACTGGGTATTCTGGAGTCCTCTTACATTTTGCATCCAATGGACTAGAAATGGAGACGGTACTCAAAGGAACTTTATTTGTAATGTTCTAACTCTTAGAAGGTTATGCTCATGTTACTTGAGTAATTTTTAAATACATACATAGGAGAAAGAATCAAATGTGTCAAAACATCACCAGTGTTCATTTCAGGTAAAAGGAGTAGGGGTGATGGTCCTTTGTATCACTGTACTTTCTGGTACCGCAGTGGACTGTAGTGCATCAACAGATGTCCCCTTCAGGACAAGGTGTTTGTTCTCCCAGCTGCTGGGAACGTTGACTGCTGATGGCTCACAGCTGAGGCTCTCGGCATTGCTCTCTACTGAAGGCAGAAGTCTCCAGTGAGATCCTCGCCTTCCCTGGGGACAGCCCTCATCAATCACTGGTCAATAAAGGGATACAACTTTCCTTAATTTGTCCCATTTTCCATCATTTAAGATATCTGTGAAGGGCCAGCCCAACTCTGGAACTGCCTCTGTTACTATATTGCAGCCCAGCGTCTCCCTCTACCTAACCCTATTCCCTCACTCCCTCACAGGTGGTATGCCCAGGGGCAGCCCCCAAATCTCCATCTCAGAGTCTGGTTTCAGGGAACCCCTCTAAGACAGATGTTTTCCACATTTCCCCAAACTAAGAAACATAAGGAAACTCATACCCACCAAACATGAGTGACTCAAATTCCTTACATTGTGAGTAAAGATTATCGGAAGGATTTTAGATGGTATTAAGACTAAACAAGAGGCCAGTGGTGACCTATCTCATTCAGTGAGTATTATGATGAAAACAGGGTTAAACAGAAACCAGAACTGCTATCAGTGGCTGTTACTACAGAGGGCAGCTGTAAATCCTATTTGACTTGACCTAGAATGAAGGGCCCAGCGTGTCTGAGCTTAGTGTTTACAGGAGGGAAACTGTCATTTGCCCACAATTATAGGAAAGGACTTGGAAAGGGGTCAGCATTGCTCCACTCAATTTGAGAGATTATCTTTTTATCAGGAACAGCTGCCAATGTTAATTTTCACTTAAACTAGATAGCCCGCCTCAGCTGACCATCTGTCAAAGAGAATCCCACAACTACTTAGAGGCTGTGATACAAATCAAACTGTGATAGAACATACTCTCTGTATACCAAAAAGATTTCCGGGTTCCAGACCACGTATTTCAAATGATACTTGATACCAATTCCAATACAACCAAAAGATCTGAAGTTCATTATCATGAGCTTTACTCATAACATTACCATTTTGTACCTTCATAAAGTACCTCTGATTGAATGATCTCTAAGAGCTTTATGGGCCTTAATTAATTAGTCCTTATATATGAAACTATCATCGTCTTAAGAGTGTGTAACTATCAGGTGGAAAGGTGAAGTGGCTTACTGTACGTCTCAGTGACAAGTCAAAAGCTCAAAACAAAACTCAAGACAGGACTTCCCTGCTGGCGCAGTGGTTAAGAATCCACCTGCCAATGCAGGGGACACGGGTTCAAGCCCTGGTCCTGGAAGATCCCACATGCTGCAGAGCAACTAAGCACGTGCGCCACAACTCCTGAGCCTGCGCTCTAGAGCCCGCGAGCCACAACTACTGAGCCTGCGTGCTGTAACTACTGAAACCCACACGCCTCGAGCCCGTGCTCCACAACAAGAGAAGCCATTGCAATGAGATGCCCGCGCACTGCAACAAAGAGTAGCCCACGATCTCCAGAACTAGAGAAAGCCCACGTGCCGCAATGAACACCCAAGGCAGCCAAAAATTAATTAATTTTTAAAAAACACAGAAAACTTCATGACAGAAAAGCTCTAAGACTTACACAAGAATGGCTAGGTCTGGGAGAAACAAATCTTTAAATATGATTTCAAATTTTTTTCCATCTCACTGATTTTACAGCATTTCCCTCAGAAACATCCAATTATTTTACTAGAGTTTCATTAAAATGGAGGTGGAGATTAGAGGGCAAAGAAGATAGGCAGAGGAGTCACAGAGGGAGATTCCCTGCCTGGAATGCCACCTCTTCTAGAAACAGAAACCTGTGAAGAACCCATTTCATGTGGTTTCATGCTAAAAGGAGGGCATGTGCCCCTAAGACTGGGCCAGGGGACCCCTTCCACTTGGTCATAGTTGAGTCAGGTACGGGCACATGTAACCAATCAGGTAAATTGGCATCCTCTCTGAGACTCTGATGGCAGAGGAATGGAGGGGAAGGCTCTCTCCCTGCTAGAGCTGCCTAACTGTTAAGATGTGCGTTTGGGGCCAGTAGTGAGCTACCTAACTGTTAAGATGTGAGTTTGGGGCCAGTAGTGGTCAGCTCCAACATGGAAAGAGCCTGTCAAAGGATAGAAAAGGAGATAAAGTAAACCCCGATGACCTCTTTTCTGTCCCTGTGCCTTCAAGCTGTTCTACCTCTAAAATTATTAGTGATTTTTAAAAGGTCATGGATGGATAGATGGATAGATGGATAGATAGATAGATAAAGGAACCAACAGCCCATCAGAGTAGCATGAAGATTACTTTAAACTGAAAACACCTGAACAAACAGCAGCCACAGAAAAGAAACCTTATCTAAACGTAAGCAGAGCCTCCTGAAATACAGCTGCCATTAACCCCCCTCCAAAGGTGTTTCCTGTTTGGAAGAAGACTGACCCTTAGCACCTGGGAGGTGTGAATTCAGCTGCCATAAATCCCCCTCCAGTGGAACTTCCAGCTAGGAAGGAGACTATCCATTAGCATCAGATAAAAAAGACCAATAGAACCCTCTCTACTTTCACATTGAAGCCCTAAAACATCCCCCTTTTGCTAAACTGGTATTAACCCTTACCCCTGGCTGTTCAGCGAGCCAACTCTTCTTGAGGGTTCCCACATGCATGCCAAATAAACTTTTCTCTTGTTAACATATCTGTTGCCAATTAATTCACAGGCTCCCAACTACTCAAACATAAGTTGATAGAGGAAAGGTTTTTCTCCCAACAATACATAGTGAGTAGTCCTTCTATATATTCCTTATATACATAGCTTAAGCTAACTTAGTGGATAGGCTGGGTTAATGATCTATCATGGGACCCCTTGGATTAGAGTGAAGGTAAGCACAGAGTCCCTCTTTCCTCACAACTTTCCTTCCTTTCTCTGGCAGCCAATTCTATCACACCACTCAAATCCTTGGGGACAATTATATCATTCACTGAGACAGTTCAATATTCATTCACAACTTTCTTATTGAAGTATAGTTGATTTACAATATTATATTTATTTCAGGTGTACAGTATAGTGATTCAGTAGTTTTACAGATTATACTTCATTAAAAGTTATGGCGATATAAACTTTATATGCATTTGCCTCCATCGAAGAATCCCTAATAGCTTGTGAGAGAAAAAAAGAAGCCAAGTAGGTTTGAAGCATCATAAGGTAGAGGAGAAGAGAAAACAGAAAGAGAAGCTGACCAGAGTGAGCAAGTGGCCCTTTCAGAAACAGGCATGCGAAGAAGCAGACCAAGTATCTGAGGAGAGTGTCCTAATAGTGCCACATTCCTAATAATGTCACACTGAGTGCAGGGAGGTCAGTTAATTTTAAAAAAACAAACAAAAAAACTTAATCATCTTCAGCTTCAAAAAATGGAAGCATTCACAAGCCAAAGGACTTAGAAACCAGAAGATCATTAAATTAAGTGAATGTCATGGTCTTTGGCTACTTAAGGAGCTGAGACAACATTTTGCAACTTTTATTTAAGTTATATATATAATGGAAAATTCAGACATTAGTACTACGGACCACTAGCTCATATTCAAACAGAATTCAGTGCTCATTTATGTGTTAAAACACAGCACCACTTTTTATGGAACCACAAAAGACCCCAAATAGTCAAAGCAATCTTGAAAAAGGAAAAAGCTGGAGGCACCACACTTTCTGATTCAAACCATATTACAAAGCTATATTAATCAAAATAGTATGGTATTGGCATAAAAACATTCACATAGATCAATGGAAAAGAACAGAGAGCCCAGAAATAAATTCATGCATATATGATCTATTTGTTTACAACAAAGGTATATTTGTCAGTTTTACCTCAATAAAGCTAGGAAAAAAGAGCACAGCACCACTTAAACCCTCAAATCCTTTCATAGGGTGGGCTCTTTTATGCAAATACAGTCCACAGTTTAGGGTTCAACAAGTATGCTCTAAATTTGGGGTTGCAAGAAACTGGAATTTCATTGCAATAAACATTGTTTAGCACAAACCTTGGAAATTTGTAAAAATTAAGATATTTTTATTGTCACTATCTTTCATTGTAATTGAGTCTAACATCCCTTGATTATGTGTATCAGGCAACTTTTGCTATGTTATGCTGCAGTAACAAATAACATGAAAATCTCAGTGGCTCAGGTCAGCAAAGGGTATTTCTCACCCATGTCTGCCATGAGTCACCTCCAACTTTCTGTTGTCATTCTAGGGCCCCAAATAAAGGAGCCTCCCCTATCTGGGACAGAGGACAAATAATGAGAGCTGGCAAATGCACTTAAAGCTTCCACTCATATTTCATTGGCCAAAACAAGTCACCTGGTCAAGCCTGACAAGAAGATGGGAAAATACAGTCCTCCTCAGGGAGCCATGGAAAGTTTACCTGGGAATAGGTGAGGATATATAATTGCCTTATAGGGAAAGCAGGATTGAGCAATTGAGAACAATGATAGAGTCATCCACAGTAAATAAAAATGAAATCCATTTAGCAGACATTGCTAATATCCCCACTCAACTAAAATATGCACAATAAGATGGTAAGAGGAATATCATCCCTCTAGGATAAAAGAAAACAGTAGGACTGAAGAAGGAGGAGGAGGAAGAGAAAGGAGTAGAGGGAGAGGAGATGGGCAAGCAGAGGAGGGGAGGGGAAGGAGACGATGACTAGCAGTAATAAATATTGAGGACTTTCATGGGCCACCTACCCTGTGACAAGTTCTCTGTAAACAGATCCTCTATAAAATAGAAAAAAAAAATTAAACCTCCTACCCTGACCAGGCCTGCAAAACACTGATCACATCCTTACTCCCAGTCTTAAGTACAGTTTATACTATATTTATTTTTACCTTATAAATCGTAAAGTAGTAAAGCCATAAGGAACTCTAAAAGATCATGTTAAACCTTTAAACCTTCTCTCTTTAGTTAAGAGGACAATGGAACTATTCAAGACATGTTCATCATTTTTCTCAGAGAAAAAGAATATATATTCTTTTCTTGAACAATTCTAGAGGTAGAATGACAAACCCTTCCATATTTCAACGTTTTATCATCCATAAATTCTTTCTTATAAACCTGAATGTCTCTTGTACTCAAATAAGCCAATCATCAAAAATTCCCATCAGCATAGTTATAACTATTCTGATTATAGCCACCGAGTAGCTGGAGCCACACTTATTATATCTGTCTAGACTAGCATGATTTTTCTAAAACAGAAATCATTTTGCTGCTTAAAACCCTTCAGTGACTCCCTGATGTCTATTCTACTGAATAAGAACCTGGTTGCTAAGTGAAATCTGCAAGACCTCCTGCCACCAGAAGCTCCTTGAGAAGCAAATCTTGTCCATCTTGTTCATAACTGTAACCCAAATACCTAGAACACTACCTGACACATTGCAGACACTCAGCAAATATTTGTTGAATGAATGAATGAGTAAATGAATGAATGAATATAAGACCCTCCATGATCCAGCTTCATTTCCCACCCTCTAGTAAAAGTGAATACCAGGATCTTCCTATGCAAAGGCCTCTGTGGGTTTGCTTCAGGTTAGATTTCCTGTCCATATCACTCTTACCTCTTTTCTTGGCCTGCCTAACTCCAGTACCTCCTTCAGGACCTAGTCCAGGCTATTCCCTCCTCCAGGAAGCCTTCACTGAACCTTTAGGCTAGGCCAAGTTCCCCTTTTCTGTGCTTGCATAGTACTGTGTGCTTACCTGTCACAATTCTTATTCTTATTCTTACCTACTTATCACAATTCTTAGACCTGTAAACAGGTAAGAACGCTTATAATTTCCAAATCACAGGCTGCCTTCCTTAATTTTTTCTATTATTCAAAAATGTTTACAATATACTATTAAATGGCATAAGTGTGGTTGTCATTGTTTATCCCTTCCATTAAATGACATTGTGTATCTTTCAGCTGTACAGTCTCTGGGTTCTGTGTCTTGCTCATGATCCCATTGAAAGGTATACCATACCCTGCACAAAATGGGCACCCAAGAAGCTCTTGGGACTGTCAGGGATGCTATGAAAACGAAAACATGCAGAATGTCCTTACTGCATGTGAAAACAAAGCTGCCAGAACATATCAGCCTAAACATTGTTACTAGCCCTCCTGGCCCATTTACCACCATTCTAGGTATATCATATCCTCATTTCTGGCACAAGAAAGCTAAAGAAAGATCCAACTCATGTGGCAGACTGTATTTTAATTTTTATTGCAGTCACTACATATTTAGAGCATATCTACGATGCTCCAATCACTGACATATTTATTCTTCTTCCTCTTACCTCACCTACTTCTCTTTATGCTCCATTTTCATGGTTTGCATAAAGCACATGTTTCTTGGCAGCAGAAATGGATTGTTTAGGCATCCAGGGGCCCTTTATTTACAGTTTTGGTAGCTGTTGGGAGTCCAGAGGCCACAAGGCATGGCCAGATGTATTAGACTACGGAAAGGGATTTATAAACAGGAGACAACTCTGTTGAATCAAAAGAGCTAAAAGAGGCCAGATTCACTTAATCATTTTTACAGATGACTGTAAGATTACTGAAAAGAAAATATGAAGCTTATAGAGTTATCTCTTTAAAGCCTAGCAAGAGGTCTAGTATGACTGTTGGAGAATTTTCTGACCAAATGCAGCATGAACCCTGGCATGAAACTGGAAGCAAGTCACCTCCATTAATCAGACATGGAAGAGAGTGGTTGAGCTGAGATCAACAAAAAGACCTAACCCTGTGCAAACAGGCAACAGGACAACTGTAACCTTTCTTAGGGAGCAGAGCTTCCTCTGCTGTATCTCATAGGACAGCTATTTCCACTGTCCTGGCCTTTTCAATAAAAGGGGCATGTTCAAATCCTATGGAACTTTCTGCAGATTGGAAATACGACAATTAAATTCTTAAAATGGTGGCCCTGAATTCAGACTGTGAAACCTGACAATATTTCAGTTAAAAGGCTTCTCTCGACACAGATTTTTCAGACTGTTTGAGGGAGAGGTTCTTTTTGGTATATGTCTAATGAGGTGTTGACCAGTAAGCTGAAGGCTCCGACACAGACTGAAGCCAGAAAGGCACACAGACTACAGGGAACAGAAGGGGTGATTCTCCCCCCTGGCTAGCACAGGCACTCCATTTTTAGCACACATATCCTCATGTCCAGAGATGACTGTGGCTCTCAGAGTTCTGCAGAGCATCTCAGAGACCTTGCTACTCTTCAGATGTGACTTGGAAAAAGAATTTTTATTCTGACTTTATCCGGCAAACCTTACTAGACAGTAATTTATGGAGAAGAAGTCATGGATGAACTTTGTAGTGTTTCCAGCTAATGAGAAAAACCGTATCTAAATTTTCCTCTTAGGTGCAGTAGAAATAGAATTTAAACACTATTATTCAATAATGATTGGACACAGTGTCCCCGAACTTGACAAAGAAATTTACCTTTCAGCTAAGACCAAAACCAGGCAGTTTCAGTAAACTGGAGATTTAGCCACTTAAAAGTGGGTAGCAGAGAAAGTTCATATGTAACCTTTTCTGCTGAAAATACTATGTCAATATTTAGCTGTAACTAGCAAACTTCATATGTATTAATTAACTACACATGAGGTTTTTCTACTGTTTTTTATTTTCATAGTTTTGAGTTGATTTCTTATCAACTAAGCTGATTAACTAAGCTCCTTCATTTTCCTACAAACTGAGGCATAGAGGCAAAATGGTTTCCCAAAGGAAAGTCAGAGTAACGAGCTATTTTAATTAGCTCGCATTCAGTCGCAAGTTGTGGGTGACTTCAGCCAACATCCTCTTCCGTAATGATGCAGCTCCATTCATCCCCAGGAAAATGAATTGGCAAAAAATTCAGTCCCATGGCACAAGAAAGTTAATAATACATATTCCCGCTGGGATGTTATAAAAGATAAATGAGATAATATATGTGAAATGCCTCCAGCTCCTCATAAGGCACTATACAAATTCAAAGCACTGTTATGAATAATAACAATAATTAGAAATAATACAGCTTTCTTTGGTCTAGTCACCTAAAATATAGTGGCTCCTTTTGAATATAAACTCAAGGAATAGATTTCTCAGTCTACATTTTTTTTTTTTTTGGCTGCGTTGGGTCTTCGTTGCTGCATGTGGGCTTTTCTCTAGTTGCAGCGAGCAGGGGCTACTCTTCGTTGCGGTGCTCAGGCTGCTCATTACAGTGGCCTCTCGTTGTGGAACACGGGCTCTAGGCGCGCTGACTTCAGTAGCTGCAGCACACAGGCTCAGCAGTTGCGGCACACAGGCCCTAGAGTGCACGGGTTTTAGTAGTTGTGGCGCATGGGCTCAGTAGTTGCAGCGCACAAGCTCTAGGGCACGCGGGCTTCAGTAGTTGTGGCGCATGGAGTTATCTGCTCTGCAGCATGTGGGATCTTCACGGGATCCAACCCATGTCCCCTGCATTGGCAGGCAGATTCTTAACCACTGTGCCACCAGGGAAGTCCTCAGATCTACATTTCTGACTCTCAGTCATTACCAACAATCTTATGTGGGTCTTCTGAATATGAACCATTATTTTCTATGATTAATAAGTTGCTTTTTCCATAACAGTGCCATTTAGTGAAAGCAAATTTGTACCTGTTCATTTCCAATTGCCTCAAGTTAACAACTCAAATACCCCCCAAAAAATCCTTGGTGATCAACACTCAAATCATGGAAGACTCTGGTTTCTTCACTTCCTTTCTGCCATGTATGGAAATTATTGAAACACCAGCCTCATTCTACTTGTGGAGATTATAAACTAGTAGAAAGTATGGGCTGACACTTGCCATCTTCATATCTTTCACCATACCCCATGATGAATTTGAAAGCACAAGTGAGACCTTACAGAAATGCAAGGGCACCAAGCACTTCCCCTGACCTCCAGGCAGCTCTGCCCTTTACCTGGCCAGCCACAGAAAGAAAAGAGCCCTGCCAGAGTTCCCCATGAGGGAGGCTGATGTCCTTGTGGCAGCAGTGAGACCCTCAGTCACACCTGGAGTAACAAGATACCCTCCAGCTTTTTGTCATTTTGGCTACAAAAGATCTATCTTATATGTGGCTCCCTCAGAATCCAACCCTGAGGACAACATTTCAAGTACGAGTCTTTTATTTGGGAGGTGATCCAAGAAGCAGCAGTAGGAGAGGGGGGAAAGGAGATGAGAAAGGAAGGCAGCCAATACGAGGCATGTTATCAAGCCGGCTAGGGCTGTGGCTGTGGGGCAGTGGAGCTCAATCCTGCTAGGGAACTCTGAGAGACGGGATAGAACACACCTTGGAGTTTTCCCTGCCAAGGGGCCAGGAAGCTGAGGTATTGGTCCACCAGCTCACATCAGTCATTGTGGAGGGATGATGGAGGTAGGGGGAGCATGGGGGAATTAACTCTCTGGCATTTCTGGCCGGCTCCTGGTGTGGACCAGGCAGGTCCCCACAGCCAGGGAAAACCTGTAGACAAAACTGACAGGTGCTGACATTTGAAAGCCACTGGCCACTGGCTGCACCCAGGAATGCAGACAACCTAGTATGGTTACCCAGATGCAAAAAGATAAGGAACTTGAGACACCATCCCCTTCTCACTATGCTCAGGGGCTCCCACCTGCCATTCTTCCTTGGAGCCCCAGCAATCTGGAGAAGGAAGACCCCAGGGATGGATTTTCCCTCTCTCCATTGGCCCTCCCACCATGCCCACCTTCTCCTCCAGGGAGATGTTCTTTGGGACAAACTTCCCACTCTAGTTAGTTGAGAGTCACCCATCAACACAAAATCCAAAATGCTTGAACAAATCCCAGAAGCTGAGGCCCAGGAATACTTTCACCTCACAGATCTCACTGGTACTTCCAGCAGAGTTATCTTCTCTCTCCCTTCCTCATCTTCACCTCCTTCATGTCTCTAGGCATGAAGAAATAAGAGTAGACCTCCCACAAGAAGTTTATAGGCCATTACACAATAAGTATGAGTTATCATACTTGAAAACTAGAAGTACTACTGGTTTGTTTTTATTTTACAATTTATTCTGAAGAAAGCATCTTAATTGATTTTTGCTCCAGAAGTTTTCTGATAGCCTTTGGCTACATGCACTAAAATTCTAACCTATCTGGGTTAAGTGTCAGCAGCTGAAATTAAAATCCCATATAAGTTCAGACTATTTCCACTGAACTAAGCAAATTCTTGTGGTGACAGGTCACTGAACATGTTTGAAGAAATATCCCAACAGAGCTTGGGGCAGGACAAAAAGAAAAAGAATTGCAGGTATGGCTTTCTCTCCTCGTTCCTGACCATCCCCACCCCCCACCATGCCCCACCAGCCCCAGCAAATGTTTTTGGGAGAGCCAAGGTGGAGAAAAGTTAATAGGGACTGGGGTATGGGCTTCTATGTTCAGAAACTGAATCAAAGAGGCAATTGGTGGAATTGTTCTTTCTTCCTCCACATCAAGCCCTATGTCCCTGGACAAGTAGAGAATAGCCCTTAAGAGTCAATCAATCAATCAATCAATCAATCAAAGAGTATTCTGCCTATGTTTTCCTCTCGGAGTTTTATAGTATCCAGTCTTACATTTAGGTCTTTAATCCATTTTGAGTTTATTTTTGCTTATGGTATGAGAAAATGTTCTAATTCCATTCTTTTACATGTAGCTGTCCAGTTTTCCGAGCACCACTTATTAAAGAGACTGTGTTTTCTCCATTGTATATTCTTGCCTCCTTTGTCATAGATTAATTGACCATAAGTGCATGGGTTTATTTCTGGGTTTTCTATCCTGTTCCATCGATCTATGTGTGTTTTTATGTCAGTACCATACTGTTTTGATTACTGTAGTTTTTTTCAATCAATCAATCAATCAACCAATGAGGGTTTAATAACAGAAGCAGCCTGGTATTCTAGAAAGATCAATGAAGGGGAAGCTAGGAAGCCTGGGTTCTCCCCTAGCCCTGTGCAAATTGGAGAGACATCATGAATTTTGGACTCAGAAATGAGCCTGGAGCTCCAAGGTGCTGGCGTCATCACTTACTTGCTCTGTGACATTGGTCAAGGTACTGAGCCTCACTGAGCCCTAGTCCCCTACCAGGAAAATGGAAAATAGTAATACCTCCATCACACAGTTGTTACATAAAGCAGCTTACACGTTTGGGGACACGTTAGGTGCTCAATAGTTGTCTTCTTCCCTTTTATGGAGACCAGCAGAATCAAGAGGATAGAGTTCAACTTCAGAGGCAGAGAGTTAGGTTCAAATTCCAGTGACACCACTCACCTTAGGGCTACCAATCAACTTCCATGTTGTACCATGCCCTAAGATGATTTGATAACTTATGTTTTCCCTTCAAGCCCACCCACCCTGGTATCTCAAAACTTACAAAAATAAATTCAGTTGCCTTATATGTTCATTAAAAGAGCAACGGGTTAAACATTCTGATGAAGTAAGGGGAACTATGTTTATCAGTCCACTGCTACTGGTTCTCCCTTGGCAACTGGTTTCCTTAAGGAAGCAGGAGCTTGCAGCCAAGTAGGTGTCCAGCCATAAACCCATCCTCTCCCTCTTTCATCCCAGATGAGCCTGGAGCTCCAGGGGCCAGAGCCTGCCAACATAGCAGCTGCCTGGAACAGGAGAAATTTGATGAGAAATTTTTAAAGGATTTGGGGCAAATTTTACTTGGTAATGTGTTCTGACACACTCTCCTAGTAGTCTCAAGAAAATTTCAGTGAAAACAAAGTTGATTTTCACAGATTTTTTTGGACGCAGCTTAGTATTTGAGGGGGTGGGTGTGATATCATACCACGATGGGTTCACTTCATGAACATGCAACATATGTAGTCCCACAGGGGCCTATGTTCAGAAGGACCCCAGGGCTTGGTTTAATGTCTGCTGCTGCCACCTTGAAATTTTAAATAATTTTATCATTAAACTTATGTTTCATAAACAAAGCCCAATGGGAGCATGTGCGTGAGCTGAAGCAATACATGCAATATGCCTGTCCACTTTTTCTTGCCACCCCACTCATGTACAGCTTTTATGATGCCCCCATGAGCACAGAATTCCAATGGACCCATGATGCGTGGGAGTTCAGTGAGACTCAAAGCAAGTATAAGGTAAGTGTGTGATGTGTGATGTCTACAACTGAATAAGTGGTCCACAGAGGCCGTGTTTTTCATATAAACCAGAACTTGCTTTGAACAGAGAAAGAAAGCAATCACATTCTAAGAAACAGAAATAACTGAGGAACCCTATCGTGTCCTTTCTTACTCTCTGTATTAGTCAACCACTTACAGAGAAAATAACATAAAAAGGGTGGGGGGAAGATAGGGCAAACCCTTTTCCTTTCCTTTCAGGCCTTCCTTACTCATCAGTGAGGCAAAGGTAGAGAGTGTGGGTAGAATGCATGCGAATCAAGCAGTGAAATAAAAATGGTTGGGTTCCTTTCGCACAGCATTTCTGTCATTCTAATAAGAATGAAATACATATATACATACAAACTACAAAATACAAATTGTGTCATTTGATGATTTCATATATGAGTTAAATGCTCTTATATTTGCATTTAAAATTATCATTCTGCAATATAAATATGAATGGTAAAATTCACGCTAATAATTTAAATTTTTAATTTTTCTTTACTTAGAACCACATTAAATGGCGGATAAAAACCATCATGAAAGTCAAAAGAGAAACCATGGGAAAAAGTAAAAAAGCTTTGTATTTTAGATTTAACTGCACTTTCCCCTGCTTTCTGAACAAGGGACCTTGCATTTTCACTTTGCACTGGGCCCACAAATTATGTAGCTGACCCCGAATGGGTCTTATGATGAGAACTAGAAAACCCAGATTTATCAGGTTTATATTTATTTAAAATAACCTGTGTATTCCTTACCCTTTCACTGCCAAAGAAAAATTGGTATTCATACATCCTGGTTGGTTCTGCCATTACCCCTCCTGTCATCACACCATTCATCTACTAGTGCAAAAACGGGGTCAGAATAAAGGGAAATACTCATCCAAGGCCTTCCTAACCAGGTTCTGGGTATTTACCAACTCTATCCTTATGTTAGTAGGTTTACTTTAAATAGGAGTTACTTTAAATAGGAAGGAAAGAGTTGAGTCCTACTCTACCCTGTAGCAGGAGAAGGAGAAGAAAGGCTGGACACTCTGAGCACTTCCTTACTCCCTGACAGGCACGGGACCTGGTGCATTTCATGTATGTCATTTAATCTAGAAGGAGGCAGAGTTTCCCACAGCCCTTTGCTGGGATCCTATGGTGCCCGAACAAAGATTGCAAGGAGGGAGTTGCCTTAAGCTTCTTTTCCTTTTTTTCTCTTGTAATAAAATACACGCAACATAAAATTTAACATTTTAGCCATTTTAAGTGAAAAGTTCTGTGGCATTAAGTACATTCACATTGTTGTACAACCATCACCATCATCCGTCTCTCAGTTTCTTAATTGCAGCTAAAACCTGCCAGTGATCATTCCTCTGAAATGTCCAGCTTCGACTGCACTTTAAAGTTAAAGAGGGTAGGGACTTCCCTGGTGGCGCAGTGGTTAAAAATCTGCCTGCCAAAGCAGGGGACACGGGTTCGAGCCCTGGTCTGGGAAGATCCCACATGCCACGGAGCAACTAAGCCCATGCACCACAATTACTGAGCCCACGTGCCACAACTACTGAAGCCCGTGCACCTAGAGCCCATGCTCTGCAACAAGAGAAGCCACAGCAATGAGAAGCCCGCGCACTACAACAGAGTAGCCACCGCTCGCCCCTACTAGAGAAAGCCCACATGCAGCAACGAAGACACAATGCAGCCAAAACACAGCAATGAAGCCCGCGCACTACAACAGAGTAGCCACCGCTCGCCCCTACTAGAGAAAGCCCACATGCAGCAACGAAGACACAATGCAGCCAAAAATAGAAACTAAATAATTAATTTTTTAAAGGCAATAAGAAAACAAGAAATCAATATTACTTACAAATATGGATACAAAAATTGCAAATAAAATTTTAAAAATAAATAAAATAAAGAGGGTAAAAATGTAAAAACTTGAAAAAAAATTTGTAGAAGTGGCCGAATCCATAGAAGAAAGAGAGCCAAGAAAAAGAAAATGTCACCAGCATGAATTTGAGAAAGTGAGGGATAAAAGGAATTTCCAAGAGTACAGTGTCCAACACTCTGCTTTTACATATTTTCAAGTCCTCAAAAAAACTCCCAGAAAAATCTGTTATCAAGTAAAGCTGTTTATCAGACTCACTTCAGTAAGGTAGAACACCATCTTGACAGTTTTAATAGTACCTCAGAAATTGTAGACGATCTTTATAGAGCTTTAGGGCCTTAGCTGGGTGACTTTAAGCTGGGTTTTGTAAAGTAGGAAGCTGGTTGAGACTGGGGCAAGTTTATGGCATAACAGCTTTGGCTTTGTGGACACAGCAAAAGAAGGGTTTTGAACAAGTCTTTACGAGTAAGCTGGTAATCTTCTTAAGTAAGTTAGTTTAGTAAACAGTTGTGGCTTCTAGGAACTATTATTTCCTGGAGCAAGTAGCTTAAGTTGTTTTTGCTTGTTCTTGGTGTTTTATAACATGGGGGCAAGATAATATGCCCAGTCCCTGTACTGTTAAACACAGGAACAGGAACTTATGTTGGTTTCAGTTCTCAGCATGAAGAAGCCAAGGCAGGGAACATTAAATAAGTAGCCCCAAATTCTATGAGTAGTTTGTAACAGAACTGAGGCTGAACTCAGAGCCTCTGACTACAAGTACACACACACACATGCATACACAAGCACACACTACTGGAATTACCTTACTTTCCCTTAAAATGAAAACCTTATGATATCACATCACAAAAAAATGTGGAAACAATTAAACATATCCAAAATTCTATTCCATAATGTCAATCACCTCTGTTATTTCCTTCCAGTTTCTCTTCATTTGCAATGTTTTTGTTTTTGTTTGTCTGTTTTAATTCTGTTATTCACTTGTCTTCTCTCTACAGATCTTGTTTCTCTAACGTCTTCTTGAGCAAGATGTGTGCTTTCTGGTTCCCCTCTGTGCTCCTCACAACTCCCCATGGAAGAAGAGAGTCTTTGCTTTTGTTGAAAAAGCTCCAGTCATCTCCAAGCAGGATGGGGCCACAGGCATCTAGTCTAAACAGCAGCTTTAACAGGCATAGGCCCCAGAGAATGGCTTTTCCCACTAGCCCAGCTTGTGGGGCCCAAAAATCATGTCACTTGGCTCTCCATCACACTCACCCCTCACACTACTCTTTTTCTTCTCTCTCTGCTTTCACGCTCCCTTTCCCTACTCCCTGCTCTTTGCAAGAGGTCTGCTAAGCCTTCCACATATCTCACTTCTCTGGAGGCTCTCATTCCAGTAATCAGCAAGTCCTTTGCTAGAATTACAATCACATTCTACAATGGGAGCATGTCCATGATAATTTATTCTCAATAACCTCATTCTCAGTAAAGGGACTCTTGAAAAGTTGTAAGACACATCACTATTAACTTAATCATATTTAATATGCACTTGAGGACTTGCCAGTTAGAGAAATCTCACTGTGAGACCTTTTATATATCAAATAATCGCCTAAATTTCTTCATCCTCTAAATTGAGATTTGCCCATATCAGGTGATCTGGCACTGCATTTGAGTGAACATTACAGAAGACATCCTTCTGAAATCTAAAATGCATCCCTAAAATAAAAATTCATCCTGATGTCGAAAATAATACAATACAAGGCATCAATACTCTGTCCCATATAGTAACAATCCTATGAAAGGAGCCCTAACACTTCAGTAGCCAGGGCAAGATCTGAAATGCAGAGCAGATGTTAACAGATGTACAAATCATTTAGGAACTTATCTCCAAAGAAAGGCACCACTCCATGAGAATGATATATTTCACCCAGATCGATTTCAAAGAATGCAAACTGGCACTGACTGACATTCTAATCGGCTCCATTTCCTTATTGACCAAATAGCCTATGTTTCTCATTATTCTAGTCATTTCTCATTATTCTACTCAGAGCACTGCACAGCATGAGGCCTCATTGCAAAGATAAGGTGTCTTCACTGGTCAGGACTTCTCTGCACCACCCAATACTTAATTGTGTGTGCACCATACACGTTGCCCAATCAACCTTGGCTTGCCTTTGAGAAGCAGATTGCTGAATAAGGGTGTGGGCTCCATCTGTGTGGAGGCTGAGGGGTTCATTGTTAAAGGTACTAGAATGACAATGGCCCAAGAAAAAGTGCTGAAATCAACTATTTACCTCTTTGTTGATTTCACTATTTCGTCTTGGATCCTTTGTTTGTCAGTGAGGTTATCAGAACTTAGACCTGAATCACAATTGAACAATTTGAACTTTCCTGTCAAAATTACTCCACCTGCACTGAGCCTGTCCCTGAGACAACCCTGAGAACCCCTGGGAAAATGAATGGGATCCAGCCAAAGAGGTGAATACTGAATGAGTCAGCAGGAGTTTTACTTAACCAGCTCAAGAAAACAAAACTTCTTGTGGAAACCACTTACTAATCCTTGAAGCCAAAGCATTTCAGGCAGTAACCATTACTCAATACTTGTCTGCCCATCTTACACGCCTCTTACACAGCTCCAAAGTCACTTCCTCAGCAAGGCTATCTCATAGCCCCCAGGACAGAGCAGGTAGCCCCGTTACATACCCTCATGTTCCTTACACATTTCCATCAAGGATTGTTTGTGATTACACATGTGTATTTACTTAATTAATATCTATATTTCCTCACTAGACTCTAAGCTCCGTTCATGTATAGATCAGGCTCAGAACTCATATAAGTTTGTTGAATGAAAGTAAAAAGCTCAACAAACGTACCTTGACTCAGAGCTAAACCGTTCTTTTGTTGATTACCTTCTGAATAAGATCCATACTTTCCCCATAACATTTAATAGCTAATGATTGCCACATCATTTAGTTAGTTTGATTTCTTCTTTGTAACTTGTTTAAAGCACCTAATGTTTTCCAGGTAGATGCCTACTGAAAATGAGCTGTTTCTGGCCTGTAAATGTAACTGCAATTTCAAGCCAGACCCAGAGATGCAGAAGAGAAGTCAATAGAAATGGACATCAAGTTGGCCTACCAACTCCTTTTTTAACTTCATTCACAATAGGCAAGAAGCCTTTCAGAAATGATAAATGGGTCCTGAAATACAAACTTTAAAAACTGGAATAAAAATACACAGTGGCCTTAGTCACAACAGCCAAAAGCTGGAAACAACCCAAATATCCATCAATGGATGAATGGATAAACAAAATGTGGTATGTCCATACAATGGAATATCATTTAACTACAAAACGATAAAGTACTGATACATGCTACAACATGGATGAACACTGAAAACATTATGCTGAGTGAAAGAAGCCAAACACAAAAGGTCATGTATTGTATGATTCCATTTATATGAAATGTCCAGAACAGGCAAATCCATAGACAAAGAAAGCAGATTAGTAGTTGCCAGGGACTGAGGGTAGGCAGGAATGGAGAATGACTATTTAATGGATACAGGGTTTCCATCTGGGGTAATGAAAAATTTCTGAAACTAGATAGAGGTGATAGTTGCACAGCACTGTGAATGCACTTATGCCACTGAACTGTACACTTTAGAATGGTTACAATTATGGTGATAGGTTTTTATCACTGTGTATGTGTATTTTACTATAATTTTTAAAAAGCTAAAAATAAAACTGGAATCAAAACTCACAGGCTCAAAAAACAAAGAAAGAAAAAGAAATCAGTAGCCTTTATAAGAGGAAACTATTAGTGTAGTATTATTAATTCACAATTTCACACACTGGGCTTGGTTACTACCCCTCCCCCTCCCCTCCTCCTCTACCCCTTCTATACAACTGACACTAAGTTTCCCAAACAATTCAAGGAAAAAAATTAATGAGATTAAATTGAGACTTAGAAAAGCAAGTAATGTGTTTAAATTAATTCTTCTAAATTTAGGAAGATAAAAATTAAAATGGCATATCTACGAAGGAATACATTTCCCTAAATATTTTTGTTGATATTTCTAAGCACACCAGCCAAGAGACAAAGAACTAGCTTTGTGAGGTGAGGCAAGTTATTACCTACTCTGGCCCTCAGCTCTTTCATATCTAAAATGAGAGAGTTAGATGAAAGAATTCTGCATTTTTAAGGTACCCTCCTAAGAATCAGGAAAAGAAATTTATGGTGTGGTTTTTCATGGCAACAGTTCAGGGATTTTATCACACTATCCAATTAGTTGGATCCACCAATTTCTAATAAAGGAAGCTTACACCTAGAATAGCAAACTCAATGAGGGATATGCTTCTACAGGCCAGGCAGGTAATTAAATAAGTGAGGGATGCTGGGTGGTAACAATGATGAATTGAAGAGCTACTGTCCATCAAAATGCGGCAGCCCCTATTCAACTCCAGTTGATTATTGCTTCAAGAAGATGTGGGCCCAGTAACACCAGAACTTCCTGAAATAGGAAAAGCCAGAAATTCAGATTTTTACATGAAATCTCCATATTTTGAAATGTTTGCATATAGTTCAAGTTTTTCTCAAAAAAAGTTGTGCAGACCAAACTAAACATTTCTACCAGGCTGTATATAGCCCAGGATCCCCAGTTTTCAATCTCTGGTTGGAATATGTATTAACATACTTAGCTGGCATTGCTGACAGGAAAGCCACCGTGTGTACCTAGGCTTCTACAATACCCCTCCATGAGAGGCAGTATAATATAGCTTGGCTCAACCCATTTGCTCAGGTATTTATTCAACACAAATTTTTGAACACCTGTTGTGCTCCAGACCTGTTGTGCTCTAAACCAAGCACTCTGGCAAGACAACAGGGAGCAAAAATTGACACTGTTCTTGCGCTCATATGCCTTACAGTCCAGTGGGGTAGATGAACCTTAATCAAAGAATCATAGTAGGGCTTCCCTGGTGGCGCAGTGGTTGAGAGTCCGCCTGCCGATGCAGGGGACGCAGGTTCGTGCCCCGGTCTGGGAAGATCCCACACGCCGCGGAGCGGCTGGGCCCGTGAGCCATGGCCGCTGAGCCTGCGCGTCCGGAGCCTGTGCTCCGCAACAGGAGAGGCCACAACAGTGAGAGGCCCGTGTACCGCAAAAAAAAAAAAAAAAAAAAAAAAAGAGGGAATCATAGTAATAGATGAGTCATTATAAACTGTGCAAAGTACTGTCAAGGAAAGGTGCCCAGTGCTAGAGGGACATATAACAAGGGAGCTCAAGGGAGGCTTCCACTAAGCAAGTGACATTTAATTTGAGATCCAAACCATGAGTTGAAGTCACCTGGGTAGAGGAAGGAGGAAGCAGGGATTGTTCTGGGTAATCTGCAGCTGCAGAAGTCTTGCTGGCGGAGTGGGTGTGGGGAGTAGGAGGCACAGAGGAAAGGTCTGGGCGGCTGGAGCATAAAGAGAAGGGAGAAAAGGGAGGAGTGGTAAAGCTGAAGAGGAGGGTAATGGCCAGCCCTTGTAGGGTCTTCAAGGCCAGTTGAACCTTTTGGTCTTTGTTCTGTGAGCAATGGAAAACCACTGAAGTCTTTTAAGAAGAGACTAACATGATACTATTTAAAGAAGAGACTAACATGAGGCTATTTAAGCCTAGAAAGTTTCACACACTGGCTCCTGAGTGGAAGATGTACTGAAGTGGGGGGCCGAGTGGATTCAGATTCAGGTTGACCTCATGACAGTGGCCAATATAGCAGCTTAGACTAAGGTGAAGAAATGAATGGGTTTGAGAAATATTTTAGGAAGTAAAACCAACAAGAAATTAATGGATTTGATGGGAGGAATTAAAAGAGAGGATGGTCAAGACTGTTTCTCCAGCTCCTGGAATGCATAAATGGATAGGGCTGGTGGTGCCAAATATGATAAAGAGGAACACCTGCAGAGGGAAGATATCATGAATCCAGTTTTGCAATTCTGAGTTTGGCCTGCTTTTGAGACATTCAAGTGGACAGATCAAGTAGCCAGCTAGGTTTATAGGTCCTCTACTCAGCAGAGAAGTATCTGGGCTACAGGTAGAAATTTAGGCATCATTAGCATATAGATCAAAAGAGAAGTTATGAGTTCCTAATGGGGTCAATCAGGGAACAAGCACAGGGTAGAAGCAAAGGAAGGCCTAAAATCTCCAACATGTGCTGGCTTAGTAAAGGGGGATGAGCTAGAAAATAAGACTGAACAGGAGTAGCCAGAGAAATATGAGGAAAACTAAGAGAAGTGGGGTCACAGAATCCGAGAGGAGAGCATTTTAAGTAGGGGGAGTGGCCGATGGTGTTGAACACAGCGGAGACTTCAGGTGAGATGAAACAGGAGCCTAGCCACTAACTCCAGCCTCATGGAAGGCACTGGTGACTTAATGAGCACTGTTTTGTTGCAGCGACGGTAGTGAGAGCCAGATGAGAGGGAGCTGAGTGTGTAGGAAGTGAAGAAATGATGGCAGAGGATGTACTTTTTCTACAAGTTTGACCATGAAAGGCAAGAACAAGCTGGAACAGCAGCAGGAAAGTGTGGGGTGAATGAATGAGGATTTTGGCTTTGGTTGGGTGTTGTTTCTTAAGTAATTCCATGTTGAGCACAGCAGAATAGTGCACTCTGAGTCTTTCCGACCTCTTGCCCACAGCTCAGCTACCTCCTCCTAACAGGAATTTAATCCTGATCACCACCCACCCCTACCCCGCGCAAAGTTTGACTCACTTTCAAAATACGGCATTATAAAAGAGAAACCTGTTGCTTCTGTTCTGCCTTCCCTTTCCCTCCTTTTTCTCTCTGAACCCTCTTTCTTTTCTAATTATTTCTCTTAGTACCTATACCCTCCTTCCTATCCCAGCCCACCTAATAAATGCCCTCATTAATTCTTCCCTAGAATGTTATAACAGCCTCCTGAAACATTATCATGCCTTCAGCCTTACAGTTTATCAGTGCCAAAGGAATCTTTACAAAAGGTAGCTTTGATTATGTTGCTCTCACCAAAAACTTTCAGTGGCTCCCTACTGCCCACCAAATAAACAAAATTTGCAACCTGGCTCCTGCTCCAGCTGTTTCCTCCCTTCCTACTTGATCTACAACTACTACTACTTTCCACATGCCTTAGGTTCTGGCCAAATCCTACTATTTGTCATTCCCTCACTGTGCCCTAAATTTTGCCTCTCCACACCTTTACTTAGGCTGTTCCTTATTATTATTGTACTTTTCCTTCATCTTTGCTACTGAAATTTTACTCATCCTTGCCTTAATCTAGGTGCTACCTCAAGCTAGAAACTTTCTCTGATACCCACTCCACCCTCTATTTCAAACCTAAATATGTTCTCTATTCATAGAAGTCAGAAGTGGCGGGGTGGGGGCGGGGAGGGGGAGGTTGTCACAGACACAGGACAGTGGAGTTTTACATGGCATTGGCTGATATTGTAGTTTTTAAATTTTTATTTGTCAAATCCTCTACTGAATGCACTGAACTCTTGGAAGACTGGAACATGCAAAATTAATTTTTGGATCCACCATGGCACCCAGCCAGGGCCTGGCACAGAGCAGGCCCTCAGAAAATGTTTACTCACTGATGGATTAATGGAAGGGAAGCAGGAAGGAGAGGGGGAGGGAAGACAGGAGAGAAGGAAGAAGGAATCCTAATACCTGGTGCTCAAGGTAAGGAGCAAACAGAAAAGTACATTAAAAATCCTCATGTGGCATTTCATTTAACCCATGGCAAACCCTGTCATTCCTGAAACCCAGGCTCTCCTAGTAAGTTTCTTCAAATATTTGCAGTGTCCACAATACAATAAGATCTTGCTCAGGCAGATTAATTAAAGGTGATTCCACTCCTCTGGCTACAGTTAATAGCAAGTGACTTAAACTCTGAAAGATTTTTCTAAGAAGAAAATTCTTCTTAGAAAATTTTTCAGAAGAGACATACTGAGAATAAAGCCTGAGACCCTGCCAAGCTCTCTTAAGTCACTCAGTTTACACCCTTCCCCACCAGGTTCTTATATTCTCCTGGGGCCAGGATCTTGAGTCCTCCCATTGGCATTGGGACAACAGCTTTGTAACTGGTTTACCTGTGTCTCGTCTTCCTCTTCTAGCCAACCCACCGTTTATTTAATCTATAATTAATCTTTCTTTAAAAAAATTTTTTTGCACTGCATACCCACCAGAATGGCAAAAATTGAAAACACTAACAATACCAAGTATTGACGTGGTGATGAAGAAATGCATCTCTTGTCCATTGCTGGTCTGAGTATAAACTGATAACAGTCACCTCAGAGAACTATTTGGCAGTAACTACTAAAGATAAACATGTTTGCCCTATGACCCAATAACCCCAACTCCTGGAGAAACGAGTGCATGTGTCTACTAAAAGATGTGCAGGAATGTTCACAGACGTTTTATTCATAAGAGCACACAACTGGAAACAATCTACATTTCCATTAATGGGAGAACTGATAAACAAATTGTAGCATATTCATTCAATGGAATGCTACTTAGCAATAAAAAGGAACTACTTATCTCAAAATATTAAGTTGAGTGAAAGAAGCTAGTCATAAAAGAATTTATACTGTAAGATTCAATTTATGTGAAGTTCAAGAACAGTTTCAACAACATCTCTTAATAGGAGTTAAGAGATGAGTTTGGGGCAGTTATTCACTGGGAAGGTACATAAAAGGCCCTTCTTGGGTGATGGAAATGTTTCATATCTTTACCTGGGTGGTAGATACATGGGCAGCAATTACCCATGTAATGGTGATTACATTTGTAGAAATTCATCAAACTGTGCACTTAAGAGCTGATCATCCTATTTTTTTTATTATAAAAAACTTTTATCATAAAAAACACGTGTATATTATTTAAAAATTTAGCTCATGGTGTGTCAAAGTATTACTTGCTTTATTCTTGCCTTTTCTCATTAAATCCTGTATGTGGTGAATGGGCTATTTCCTTTTTATTCTTAGGTTTTATAATAATATGTAAAGTTATTATTCCATTTGTTCTTTCTGCTTCATATACTACATAGGTCTGGAAACAATAATTTCTTTTTAACTTTTAACCAATTTCATTTCTTTTTATGGTAAGGAGAGGTAATTAGGTCCCCTGATTTAAACTGTTCTAATTTATACTTCAATTGTAATCCTTATACAAACAAACTCTTATTCATCTGCTTTAGCCAAGGACTTGAATGAGTGTTTCAAGCAGTAGAATTTGTTTTACAGCTTCAATGAAAAGTTTTTTAATATATGTTATTAAAGGATGGATTGGTGCCACCTCCAGCATCTCAAAGCTACTATTTCTTCATTCTTCTGGGCCTTGTCTTAATGGTTCTGATGAACCTAGGGGCAGGACAGGAATAAAGACGCAGACATAGAGAATGGACTTGAGGACACGGGGAGGGGGGAAGGGTAAGCTGGGGTGAAGTGAGAGAGTGGCAGGGACATATATATATACACTACCAAAAGTAAAATAGATAGCTAGTGGGAAGCAGCTACATAGCACAGGATGAAAAATAAAAGATGATCATCTTATTTTATGTAAATTATACTTCAACTAAAAATAAGCAGTCTCCTGTAACATATACTATTGTATATCAACTATACTTCGATTTTTTTAAAAAAAGGAAAAAAGCAATCTCATATTAGCCAGGAAAATTTTTTAAATCTTTTGAATCTGCGTCTTCCCTAATTTCCGAATTGAATCCAGTTCCCAGACCTCTGCCTGGTTGTCAAGGTCTTCCATCACCTGGGCCTACCTGGCCCTTCATCACTTGGTCCCATCTGATCAGTTTCACCAGTCTCCCTCTGCAACTGGACACCTAATGGAAAACCACCATGATCTTGCTTATACCATTCCACCTCTCTGCACTTCCCTCCCTCTTTCTTTTCTGTAAGCCAGATCCTTCAGGTAAAGCACTAAATTCACTTTCTCCTGCACTTCCTCCTACAGTGGTATTTCCCTCATTTATCATTCCTTTAGCATAACCATTGTATTATCTTACTTGACACTGCCTTACACCAGCTTGTATACAACCTTAAAATTAGTTTCTAATAAATCATAGAAATTATATAATATCTATAATTTATAGCAAGCATGTGACTTTTCTCCCTGCTCTATTATACATTCTAGAAGGCTGGAACTAAAGTTTCTCTATATTCCAAATCCCTTTACTCTCTCCCAGTACCTAGTATAATGCCACATACTCAGTGGATGCTCAGAAGTACTCCTTGAGCCTCAAAGTCAAATTAAAAATAATAATAAATATTAATGAAGTGGAGTAGAAAAAGGCCCTCTGTTAGAATGTTAAAATTATCAGATTTGATATAGGTAAACAGATATACTTCTTAATAGTAATCTCTATAGATTATTTTTTATTAGCTGTACATGCACATAGTTTGGTAAATCAAATAGTTCTACAAGGCATATAAACAAAATCAGTTGTCCTCAAACACTTCTTTTTCCTTTAACTTTATTTACAGTAAATAACCTAGCTCCCTCAGCCCTCAGGTGAGACAACACAGAATGCATTCTTCACTGTCTCCCAGAGGTCCTCAGAGGGATTGAGCCTCAGCTGTTCACACTGATAACCTGCTCATTCGTCCTTTCCTTCTGACCCTTCCTCCCTTCCCCTAATAGTTCTAATCTGATCACTTTTCAAATATACTCCTTGACTTCAAATCCTTATCTCAGGGTCTGCTTCTAAGGAAACCCAAACTAAGACCATGGGGGAAAGCATCCCTGTAAGACAAAGGTGGAATATTTGTAAGGATGGGGTTAAAGAAAGGGGAAGGGCAGAGAAAGGAAAGGAGAGTGAATGGAAGGGACTAGAAGGAGAGCAGTCATGATTGAGATGCCACTTTCTATGCCCAATGCTCACAGATGTATCATGTGAGACTTTCTACTAGACAAGACTCTTTAGGGCCCCGAATTCTTTGCATTAACACCAAGCACAGCATCGTGGACAACTAGACTCTTCATGATATTTTTTTGCTACTCTTAAAATTGTACCTAATAGTTCATGAACTCAAAACTCCCCTTACTCACTTGTAGCACCAATGGACTTTGCAGGAAGTTTTCTGATTTCAGTACCTGTTGTAAAAGACTCTGGAGATGAAAGGGTTGTACAAAGGCTAAGTATTATTACTTTAAATATATTGGGGAAATGCCTTATTTAAGACACTTACCACAAAAGAAAAGCTGAAAAAAGAAAAGCAGGCAAGTGATACAGGAGGAAAAACATATCTTTAGTAAAAAACAACGTGACCTTTCCTTTGTCTAAAATAACTCCAGGAAATCAGTATAATCTGGCAGGTGAACTTTCTAACAGTAATAAAGGAATCAATTTGTACTTTAAGATATAGCAGAAGACACTGGTGAAATCAGAAAGCCTTCTAGGAGTGGAACAATTTTCCGAATCTTTTGTGACAGTCAATAAAAAAGAGCCTGAAATGAGGATTGAAGAAATTCCACATCGAGATATCATTTTCATTACCATAATTGTTCCCCTATTAAAAATCTACCTTTTAAGAAATACCATAGAACACATGGTTAGTGATGCTTTCTCTGTCCTACCATTGGTATTATCCTTTCCTTTGTTTTTCTGACATTATTGGGGACCAATCTCACGTAATCTAACGCCAGAAATAATTTTGTACCCATTAAGATAAACTTTGCCAAAGATGGACAGAAAACCTACAAAGAAAACACTTCATTTTAAAATGGTAGACCTTTACTTTATTCTCCTATGAAAGTCTAAAAATATGCAGGCCAAGGCTAATATGGCAGCTCTGCTCTTGAAGTCCTCAGCAATGCAAATTCCTTCCAACTCACTGCTCCACCATTCTGAGTATCTGGCTCTTGTCGTCATGAGCTAAGGTGGCAGCAACTGGATTATAAGAAACAGGTAGACAAAAGGATGGTAAAAAAAAAATTACATAATGATTCTGCTTAAATCCCGTTGGCCAGAATATAGACACATGGCCACACCTAGCTGCAAGGGAGGCTAGGAAATGTAGTCATTATTCTGAACAGCAGGTGCCCAGCTGAAAATACCAGTACTATGGAAATAGAAAAAAGCAATTCTGGGGTAACTATCTGTCATTGTTCCTGCTTCTTTCCTATCCTTCCTCCAATTACATCTTCAACAATTTTCTGCGACAGGAGTCCAGATAGGAGGTCAATATCAAGCTGACCTTGACCTATAAAAAAGTGATTTCCTCCTCCAGAGTCACATAGTCTGCTGCCATCAGCATGAGAACACATCTAAAACACTGCTTTGAGTGTACAGAGTAATGGAGACAGGAGAAAATGCTCTGGGAGCCAACCCCAGGGGCACAATTTGAGATAGGACAGCCTGCCTGTGTGGTACTTTCCCATACACACACACAAACACATATACATCCATTCATTCATAGCAGTGAATAAGACATATTATCCATATCCTCAAGAGGCTTACACATCATAGGGAAAGCAAATGACAAAAAAAAACATGAAAATAAATACCTAATTACAAATTGTAACGTGTACTAAAAGGGCTAGAAGGTCAAGAGGAGGCTAATTTACATAAAAGACTGAACAAAGGCCTTCCTGGATGAATGCCATTTGAGCTACCATCCCTAGATTAAGTGGGTGTTAGCCCATCAGAGTGGAGACAAGCTGTTCCAGACAGGTGAAAAGGCATGCACAAAGTTCCTGAAGTGGGAAAGAGCCTGGCGCACTTGAAGAATTAAAGACCAGTGTGGATGGAAATTTGCACCCCAATATGATTCACCAACACACTTCCTAGAGTCATTTTGTTTTTATCACACAGTCTGAAAACCAACCCACCAGAGAGTGATTCACTAATATAAATGGAAGAGGTTCATTAGGATTAATTTTTTAAAATACACTACACTCTTCCAGTAGCTCAGAAGCCTATTCAGGGCAGGATCCTTCAAGGAAGCATCAAGAACATGCAAAGGAGAAGGACCCAGCGGATCCCTGAGCAGGCCCTGGAAGCTGGGAATAAGGGAAAGCACTCTTCATCAATGGGTCCCAAATGTGGACAAACCAGACCAAGAAAGTTAGTGGGGGCTAGAACAATACTAACTCCTGGAGTAAATGGTACACCAAGGCTTAGTGCTGGTACTGAAAAAAATAAAAGAATTATAAATCTAAATGTATGGCGGATTAAAGATGACTACAAATTCTTTGACACGTCTTCCATCAAGAGGTATGGTCTGTTTCTCCACTCCTTGAATTTGGTCTACACTGTGACTCCTTTGATCAACAAAGGATGTCAGAAGTGATGCTATGCTAGTTCTAGCTCCAGCCTTTAAGAACCAGAACCTTCCAACTTGGTCTTTTGGAACCCTGAACCATCATGCAAGAAGTTTGACTACGCTTCTAGAGAGACCCAGTGGAGAGGCTCTGTGCCTACATTGATGGCCTTCCAGCCATTCCCACCAGAGTGCCATAGATGTGACTGAAGCCATCCTGGACCTTCCAGACCAGATGAGCCATTAACTGAATACCACCTAGTAACCCCAATCAACGGAACAGAAGAACAGCCCAGGAGAACCCTGCCCCAAATTAGTCACCCACAAAATCTTGAGATGTAATAAACGTATTGTCATTTAAGAGCACTAAGTTTGGAGGCTGGCTTTTTCACAGCAGTAAAGAGTGAAACAGAGGCAAAAGATCCTTTTTGGTCTATGGACTTTTCAGGCTTTTAAGCCTATGAAATGCTTGGGATTTCTGGGCCTTTGTAGGCCTTCTTCTTTCTGTTTCTCTAGTTTTTATTACTAAAGCAGTACACTTGGTTTTAAAAGCTAGACGGTTCCAGAAGAGAAAAAGTAAGAAGTGGCATAATGGTAGGTACACAGTCAGGGCTGGCTGGATATTTGTTTGTTGAATGAAGACCAAAATGACCCTCTACATAACTGTCCAGCTCAGTTAAGTAGAAAGGAAAGACTGTCTTCAAATAAAAGCTATTCATTGGGCTGGAGTTTTCTCTTGAGCTGAAACTCTTTTGAGATACAAGAATGTATCAAATAGGGTTCCAGAAATGAACAACGCCCAAACTCACCATCATTTATAAGATTGTTTTAGAGCCAAATCTGCTTGTAAAATGGTAACTGCCTGGTTTGGAAGCAAAAGTTGAAAAACACCATAATGATAGACTTCATCATAATCAGGCCAGTGTTTCACATCCTCTGTGTCTGCTTACATTTTCCCTATATAAACACTTGGAATTTGCCCAAATTATTAATTATTCTTAGTAACTGGGTCAGGAGTAGCAAGAATAATCACAAAGAAGTCTCAAGCTTCAAATGAGCCTGTAGTTTCAAACCAAATATCAGAACTGCCTAAAGTGAGTTGCAGGGCCTCTCTCTGCCTCCCTGGATGGAATACTTAATGATGAAATGGCAGGGGAATAAAAACAATATAAAGAAATACAAATACAAAATAGAAGGCAGAAAGATCTAATATAAAGGGGTCATACAAGGAATTAGGAGACTTAAGGCCTCTAATTTTGCCAACAATTAGTAAGCTCAGACAAACCCAATCTCCCTGGGTCTCAGTCTCCTGGTCTGGCTATTGGAGAAAACCTTAAAAGCTCACAAGGTTGTCATGAAAATCTATGAACCTCCCCGCACACCAACACACACACACACACACACACAACACAATAAAAGGTGTTCTACAAATGTAAAATGTTAATAGAGAAAATCCAAAATTTGTTTGCCACTGAAGAATAAACAGGGAGCAGTATGCAGCTCATGTATGGAGACCATCTAATATGACCCATTTATTTTGCAGATGACAAAACTTAGGTCTAGAAGAGTTCAGTGGTTTACGAAGACTGCAGGGTCATCACCTAGAAAAGTGTTCTCACCCAATTTAATGCTCTCTCGGGCCCAGTGATCGCCCTCGGACACTTCTGAGTTGGCTGGCAATGTCTAAAATGCTTATCAGCATGTGCATGGTTCTCAGGGCTTTACCGATAAAGTCAGAGGTCACGAGTCAGTCTCTTACCCTCATAGCCAATCCATCACCTAGTGCTGTTAAGTTTACTTCTTAATTCTCTCTAGAGATCCCTTCTCTTGTCTCCACTCACACAGCCAAGTCCCCAAACCAAGCTTCTGTCCTCTCTTACCCGGTCTACCCTAACTGTTCTCCTGGCTTCCATTCTTAGCCTCTCCAATCTGTTTTCCATACCACAACCAAACGAACTTTCTCAGAATGCAAACCTGATTGCACCCTCCTGCATAAAATCCTTCACAGTTTCCCCATGAAAAAACAACATCTTCCCATGGCCCACCAGTCTCTACAGAATCTGGCCCCTGCCGATCTTCTAGCTCCATTTCCTGCTCTCCTTCCCATTCAAGGGCCAGGCCACACCCTGCCAGCGTGCCCTTCCCTTTTGCTGGTATGCCCATGGCCACTCCAATCCCCTCTGCTTCATTGGTACCTTTCACCCACAAATCCAAATCAACTCAAATGTCCCCCTCCTCCAGAAAATTTTACAAGTCACCCTCTAGACCTAGAACAGGCCTCAGAGCATCCTGTGATTTCTTTTCCAGCTCTTTTCAGAGTTTTTGCATTATATATTTCTCCATGTAATTATCTGATCAATGCCAATCTCTGTCATCACAGGCTGTCAGGTCCATGGGGCAATGCCCATGTCTGTTTCCCTCACTATTTGCTCACTAGTCAGTGTCTAGCATTCAGTAGATGCTCAAACTGTTGATTGGGGGAAAGAATAAAGAAAAAAACTGAGGATTCCAGGACACAATAAGCAGATTTTTTTCATTGAATTCTCTAATAATAAATGGAAATGACCTCAAAAAAGGAAAGAACCAGTTCTCATTTCATGAGGACTCTTTAAGGTCTAATGATTCACAAATTCCAGTGGTAAGATCTAACTATAAGTTATAAAAAGCAATGCCTACTTTCAGAACATTACTGTATCTAAAGGTCTTCCTTTAGATTCCCCCGAAGAATGTCAGCCCCTCTCTCTCTCCCCACCACTGAGCCCAACAGTACCCTAAATCTAAGGCTGAAATGGGCATGCAAATAAAAAATAATAATGAAAAACAAATGTAAGCTAAATTTTTCCAGTTCGGCAGAGCAAGGTATGGAGAGGACCAAACGCTCTCTACCCTGATTGTTCTGGTTATAGACAGAGAAAATCCAAAATCCTTCTTTTTTAAAAGCAGGTGGTAGAGAGAAATGCATTGGTTGCCAAGCTTCTAATACATTCCAAACATGTGCTAGGGATTCATATCATTTAATTCCACAACCATGCAGTTAGTTGGGGATTACTTATTTTATACATAAGGAAGTAAGCAACTAGCCCAAGGTCACGTAACTTGATACATTGGCACAGCCAGAATTCAGACTCAAAGCAATCTGATTCTACAGCTTATCTGCCCTTTCTTAAACCATTACATCACCCTTAAGAGATATGCATGGAAGCGCTTCCCACCATAATCCAATTACTTTCATTTTCTCCCCCAAAACTATCTTCCCGAACTAATTTCTGAGCATTTGCAGAAAATAGGCTGGAGATAAATCTTATCCCTGTACCTTCATTCATTCTGTGCACTCATCATCTTTGACCACTTGCTAATGTTTGAAGCACTAAGATGGGGACACACACACACACACACACACACACACTTATTTACACCGATCGCACCTCTATGCCTAGTCTGTGAGCTCCCCTGAGAACAAGAGCCATGTCTCATTCATTTTAGGAGCCCCAGTGCTGAGTATAGTCTCTGGCTCTCAATAAATCTTTGTTAAATTAAGTGGGTAAATGTGGACTAATGCAGAGATGAATAAAACATGGTCCTTGCCCCCAAGACATTTAAGATCTAATAGGAGAGAGAACACATAACCAAAACAATAACAGAAGACAGTAGTAAAAGTGTCATAGAGAGTTAAAAGATCAAGAAAAGGCTTCAAGAAAGAGAAAACTTTGAGTGGGGCCTTAAAGACTTGGTGGGGTTCCAACAGACCAAACAAGGTAAGAACAGCATTCATAGAGGGTACTCTAGGTAGACAAAACAACATAAATAGAGGCCCAGAAGAGAGAAACCCTAAATATGATCCAGGATCATCTCATCTGGATGCAGCATAGAGTGCAGATAGAAGAGATGCCTGGCAAATAGACTGGAATCAAATTAGAGAAAGGAATCTTAGAAGACAGTGTAAGGAGATTGGCAAGGGGAAAGAACAGCATTCTAGGAAAAGCTTTTTGGGAACCATGTGCAAAACGAACTGAGAACTCAGAAGAAGTCAGAGCAATCTCTATAAATGAGATGGTTAGAGCTCAGGTCAGAAGCAACTGTGCTCTCAGGCTCTCCTACCAGCCCAGAGAACCTGGACACAGTAATTTAATGCTGTACCACTCTCGTCCCCAAAAGATGAATGAATACAAACAGCCAAGAATTAAATGAGCACTGGTTCTCCTAAATGTCGCAGTGTTTTGATTTTTCATCTAAACCTGCAGGTCTCTCTCTTCCTTGGTATTTATCATGAAGTTGGACGAAGCAAATGTTCCAGGGAGCTAATTCGCCTGGCATCAGCCCTTAGCAGATGATGGATGAGAGTTGCAGGACAAATATCCCCGCTTCCTTGCTGAGGCAACTCTGAGTCCTACTCCACGCTATCTCCTAAAGGTCCCCACTGGGACTGAGCCCCAGTTGCCCACAGTAGCAACCTGCTGGATACTGCAACTTTATTGGCTGCCTTCTCTCTCCTGTCTCACTTCCCCACTCCTCCAGTGCTATTTTCTAGGATAACTTCCCAAATAAACGATTTGACCTCAAATCCTCGTCTCAGAGTCAACTTCTGGGGGAACCCTAACCAAGACACAGGGATTCTTGGCTTCTTCAGGATGGTTAAGCTTCTACCACAAAAAAGAGGGAGACTCAGATGGTACTGGGTTCAGGGCAGTGTGGGGTTAAATTTAGCATGGAGAAACCCCTGCCCAAGGCTTGGAACACCAGACCTCCTGGGCCAACATAGGATGATGATACTCTACCAGAGGAGAGAAGGGTATCTCAGAGGCCTACCAGTCAGCCATGATGAATCAACTGACCAAATCTTTCATGTATGGCCATGGCTGCCACATTCAACAGACAGCCAAAGAAGAATGTTGAAACCAGTATTTAGGTCCATGTGTTCTTTTCTAATCTAAATTGCTGCTCTCACATAGCTGGAGCTTCCCCCAAGGCCTTTTATAGAAGCATCCTAAAGGGCTGGGCTACCATGGACTGAAAAAGAAAGAGAAAAGCAAGTAGAGCTTGTGTGTGGAACAAAAAATGACTCTTCTCTTAAAACAGAAACTTGACATATGAAGAAGTGCCTCTGAAAGGGAACTCAGCACCTAAGTGGACTAGGAGGCATTTCGAGTCAAGCCTTTGCTCTGGCCCAGAATCATAGTCAAGCTCTCCATATGCCCATGGAGCTCAACAAGTAAGGGAAATACCTCACTGCAACTCAGGAGGTAACATTCCTAAATCACATTAAGCTAAATGGTGCTAAAACATCCATCCAGTCCTTCTCTTGGCAGCAGTTCAGAAGACGAGGTGTCCTTCTAAATGACTAGAAGCATACATGTGCATATGGGTGCCCTCCCTCCTTCTGATTTAAAAGCTACAGGCTTAGCACCTTCTCTGAGTCTTGCTGTCTGTCATGGTGTTAAATTAGGTTTTACTGCCCAAACACAACATTTAGTACATTTCAACTATCCAACAAAAGAATGCAGTATATTTTCCTATTGAGAAGGCAGTATTCAAATACACTAAATCTCTAAGCCATTGGTGCCCTTTAAGACTTGGCGAACCAGAGTGACATCTTGGTTGAATAAAATATCAAGGGACAAATTCCACATCTGGTATTTTGAACATACCAGCCATGAGACAACACAATCCAATAGAAAGCGTTGAATCAAAATATTTAGATGATTAACACAAGAATTTGGCATAGAGATCACCAGGAAAGAAGCATGCAATTTTAGATCATCTTCCATCTACTTACTGCATGTAAATGGTTACTTGTTTAATTTCCTCCAAAGAAAACCATAATGCCAGTGACTAAAATAGACAGTAACTTTGGAATCCAGTGCAGTGAAGACCACGACCAAAAGTCATTTAAGGCATAGCGTGCAAGTCAGCGTAGATGGCATACTGTGTAGTTGTAAAGGCACAGAACAGCCGTAAAAATTCTGCAACCAGATTATTATGTCGCCTTATTTAAAGACAAGCACACACTGAAGTCCATGGGCTTATAGTTTGGGGCAGAGTTCTAGAATGATGCCTCAAATCTTTCTGACATATTAGTCATCCAATTCAATCAATGCCACATTATGGAATAGGAATTTGACTTTCCGTAGAACTAGATGAACGCTGCCTGTGACTGGGTGGCTCACACAGATGAAGGAGGTCCAGTCACAGGTTTGACCCCCAGATAAGTCAGCCCTGCTCCTCTCTGCTTCACAGAATCCTCGCGCATTTCTCTTACCTCCCTGCCCTGCCCTTCGACCTCTTTTCTTTGCTCCCTATCAACCTGCCCCCACCACCTCCTCCCCCAAGACCTGGACCTTGGCCTTCCTCTCTTTCATCTTCCCATTCTTTCTCCAGGGTATGATCCTCTCATATATCTTCAATCTCCACCTAATAAGTGATGTCTCCCAATCTTTCTCTGGGTCCACGCTGCTAGTTACTTTAGTACATCTGTCCCACAACATCCTAGCAACAACATATCTAAACGTAAATTCATTGTTCTCTCACCTCAAATTCTCTTTTTAGACTTCCCATCATTAGGATTAAGATATTTGAGCTATACATGTCCCTTCCCTACTCTTTCCAAATTCCCACTCCTGACCAAGCCCACAACAACTCAAACGGAAATTACTGGGGAAAAAACCCTCTAAGCCCTTTCCCTGCCTCTACATTCTTCCCACTTATCCATCTGATACTAAACATCCAAAATCATAAGCCAATTCTTGCACACTGAATTAAATGCAAACATATTTTCGTTTTCAGGGCTAACCTTTCTTGTGTACCCAATGCATAGGACTAACCCTCATTGCATGCAAGAAAAGCTGGTTGTCATCCCTCACACAAGTACTCTCTCCTACTGATGATTATGGACTTTGAGGGAGCTCCCCACCCCCTACCCACCCACACTATGAATCTGGCTTCTTCCCTTCTCTAGCTGTACAACTTTGGACAAGTTATTGAACTTCTGAGTCTTAACTTCCTGACTTGTATGTAAAAAAAAGAAGAGGTTAATTATACCTACCTCACACTATTATTTATTGAGGTATAATTGACAAATAAAAGTTGTATATATTTAAGATGTACAAAGTGATACTTTGATATATGTACACATTGTGAAATGATTATCACAATGAAGCTAATTAACATAGCCATCACCTCTCATAGTTGCTTTTTGGTTATGGTGAGAACACTTAAGATTTACCTTCTTAGCAAGTTTCAAGTACACAATGCAGTATTATTATTATTTTAAAATATTTATTTATTTATTTTGGCTGCATCGAGTCTTAACTGTGGCACGTGGGCTTCTTAGTTGCAGCAATGAGGACTTCTTAGTTGTGGCACGCTAACTCTTAGTTGCAGCATGCATGCGGGATCTAGTCCCCCAACCAGGGATCAAACCCAGGCCCCCTGCATTGGGAGTGTGGAGTCTCACCAACTGGACCACCTGGGAAGTCCCAACAATACAGTATTATAAACTATAGTCACCATGCTGTGCATTAGATCCCCAGAACTTATAACTGAAAGTTTATACTCTTTGATCAACATCTCCCCATTTTCCCTACCCCCCAGCCCCTGGCAACTACCACTCTACTCTCTGCTTCTGCGACTTTGACTTTAGATTCCACATACAAGTGAGATCATGCAGTGTTTGTCTTTCTCTGTCTGGCTTAGTATTTCGCTTAGCATAATGTCCTCCAGGTTCATTCATGTTGCTGCAAATGGCAGGATTTCCTTCTTTGTTAGGGCTGAATAATATTCTATTTAATACATATACCACATTTTCCTTATTCATTCATCAACGGACACTTAGGTTACTTCCAACAACAGTATTGTTTTGAGGTTGGAATGAGTTAACAAACATTAAAGTACTTAGCAGAGCATCCAGAAAATTAGTTTCCTTCTTTCTTTCATCATCTTTCCCCCCGTATCCCAACCTCCCTTAAAGCTGAGCTCAAAGCCCACTACTCTTGGAAACCTTTGCTTGGTAATTCCAGGCTCGTCTGGTCAGGTTCTCTACTCCCTGTCGGGTAGGGCTGTTACATAAAATAAGTATATGCTTATGCTTTAAAAATTATAAAATTATAAATTTATAAATTATATAATAAATTATAAAAATTCTAAAAAGTATATTTGGGACTTATACTAAAAAGTATGCATTATCTGAAATTGAAATTTACCTAGGCACCCTTATTTTTATTTGCTAAATTCGGCAAGTCTCCTTCCAGATATGATTAGCCTTTTCTATTATGATGTGTTCTGTAAATCTTTCAGGTTCTAGTCTGCTTCATGACTGGAAGCATGTCTTTTACTTCCTTTGTATTTCCCACAGCAGCCAGCCTATCTGTGTGTCTGGCCCATTTTCCAAGCCTGAGGCAAGACCGCCTCCTCTGTGAAGACTCTCAGGTTATTGCAGCAACCTGCTGAGACTATTACCTCTTCAATAATAGCATATTTCTCATGTGGTTCATTTTGCAGTGAATCTGTTGCTTTTGTTACATTTCCTATACAAGGATGTTGAACTGTTACTTCACTTTTCATGTGGTTATTTCTTATTATCCTGAATCAGTCAGAGTATTTTGTTGTCAGCAACAGAAACCAACTCTGATTTAAATGGAAAAGGAATTTATCAAAAGGATATTGGGTGACTCACAGAAAGGCCCAGAAGTCTGAAGAACCTGGCTCAAAACAATACACTAAATTTCTCCACAGACCAGAGAGAATTTTGCTGCTAACATCCCCGAGCACCGGACATTACCACTGTACCACCTGTACTGCTCTCTGGGAAGGCGAGGGTCCCCCGCCCTGCTTCTTTGAGCCACTACTTCCAGGTTCAATGTGGATGGAATGTTTCTGAGTCATCACATGCCCATGCTCTACCTGCAAGAGAAACTAGAAAAGTATATATCAGGCATTTTTAGTTTTCCTAGTGGAAGGTAGACCTTTCCTAACACCAAGACTCATAAAGTGTGGACTTCGCTACATATAAGCGGAGGACTGAGAGGCTGAGTGGCAAAAGAGAATAATTGATAAGCCTTCTTTAGAGAGGAGACCATATCGGCACTAAAGTGTCCACAACAGCATTTTGCACAGGAAGTAGCCAAAAAATATTTATTGAATGGATGATTGATACTGGCCACTAAAAATACGTTACTGATTTTTAAAAACTCATTGCAGATCCAATCTGGGGGATATTTGAAAGAGTTACATTATGCATTCAATTGCCTAGATACTGTCATTACAAAGATAATAAAGCAAACTCCCTAAGCTCTAGGATCTCCAAGTGAGGAAAGCCTACTGGGCAACATTTACAATGTGATCAGGTAAATGCTCAGATGTAGGAAAAGGAGAAGGTACTACAGGAAATCATCTAAGAAAGGCTCTAGTTCAGGGCAGGGGTGGGGTGAGTGAGGCAGCTGCACAGAGGAAATAACACTGGAGCTCAATTTGAGGGGAGGAGGTGGGTTTGTCCATCTATATGGTGATCCTGAAACCGTGCACCTCAGATTAGGACTTGAACCCCCGTGCCGGGACTCAAACCTGGCCAAAACCCAGCTTGGGACTTGAACCCACATGGCTGGGACTCAAACCTGGCCAAAACCCAGATTGGGGCTTGAACCCACACGGCTGGGACTCAAATCTGGTCAAAACCCAGATTGGGGCTTGAACCCACGCGGCTAGGACTCGAACCTGGCCAAAACCCACAGTCTTCCAACTGAGATCACACACCTGGTTTCAGGACTTAATGAAGCTCAGGTTCTTGATGTCTCATCACAGAAATAATTCAGTGAGAGACAAAGTGATAGGTAAGAAGTGGATTTATTTACAGAGAAACACTCCACAGACACAGTATGGGCCATCTCAGAAGGTGAGAGCAGCCTTGGGAGAAACACGTTCCACAGACAGAGTGCGGGCCATCTCAGAAGGTGAGAAAGGCACCAGGTTATCGGGTTGTCAGTTTTTACAGGAGTGAGTAATTTCATAGGCTAATGAGTGGGAGTATGCCAGCTATTTTAGGAAGGGGTGGGGATTTCCAGGAATTGGGCCACCGCCCACTTTTTGATCCTTATGGTTGGTCTTGGAACTGTCATGACGCCTGTGGGTGTGTCATTTAGCTTGCTGGGGTGAGCGTATACCGAGGCTCAAGGTCTAGTGGAAGTCAACTTGTCCACCATCTTGGACCCATTTGGTTCTAATCAGTTTATGTCATGTCCTCAGGCTATGTCATTCTTTCAAATGTTGTGCCCTGCCTCCTTCCCTCCTGTATCAAACCTAGAGGTGATGATGAACTGGTCACACAAGCCTAACTCAGGAAACAGTATCCACAGAGAAGAAGTGTCCATAGTGAGGGGTGCGTGGCCTAGTGGGAGCTGGAGGGAGGAATGCTTTTGGTAAATACACAAAGACACACACACACAATGTCCTTTAACGTAACACCCAATTTATGAAAATGAGACTTCAGTAGAATGTGCTAACTCAGCTGTGATATGTGACTTGGGGACAAATCCTGAGAAGGTACCAATGACACTAGAAGTTATTTAGAGTAAATGATATTCAGGCACATGAAAAACTGCCTGAAGTGCCCAGACTTTGCTTTACTTCACAAGACAAGGTCATTGTACAAGGGTGTAGAAAGCAGCACTTCTCAAGCTGCATGTAAACAACACCTGAAATGGTCTACACCCACACAATCAGATAAAAATATGTGAGCCACACATGAAGTTTTTAATATTCTAGTAGGCACATTCAAAAAAGTAAAAAGAAGGAGATAACACTGTCAAGACATTAGGTTCTTCCCAACTTGATCTATAGATTCAATGCAATCCCAATCAAAATCCCAGCAAATTGCTTTCTGGATATTGACAAACTTACTCTAAAGTTTATTTGGAGAGCCAAAAGACCCAGAACAGCCAACACGATATTAAAGTAAAAGAACGAAGTTCAAGGGTTGACACTACCTGACTTCAAGAGGAACTATAAAGCTACAGTAATCAAGATGATGTGGCCTTGGCAATAGAACAGACAAGTATATCAATGGAACAAAATAGAGAGCCCAACAACAGGTCCACATAAATATAGTTAACTGATCTTTGGCAAAGAAGCAAAGGTAATATTATGAAGAAAAGATAGTCTTTTCAACAAATGGTGCTGGAACAACTGAAAATCCACATGAAAAACAATGTATCTAGACACAGACCTTATACCTTTCACAAAAATTAACTCAAAATGGATTATAGACCTAAATGTAAAATGCAAAACTCAGGAATTCCCTGGCGGTCCAATGGTTAGGACTCGGCACTTTCACTGCCAAGGGCCTGAGTTCGATTCCTGGTTCGGGAACTAAGATCTCACAAGCCTTGCAGCACAACCAAAAAAAAAAAAAAAAAGCAAAACTATAAAACTCCTAGAAGATAACATGAGAAAATCTAGATGACCATGGGTATAGCAATGACATCTTTCACAGTTTATGAAAGAAATAGTCTATAAGCTAGACATCATTAAAATTACAAACCTCTGCTCTCTGAAAGATACAGTCGAGAGAATGAGAAGACAAGCCACAGACTGGGATAAAATATTTTCAAAAGACACATCTGATAAAGGACTGTTACCCAAAATACACAAAGAACTCAAAACTCAACAGTAAGAAAACAAACAACCCAATTAAAAATGGGCCAAAGATCTGAACAGACACCTTATCAAAGAAGATATAAAGGTGGCAAATAAGCATATGAAAAGATGCTCCACATTATATGTCATCAGGGAAACGCAAATTAAAACAATAACAAGGGCTTCCCTGATGGCACAGAGGTTAAAGAATCTGCCTGCCAATGCAGGGGACACGGGTTCAAGCCCTGCTTCAGGAAGATCCCACATGCCATGGAGCAGTTAAGCCCATGTGCCACAACTACTGAGCCTGCGCTCTAGAGCCTGCAAGCCACAACTACTGAGCCCGTGTGCCACAACTACTGAAACCTGCGAACCTAGATCCCATGCTCCACAACAAAAGAAGCCACCGCAATGAGAATCCCGCGCACCGCAATGAAGAGTACCCCCGCTCGCCGCAGCTAGAGAAAGCCCGCGCACAGCAACGAAGACACAGCGCAGCCAAAAGAAATAAATTAAAAAAAAAAAAAAACAATAATGAGATACCACTGCACACCTATGAGAATGGCTGAAATCCAGAAGACTGACAACACTAAATGCTGACAAGGATGCAGAGCAACAGGAACCTTCATTCATTGCTGGTGGGAATGCAAAACGGTACAGCCACTTTGGAAGACAATTTGGTGGTTTCTTACTAAACATACTCTTATCATACAATCCAGCAATCACACTCCTTGGAAACTACCCAAAGGAAGTGAAAACTTAGGTCCATACAAAAACCTGAACATGGATGTCTACAGCAGCTAATTCATAACTGCCCAAACTTGGAAGGAACCAAGATGTCCTTTGGTAGGTGAATGGATAAATAATCTCTAGTACATCCAGACAGTGGAATATTATTCAGCACTAAAAAGAAATGAGCTATTAAGCCATGAAAAGACATGGAGCAAACTTAAATGCATATCATGAAGTGAAACAAGCCAATCAGAAAAGGCTACATAGTGTATGATCCCAACCATATGAAATTCTGGAGAAAGTGAAACTATGGAGACAGTAAAAACATCAATGGTTGCTGTGGTTAGGAGGGAAGGAGGAATGAACAGGTGAAGCACAGAGGATTTGGGGGCAATGAAACTATTATGTATGATACTATAAGAGTAGATACATGTCGCTATACATTTGTCCAAACGCATGTAAAATACAACACCAAGAGTGAATTGTAGTGTAAACTATGGACTTTGGGTGATAAGGATGTGTCAATGTAGGCTCATCAGTTGTAACAAATGCACAACTCTGGTGGGGGATGTTGACAGTGAGGGAGGCTGTGCATGTGTGGGGGCAGGGAGTATATGGGAACTTAATGTGTTTTCTGCTTGATTTTGCTGTGGACCTAAAACTGCACTAAAAAAAGTATATTTAAAAGTAAAAAGAAACAAGTTATCTTAATTTTATAATATATTCTATTTAACCCAATATATGCAAAATATTATTGCAACATACAAAAATTATTAATGAGATATTTTATGTTCTTTTTATCATAATACGCCTTTGAAATCTAGTGTGTAGTTCACATTTACAGATATCTCAATTCAGACTAGCCACATTTCAAGTGCTAATTAGCCATATGCAGCTAGTGGCTACCTATCACACTGAATAGTGCAGGTCTATAGACTATTTAAGGAGGTGAGTTCAGTGACTATGCATTTAGGTATCTTTGTAACGTCAAATTACTATGAAAGTTTTTAAATCAGTTTTTAATTTATGTCATCATGGACCAGCAGTGAATAGTTCAACAACCACATAGAATGAACCATACTTTGAGAAGCTGTGGATTAGAAACCTCCATTCTGCTCCAGATAGCAGGCATCAGTAACAAAACAGAAGATATGATAGTCATGATTCTTTTTATAAATTTATTTATTTTTATTTATTTATTATTTTTGGCTGTGTTGGGTCTTCATTGCTGTGCGTGGGCTTTCGCTAGTTGCGGCAGCAGGTACTGCTCTGTTGCAGTGTGCGGGCTTCTCATTGCAGTGGCTTCTCTTGTTGTGGAGCATGGGCTCTAGGGGCAGGGGCTTCAGTAGTTGTGGCTCCCAGGCTCTAGAGCACAGGCTCAGTAGTTGTGGCACACGGGCTTAGCTGCTCCTTGGCACGTGGGATCTTCCCGGACCAGGGCTCGAACCCGTGTCCCTTGCATTGGCAGGTGGATTCTTAATCACTGCGCCACCAGGGAAGCCCAGTCATGGATTCTTAAGAATCCTTTGTTCAGGGTGGAACCAAACTAAGGCTTTAGAGAGGTTCTTACGTTACGGAAGATTAGGAAATCAAGTACAGACATCTTTCCTACGCTTCTCTGCCACCTGGCTCCATGCAAACAGAAATTGAAAACACCAAAAAAGCTCAGAACAGGTAGTTTCAGCTATGGATACCTACCATCAAATTTTCCAAGGGGCTTAGAAATGGATAAACAGAGCTTAAAATGAGATTTGAATAGGTAAAACAAAAATCAATTATTTTCAAATATAGGTTTGAATGGAGACAAATACAAGAATTCTCTTAAGTAACAATGGCAGTTCTAGGGAAATAGCCTTGTTTATAGATGTATTAAAACCATCAAAAACCTGTAAGGAGTCATTTTTCTGAGAAACAGTTCCCTTGCAAATAAATAAACAAAACTTATTTGCTCTGAAAGAGGAGGCAAAATTCACATAAAACAGCTTCAAACAGCAACTTTTCAACCTAAATGAAACAGAAAAGCTTCATCTCTGAAAACCAGTCATAACAAAGCAAATCAGTACTCAGAAAAAGAAGTTCAAAATACAAAGGAAACTTGAACAGAAAATAGAAACTTAAAGATGAAGATTTAAAAGCCCTACAAGTAACCATTAAAAGAAATCTCGGCCTCCCCTAGCGCAGTGGTTAAAAATCCACCTGCCAATGCAGGGAACAAGGGTTCAAGCCCTGGTCCAGGAAGATCCCACATGCTGTGGAGCAACTGAGCCCGCGTGCCACAACTACTGAACCCAGGTGCCACAACTACTGAAGCCCACGCACCTAGAGCCCATGCTCCACAACAAGAGAAGCCACTGCAGTGAGAAGCCTGCACACCTCAACAAAGAGTAGCCCCTGCTCGCCACAACTAAAGAAAGCCCATGTGCATCAATGAAGATCTAACACAGCCAAAAATAAATAAATTAAATAAATTTTAAAAAAGAAATCTCCAACTGAGAATAACCAAATTTAATAGGTCCTCAGTCTACAGACTTCACAAAGTCAAGAACAAGTCAAATCACTTTCTATATATAGAGTTATGTATAGTTAACTCTTAAATAGCTAATGATTTACAGCAGTGAGTAATTTGCCTAATCAATTACCTGGTACTTGGATAATTACCCAAGAGCCAAAATCGAATTTAGAGGTTAGATTATTATAGACTAAATTGTTGTCCCCCTCCAAAGTTCATATGTTGAAGCCCTAACCCCCCAATGTGACTTTATCTAGAGAGAGTGTCTATAGGGAGGTAATCAAGGTTAAATGAAGTCATAAGGGTGGGGCCCTAATCCAGTAGGACTGGTGTACTCATAAAAAAAGGAAGAGATACCAGAGTTCTCTTTCTCCCTGAGCATGCACAGAGAGGAAAGACCATCTATAAGGCAGGAAGAGGGTCCTCACCAGAAACAGATCCTGTCAGCACCTTGATCTTGGACTTCTAGCCTCCAGAATTGTGAGAAAATTAATTTCCATTGTTTAAACCACTCAGTGTATGGTTTCTCGTTGTGGCATCTCAAGCTGACTAACACAGTATATTTTGGAAATCCACAGTATACAAAGAGATTCCCAGATCATCTTTAGGGTCAATGAATATACTAGCAGCAAATTGACTCAGCTGCTATGATGCTGAGTGATCAAAATGTGTGTGCCATTATATCTGTGCATGTGATTCTAATGGTGATGATCAGTCACAGGGGTTTTAGGCCTAATCAATCAATAAGAACTTGGCCCTGCAAGAAATAGGAGAGACCAACACAACACTGTAAATCAAATATACTCCAATAAAAATTTTTTTAAAAAAAGGAGAGACCATTCCTAACAACTAAATGCTCACCATCTAGTTAGGGTGAGAAAACTAATGTGTGTGAAATACTTAATTATTCTCAATTGTGTTATTCATGCAACAGGCATTCTCCTTTTCGAGATACAGGATCAGTGCTTCCTTCACAAGAAGCTGGCAACAAAGGAATATCATTTGGTGCCACTGGTCCTGCCAGGATAGCCAATGTAGCTCATTAAAACCAAGGTGATGGGGACTTCCCTGGTGGCACAGTAGTTAAGAATCTGCCTGCCAATGCAGGGGACACGGGTTCGATCCCTGGTCCGGGAAGATCCCACATGCTGCAGAGCAACTAAGCCCGTGCTCCACAACTACTGAGCCTGCGCTCTAGAGCCTGTGAGCCACAACTACTGAGCCCACGTGCCACAACTACTGAAGCCTGCGCGCCTAGAGCCCGTGCTCCGCAACAAGAGAAGCCACCAAAATGAGAAGCCTGCACACCACAACGAAGAGTAGCCCCCACTCACCGCAATTAGAGAAAGCCCGCACACAGCAACAAAGACCTAACGCGGCCAAAAATAATAAATAAATATATTTATTAAAAAAAAAAACCAAGGTGATGGTAGTGAGAATACTATTGAGATAAGAATTAATTGTGTGGTGTGCTCTAATGCATTGAATCACAGAATGTCAGAACAGAACTTTAAAAGTTTGGAACTAAACTTAAAGATCAAATGGTCCAAGCTCCCAACTTTACAACCCAGGCTTCTATGTTCTTGAAGGACTATTCAAGAATATTAAGTGTACATAGGCTCCACATTGTCAAAAGGAAGAAAACTTCTTGAGACAAATGCTAGAGGATGAGGAAGGATGAAGAAAAAGGAAAGTAATACATATTGAGCATCTACAAAGTGCCAAGAGACACAGTGCTAAATATCTAACGTTAGTCATCTTATTTAAATTCTCTTATGTACCCCTTAAGGGGAAAGGTGTTATTTATACCATTTTACAGATGGAAAAACAAAGGCTCAGAGTGTGTGACTTGCATAAGACGATACTATACAGATAAAATGGCCTGAACCAGTGCTCTGCCCTAACCTCTGGCCAATTCTGAAGACTTCACTCTGCTTTTACACCTCAAACACATGCCCAGCATAATTCTTAAGCGTACCTTTGAGTCAAAAAGATTTTCAATGTAAGCATATCTCAAAAATAGTAAAGTCCCTGCATATTGCCCTTTTGAGCCAAGCCATTTAATCTCCGGTTTGCCGAGAGTATTGGTTGCTCAAGATTCCCAGCTGAGTCCTTACCAGGATTTGCCCTTGGTAGACAGGAATTGCCCAAAGTTATCCCCATTCTTCAAGAGCAGCCACATCCAAGGCTGTGGCTCTGGGATACAAATGTCCAGCCCCTTTACCTCATTTGAGGGCAACTCTGAAGAACCAGGTCAGTTTCAGAGCTCCCCGCAAGGTCAGCTGAGGCCTCTGTTATGACTACATCACAGCTCAACTCCTCCCTCTGCCCAATCCTGCTTCCCTCACTCCCTTACAAATGCTGATCTTGAGGGCACCTCCCCACCCTAAGAAAAAACTGGGAACCTGACCTAAGAAAAATATCATTTTTAATTTTACCAAAAATTTTATATAATGCTCCTGAAACAATGTGGAGAAAATTTTACCTTAACAGCCGCTACATAAGAATCACTCCCTACTAATGGGAAAATAAGTTGGTAAGTCCTTTGAGGGGGTGCAGGTGGGGGTAAGAGCCTCAAGGGGCATGTCTGGTTAACAAACTAGGGTCACTAATTGGCTGAGATAATAAAGGGACGTTCAAAGACTGGGGAGAACTTAGTGAGATGAAGTGCAACATGTAGGAAGAACTAAAAGGAGACCCTGGACATTGGGACATCAGAGAGAGGAAAGAGAGGAGCTTGGTGGCAAGCAAAACATCTCAAGAAGATTTCAAGTCATTTGCAATGAGATGTGCAATATCATCTCGCTCCTCTGTCTCCCCTGCAAAATCTTCAGTGAACTGAATCCTATTTACTTAGTGTGAGTAGATTCCCCTGGAGGAGCTCACAGAGGTTACTGTGGAGATATCTGGTACTTGGACTTCACTTTCAATGAAAAAAAGTCAAGTTATAACTCAGGAAATGGTAACATAAACTCTAAGGAGACAGTAAACTCTAAGGAGACAGACGTACTGTGCCTCTCTGGTTGTAAGGATCTAAAGATGAAGCCCACAGTCTATTGAAAGAGAAGCTACATCAATATACAAAAAAAGGGCAAATTAAAAACAACAGCATGCCATTTTCACTATCAGTCTAGCAAAGCGATTTTTAATGAAATTACCAATACAGGAAAAGAAAGTGCAGAGAAATTGACTCTCCTACACTATTTGAAAGATGGTATGTTGTTACAACCTTTCTAAAGGGCAACGTGGTGATACAGAGGAAGAAGCTTGTACATGTTCATGTTCTTTGACCCAATATTGAGCTGTAAGGAAATGTATCCCAAGGAAATGATGATAAACACAAAAATTTATGTACATGAAAACACTTTGGAACATTACTTGTAGTAGCTAAAAACTATTCGAGTGGGAAAATGCTTAAATAAATTATGCCACATTACTGAAAATTCTTTCCTCAAAGAACATTTAATGAGATGGGGAAGTACTCGTGATAATGTTAAGTGAAGATATATGTACATTAGCTTTTTACACTAAATAAATGAGAATCCCAAATCTGTTAAAAAGAAAAAACTATAAATCTTTAAACTATTTGATCCAGGTTATAATATATGTACATGTGTTAATGAGTATATAGATACACCTGTGTGTATACATATTTGTGAATTAGGCAAAAATGGGTCATGCGTTTTTTTACAAGCAGAAAAAAAATGGCATGAAAAAGAGAAATCAAACTAAAAGGCAAAATGCACAACAAAATCTTTGATTTTATATCCTTAAACATAAGAGTAACTTGTTTCTTCTCATTTATATTAAACAAACAACCCATTTAACCACTCAAACGAAGTACCTGCCAGGTTGTGTAAACTACAGAACTAATAAAATCATTCCTCCATATTTTCCCAGGAAATGAAATAAACAGTTCCTATGAAGTCCAACTGTTGGGTCATCTGATTTAACATTTCACTTAAGGAAATATGGTTATGACATCCAAAGAATAAAGAGCCTTGAATGCTGTTTCGCTGTGGACAAATCTGCCTATTCTTCCCCCAAGGCTTAACTCAGGGGTTTTCATTTCGTTCCTGGTGTGGCAAGCATTAATGGAGAAGTTGTTAGGCAGAGAGGCATGTTCACATTGGCACTTCTGCTTTCCACTTAATTTTTCTATGAAATGTGTGAGAGTTCAGGATTTCCATAGACAAAAGGTTCATCTAGCTGATGAGCACATTTCCCTAAAAAAAAAAAAAGCAGTCCTCCAGGAAAAACAGGAAACAATCACAAAAATACATTATTAGCTTTAAAACAACACTTTGTCATTCCTACCAAAAGTGGATGAGACACCGTTTCTCCCCTCCAGGACCTCACAGTCTACTAGGAAAAGTAAATGTGTAAACAAGCAATTACAACACAATGAGATAAATATTATAAAGAAGTAGACACAAAAGATGGTGGGACCATAAGTAGTTTGCCTCCGTGTTCTCAGTGCCCAGTTCCTGACCTATACAAGATACGTAACATATTTTCTTAGTAAATGAAAGAATGGATGGCTGAATTAAAGGATGAAGTAATTAATAGAATATGGAATGCTTGCACTTTAACTTGACCTTGAAGGATATGTAGGCTGTGATGAATATAGCCACAAGATTTTGCAGCTCCTTCCATTAAAAGGTGGAGTCTATTTCCTCACCCCTTTAATCTGGATTGGCTTGTATCTTACTTTGACCAATGGAATGTAGTGGAAATGATACTCTGTGAGTTCTAAAGCCTAGACCTCAAGGGGCCCTGCAGCTACCTTTTGCCTTTGATTTCTTTGAATGCTCCTGCCACTATGTAAGGAAGCCTAGGCTAGACCACCGAATGATGAGAGACCCGGCATTGAGAGGCAGTGCCCAAACCCCAGATATGTGAGCAAAGCCATCTTAGACCTTCCAGCCCCAGCTGAGCTGCCAGCTAACGGCTTGAGTGAGTCCAGATGAGACCACCCAGTTAACCTACGGGGGTGTGAGAAATAATAAATTGTTGTTGTTTTCAGCCAATAATCTTTGGAGTTGTTTGTTACACGACAATAGAAAACTAAGACTTAAGCATTAACTGGGGCAAAAAAGAAAGAAAAGGAGAGAGGAGGGAGAGAAGGAAGAAGAAGAGGAGGGAGGGAGGAAAGAGAAAAAGGAAAAAGAAGAAAAAATGGGGAAAAGGCTGTTCCAAACAGAGGAAAGAACAAGTGCAATGCTGCAGAGTGTTCAAGAACAGAGTGTGTTTAGGGAATGATGAGAACTCTGGGTGGCAAGAATATGAGATTCTAGTAAGAAAGCGGCAGATAGATGAGGCTCGAGAGTTTGCTTGAAACCAGATGCAGGACTTTGTTTGCCAAGTTAGGGACTATGGGGAACAGAAAGGTTATATACAGCACTTTCAAACTAATATGACTTGGTTTGTTTTCTAGAAAAAAAGTGACGATGGTAAGGAGACTGAACTGGAGGGTGTGAAGCTGGTAACAGGAAGAGTGGTTGTGAGACTGTGACACAGATTCCAGTGCAAGAGAATGAAGACCTGAATGAAGGCAGAGTCAGTACAGATGAAAAGGAATGGATCCTGCTGAGGTTTCCAGGGTTGACACCCATGAATTTGACGGCTTCAGATGACAGCAGGTGAGGTGGCATGAAAGAACCCCCATTTTATTATGCACATGAATACTGTGAGTCAGGTATTCAGACAGGGCACGGTGGGGACATCTCTGCTCCACAATGTCTGGGATGATGACTTGAACAGCTGAAGGTGACTCAAATGGCTGTGGTTGGGGGATCCTCTTCCAAATGATTTCCTCACTCATGTGGCTACTGCCTGGTCGGGCCAGCTGAAGGACAGGCTGAGCTGAGACCACTGACTGGATCACCTATATGCGGTCTTTCCATATTGTATTTCTCACATCATGAAGACTGGGTTCTGAGAGGGAGTGCCCTGAGAGGAGTGACTGGGGGCTATAACTCCAAGATACCAAGGCAGAAGCTACACGGCCCTTTCTGACCTAGCTCAGAAGTCATATGGCATCACATCTGCCACATTTTATTAATTATAACCTTAATAAATATTATAGACAGATAGATAAATGATAAATTTGGCCAATAAAATGTGGTGGAAATGATACTCTGTGAGTTCCAGAGCCTTGACGTCAAGGGTCTTGCAGCTTCCACCTTTGCCCTGTTGGAATGCTCCTACCACCATGTAAGAAAGCCTAGGCTAGTCCCCTGAATGATGAGAGGGACAACCAAATAATAATAAGAAAATTAATTAGTAAGAATCTTTATATTTATTATTAAACAAGTCACTAAGGACAACCCACATTCCAGAAGAGGGGAATTTGGCTCCACTTCCTAATGGGGGAGTGGCAGGTCCCACTGTAGAATAGCTTATGAAATGGGAGCTTTTGTTGTAGTGGTCTTAGGTAAAAACCAACTGCCACACTCAACAACATTGAGAGGAAAGAGGGGAGGAATCTAGGGCCAGGCAGAAGAGGACTTGATAAAAATGGACTTTCAGTAGACAAGGCCCAACTAGCAGAACTACAGCTGTCATTGAAGGTGGGGGGAGACAGTCCTTAACAGCTCATGGGTGCAGATCCTGTGCACAGGGCCTGGCGGGTGATTTCCAAAGTCGGTGGGAGGTGGCATCAGGTCAAAGCAATTCACCCATTCTCCACTGAGCCACCCAGTCAAGTGAGAGGAGTTTTAAGGTAAAGGAATCAAAGCTTATTAATTTAGCAGAACCATAGCAAGCAGTGAAAGGTGGCAGAGGTAAGCTAAGGTTTCATGGTGACAAAGGCATCTAGGGTGAATACCTGGCTCAACCAAGAGATGGCTTTTGGCAGCAATATTTTATTCTACACCACACTACACAAAGGGCCTGAGGCTGCTGACAAGCCTCCTATCGTAATAATAGTAATGATAACTACTAACATTTATTCACATTAATTGAGCACTTATGATGCATTAAGACACTAGGCTAAGCACTTCACATACATTAAATACCTGAGAGCTGGGTACTATCATTATAAGCATTTCTCAGAAAAATATACTATGGCTTAGAAAGGTCATAAGGCTAGCAAATTGTGATGCCATAACTCACACATGGATCAGAGCCTGTCGTACTTTCTAGAAGCCAAGCTCTCCCATCCAGCCTAGGCCAAGTCACACTGCTAGTAGTAACAGGTGAAGCTGGGATGGGAGCCCAGGCTGACTGATCAGATGCAAGCATTTTTCCACTAAGAATTTCTGCCTTCTGTGACCAGCCTAGCCAGCGGGGTGGGCCAAACCTCCAAGGAACCCATTCTACAAATGCAGTGTCTGAGAGCTGCAAAAGGCAAGGTCAGGGGATGGGGGAAGGAGCTGACAGGGAGGAGTGGGGATGACTCAGAAGTTTCTAGATTGGGAAACTGGGTGGATGTGGTGCTGTTACCCAACATGGGGAATGCTGGGGAGGAAGGGGTTTTGGAGAGAACACAGTGAGTTCAGCATTGGACATATCAAGCATGGGGGAATGTTATTCATTCACTTTTTGAACATGAAGTAAAGAGAATACAATTCCTCTCTTGGATTCCCTACTTGAAGAAAAAGGAAAAAGCTATTAAAGACAATTTGAGTCAAGCACTTGAAGGCCCCAGATATAGAACATGGAATTTCATACATGGAAGGGACCTTAAAATTCATGTGCATCAATCTCCTCGTTTTACAGATAAATTGAGGCTCAGAAAGGTTAAAAGTGTTGCCCAAAGTCACACATCCAGTGTAATGAAGTAAGGCTCATTCTCTAAATCATAAATTGTCCAATTTTTTTTCATTCGTTCTCTTACTCGGAAATACATGAATGTTTTAAAGCCCCAAACAAGAACTGCAGCTATTTGGGGAAGAACCAAAAAAAGCCCCATCATGGTTTGTGCTATGCATGCAGCTCTAAAGGAGCTGTTATCCAATCACTGCAGTTGCCATAGCTCAGCTCACATCCTACATAAACGCCCTGACAGCAGCAAAAACGCAGCCCAAAGAGCTGGCTTATTCTGAACATCGTTCAGAACCAGACAGAGAGGGGAAGAGACAGAAGCCATCATTTATCATTTGGGACAAAAGCCATAGTCAGTGGGAAATTTTGATTTTCCATCATTTAAAGGGTATTAAAGTGAAAAAGAGACCTGGAAAGATGTTTCTGAGGAGGTTTTTTTTTTTTTTAATAAAAGCAGCACATGGTGGGCTTAGCTACTATAGGTGTTTAGATCAGATGTGATGTTAAATCCATATGCCAAGGGAGAGCATGAAAGACCTGTGGCTCACTGATTCCCCTCATTCAACCCCAGCTCAATATTATTTTATTAGCTTGTAATTAATGTTTTGATTCATGGAGCAGTGATAACATTCAGCATTAAAATTCAGTACATAAGCATGAACACAGTGGAAGTGATTATATGAACCACCAAGAAACACCCTAATGTAAGGATAATCTGGGTGGCATCAAGTCTCTTAGACCACCATAATATTTTTTTAAACACTAGGGAAATAAAATAGAGAAATGGGAGAATGGGGGAGTGTAGGAGCTGGGGAGTCAATACAGGGGAGCCAAATAGAAATAAATATTGAGGGGGTTCTTTTCTCAATAGAGCACATATTTGTCCCCAAATTAATTTCAAAATGAGTTGTTTGGAATTAAAGTAGCTGAGAAGCTCAAGGCCTCATGAATAGCAGCCAAAGCTTTCACATATAGGCCTCACTGGAATTTGGCTTAGGGCCTGCAATACAGAGAGGGGAGAATGGATGGGCCCTCCCCTCCCCTGTTAATACAGCCAAGCAAGATTGATCCACACCACTCTCTCTCTACCCCATCATCCCCTGCCACTTGGGCCTTTATTCATGTAGTAGAAAAAGAGAAAAGGCGAAAGAAAGAAGCAGCAAGAAGGGAGGGCTTAAGAGAAAGCAAATATTAAGCTACCAAAATACCTGAAATACCTATTCTCAACAATTCCACCCTAAAAATGGCTGTTCTGTAGTTGGAGACCAAGCTGTCACATGCACGTTCTCTCCCATGCCACATTGCTTTCAGGTTCTCAGATATCAATAAATATGGATGATGTCCCTGTGGCAAAAAATGGTTAGCCATCCACTAAAATTCTTGCTCTCCCTCAAAGTATAGACTTGTTATGAAGACAAACAGAACTGCACTTCCCCTGCATCCCCTATTATCAAGGTGTGGCCATATGACTAGTTGTTCCTAATGGAATGCAAGCAGAAGTAAAGTATGTTAGTCTGGGCCAAGACTTTTAAGAAACAGGAATACCTTTTCCATGCTTTCTTTCCCCTTCAATGGTGAGATGCAGATAATAAAGATAATGTCCTTGGGAACAGTGGAGCTACAAGATGATGGAAGGAACCTGAGTCCCTGGGTCAGCATATGGAGGAAAACCAACCGTGGATGAGAAATACCCAATTGGAACAGTATTCAAGCAAGAAATAAACTTATATTATATTGGGGCCATTATATAAGTTGTGGTCATCTCACAGAAACAGAATGGACTTCCACCCAAAAGTCAGTTTGGATGTCGACACGGATGATGCCACAATACACAGTGAGCATCTGGAAAGATTATTCATACAATGAGGTTTTCTGGGGGGGAGCAGGACAGGGCCCCAAGGAGGTCCAAAAATGGCTTGAGAGAGCAGGAAGGGTCAACTAGCTTGGAGTTTAACCGTGATTAGGGGGCAGGGCTGGGGTGCGGGTTCCCACACATGGACCAGGCCTTTTGTAGTTTGATCTTCCCACCAGCACCAAGGGAATTAAATGCCCGGGCTTTCTTATTGACTTGTCCCAATGTGCAGTAGAAAGGGAAGGGAAGTGGTGGGCTTGAAAGCTGTCAGGAGTCACACATCAAAAATTGAGGCAGACACTTTATTACATTTACCCTTGATGTCTGATGACTGAAATGTGCCATGTCTCATTTAATTGGATGAACTTGTGTAAGTAGGCCATTATAGCCTTCTATGAGGCCTGTAGCCTAAAGCCAGTAAGAGAAGTAGATGTTCTTGTCCAAGAGCCCAGTGTTGCATATTTTGAGAAATACAATGAGTGCCTCAGTTACTCAGTAAGGTCTGGAACGCTGAAGGGGATAAGGATGTCTTGGTGAGGCCTTGTGTTGTGGCTTTAGTATGTGTGGAGATGCGTGACATTCATTTATAATGTGAGGCAAGAGCTTTCCAGAGTCTTTCACCCCAAAGGCATCCTTGGACAAAAAGAATTGCTACCATTGGCCGAGCCAGACAGCTAGACAATTAGCAATGACCCATGAATGTGTAAAATGTGCAAACGGGGCCAATTTCTGGCCAGGGCATCCATTGCTAACATGACTGCCTAAAATTCAGCCAATTGTGCTGAGGTCCTACCCTTGATCAGGTAAGATCTAGCTACGGGATGAAAACAGCAACTCTCCAGCAAGCTCCATTGTATGTGATAGTGGCACTGCCATACATAAAGATATGAACTCCCATTGTTGTTCACTCAGTTGACTCCAAGGGGCTTCCCAGGTAGCCCATAGGGTCTTAGAGAGAGATGACCTCCTCCAGTTCCATGGCATCTGGCAAAGAACTGAGGAAAGGAGAGGCTCCCCACTCCTGCAGGTGGAATGCACCAGAAGACCCCAGATTTGGCTCCATCTGGTAGCAACGTAACCTTGGGGGCCATGCCAAGCTTGCAGAGTGCTGCTTTCATGATCCAAGGCATAATGGTCAGCTGAGTACAGAGGGTCACATGCTTGGGGTCTGAGAGCCTCCATCTTCAGAAGGGCCCAGCATCCGAGCAGTACTTTTTCCTCTGATGGTGTATAGCATGTGGGCAAGGAGGGCAGTTTCTTGCACCAGAAGGCATTGGCAATTTATGACCATTGTGGGTAGTTCAGAGACTCCAGGAGGCATGAGGCGAGGTCGCTACATTCTCTACAGTGATGGAGTCTCTGGGGGCATTAACAGGAGCGCCTGTTTTATTACAGTTTGGACAGATTCCAGAGCCTTTTGTTGTAGGTAACCCCATTTAAAGTGGACCAGGTTATAAGTAACAGCATAAACGGGCTTAAGTAAAATTTGTAAATGAGGAATACATTGCCTCCAGAACCAAAAGCCAAAAAGATGCTGGGTCGATTTTAATGTCGTGGGTGCTGAGAGAGTTAACAACTGTTTCTTGACAATTTCAAAACCTTAACTTAAGTGTCAGGGTGCTGTACTATGTGTAGGGCAATGGTCCATACCTTTTTTTGTGTTTGTATGTCCTGAATAAGTGTCCCAAATGAGTCTCAGAGGAGGAAGATGGCATCAGTTTGATGCCATACCTGTACTCCTAGAGAAAGTTAGATGTGCTTAAGATCTTGCCTGTAAGACTGTGCGAGACTACAGGGCTGTTGAGATACCCCATGGGCAGCCTGGTAAAAGTAAACTGAGTCCCTTCAGAGGTGAAGGCAAACTATGGCTAAGAGACCTTCAGTTAGACCCTGAACAAAACATATTAGCCAAATCTAGGATCACAAAGCACTTACCAGTTACTGATTGGGTGGAATAAGTAATTTAAATAATATTTGGTACGAGGGCCTCAATGGATGGGACTGTTAGGGGAAACACCGACTGAAACCGCCAGCCCTGGCCAGGCAAGATAATAGCCACTTGCATGAGTTATCTTAGAACAGGAGGTCCTGGTAAGGAACGTGGAACTAACAAGCTACCACCAACCTGAAGAATTTGGGAAAGGTCAAAAGGAGAGAGGAGACGCCAGTCCATATGTCCTACCAAACTCCCAGAATCCTTCTTGCTGGAATCCATCTTGGCTGATTGATGGGTGCACCACCAGGAGGGACCTGAGTCAGAATGATTGGCCTGAGACAACCCGGAAACTAACCCCATTACCATAAAACCCGAAACTGTGAGCCACGTGGCAGAGCAGTTCTCCTGGGTTCCCTTACCCTCCTGCTCTCTGCCCAGGCACCCCTTCCCAATAAAGTCTCTTGCTTTGTCAGCACGTGTGTCTCCTCAGACAATTCTTTTCCGAGTGTTAGACAAGAGCCCAATCTCAGGCCCTGGAAGGGCTCCCCCTTCCTGCAACAGGACCATGAAATTATGGTGGCAATAATCCACTGAGAAGTGCCATCCATTCCTTCCAAGTTTAAGAATAGGCCAAAACAGTCTGCTAAATGGAGACGTAGTGGGGATAATCAACTCTTCTCTAAAATACAGTGGGTTTCAATCCTTGAAGGCCCTTCTATAACTAATGTGAATGAAAAATGATGTCTGCCATATCAGCAAACAAAGGATGCCAAGGCCATCAAGCTACCAGCCACTACCAATGCCCCGAGGGTGAACCCTGAGGGGACTCAGGATGGAAAAGAACAGAAAACTGGCCCTAGATAGTTGACCTGCATATCAAAGGAATGATTTCCCTGAGCCTAGACTCTTGCATCTTTGAATACATAGAAAAGTGCTGAATTCATTATCTTGAGATATCTGGTTTTCTTTAATTAACAGTAATCTTTTGATGGTCCAACTACCTGGTTTTCGTTACAAAAACTCCTACAAATCTTGGCTCCTCCCTGTTCTCTTCAGAGCCATCCCTCAGAGCTGTCTGAGAGGCTGCCTCCCGGGCCTGAGTCCTCAGAAAGTCCACCAAATAAAACAGAGCTCTCAGCTTTTAGGTTGTGCATTTTTCTTTTCAGTTGACACTAACAATAGGCCCCCATACCAAACTCACCTTAATTTTGCATGTTTTTCCACAGCTGCAAAAGTGGAAACTCTGAAAAGGCTTATTTAGCTTCCACAGCTGGTTGTTTATATGATTACTTCACCCTATGAAGCATCCCAAAATCCAAACTCTGAGAAAGGGTGGCCTCTGAATCTACCAACCAGTTGTGTGGCAGCTTATTTGCTGTTTCATGTTATTCTTGTCTGTGGTGGTCACATCCTCTTGCACTGGGAATTTGTCATCCAAGTCACTTGTTGCTTCCAAAGGAGCTTGCAAGTAGTCTTGGAAACTCAGGGTGAGAAGGTTTTATACAAAGGTAAAGAGAAAGGGGTGAATATTCCTTCATTGTATGACTAATGCAACTTTCCTAAGGAGGATACACAAAGCTGGTGACTCACTTTCTGCATTTGTTTCCTATTATAGTGTTTATCTCTTGACATATGGCTAAGAGGTGTTGCCATTGATGAAGCCTCAGCCTGCTGACTGAAGCCAGCCTAAACTTTTCAGCAGGGTGAAGCTTCCAGCTCTTGAATCTGGGATCCAGACCATCAGCTCCCACATGGAGAACACCACAGACATAGGAAGAAAATATAAAGCTCTCTGTGCAAAAGTCAACCATGAAGACTCAGTTTAAGTAAAAATAATGCTGACAAGAGGGGTTTTTTCTGTTTTTTTTTTTGTTTTTTTACATTTTTGCTTAATGTTTTCCTCCTGTTCTGCTGTTTGCATAATTCAGAGTATGGCAGTTAATTTCTAATTACACAGACTGCTTATCATTTTCTTTTAGGAAATGAAATTAAATACTGCTCCTGGACTTGTACAATTAAGAGGTATCCTTGGTCTACCTATCTTGTTATTTAATTCCCAACAAGGCCCAACCATTTGGGACACATGGTCTGCATGTTTTGATGTTGGTTTTTCCTGTGACTGGCTCCAGTTGCCAACCCCCATTTCTCAGGGAAGTTGTTTTCATAGCAAAGGTTTGCTGGTGGAAAATAACGAGATCTCATAAAGTAGGACTGCAGAAGTGCCTATTACTTGTTAAGTGGAGAAATTAATGCAGAGCTCATTTCTACAAAGTTTATCACATCAGATAGGAAACTCCTCTCTTCTGAGGATATGTGGAAGGGACTATAGGCATAGGAGCAGACAAAACTGAGTTTGAATCCTGGCTCTACCACCTCATCACTTACTAGCTATTTGACCTTGGGCAACTTAACCTCTCTGAGCCTCAGTTTCCTCCTCCAGAAAATGAGGATGGTAACAGTATCTACCTCAAAGGACTGTTATGAAGAGTCTGGGAAACAATGTGTGTGTTCTTAGTTTTCCCCTCCCCCCATCCCATTCAAGCTCAGAGTTAGCTTTAAGTTCCTTGGCTGCAAGAGGGGTAGGGAGAGGGACTAAAAGGCAAAATTGTCTACAAGTTTCCTAAAAGATCTTCGGTTTCCAAAAGAGTAATCCCCTAGGACCTAGAAGAACAGAGAGACTCCAGAATACAGAACAAAAGTTTGAGGGAAAAAAAATAAAGGAAGAAAGATTTGAGGACCCAGACTAGAGCAAGATTCCTCTGGGCAGAGGTAAGGAGTGAAAAGGGGAAGAACAGATACACCAGACAATCTGGTAGTGAAACTGAGCAAGACTCTGTGGGGCCCGCCCAGGTACAAATCCTTTCTGTGTCGCCATTTCTTGCTTGTAGGAAATAGGCTTCATTCAGCCTCCAGACCTTCCCTGAGTTCCAAAGGGCAGATTCAAACAGTTGCTAATCAGGGAAATAAGGGAATACATAAACAAAGGAGGAGAAATCAAGAAACAATAGTGCAGCCATTAAAGCAGGGTCCTGGTTCCTCCTCAAGGAATATACATAACAATATATTTGAGTTCTTCTGCAGGAACTAAGGCCCCCACCCAGGTGGAGGATGGTAACTTCAGGCTGAGCATGAGATTCCTGGAGCACCGCCCTGTTTCCTCACCCCACCCCAATCAGAAGAAAGTCACACACCCTGCAGCTCTCACCCCAAATTTTGCTTATAAAAACTTCTCCCTCAGGCTTCCCTGGTGGCGCAGTGGTTGAGAATCTGCCTGCCAATGTAGGGGACACAGGTTCGAGGCCTGGTCTGGGAAGATCCCACATGCCACGGAGCAACTAAGCCCGTGCACCACAGCTACTGAGCCTGCATGTCTGGAGCCTGTGCTCCGCAACAAGAGAAGGCCACAACAGTGAGAGGCCCGCGCACCGCGATGAAGAGTGGCCCCCGCTGGCCGCAACTAGAGAAAGCCCTTGCACAGAAACGAAGACCCAACACAGCCCAAAATAAATAAATTAAAAAAAAAAAAAAAACTTCTCCCTCAAAACCATCAGGGAGGTCGGTTGGGGTTCTTGAACACAAGCCACCTGTTACCCTTGCTTGGCCCTACCATAAACCTTTCTCTGCTCCAAACTCTGACATTTCAGTTTGTTTAGCCTCACTGTGCACAGGGCATACAAACTTGCATTCAGTAACAGTAGTATGGGTCTTGAACCTTGCTGGCAATGTGGCTCCTGAACCCTGCTCCCCAGTAAGAAAAGACAGTAAAGATGGCCTAAGACCTCTCCAAGGAGTTAAGGGTTTGTGGTTCTAAACAATCACACTTGCTTGCCCCAAACTATCCTACCTATAACGTGTTACATTCTTTCCTCCTTAAACAGGAGACTTTTCATATTGACTTAGTCATTTGCATTCATTGCCCTGCAGCTCTACTGAGTGATGCCCTCAGGTTCTTGCAAAATCTGTAGGGCCACTTACCTCTGCATTCCACGACCACAGACTATTGTGCTAATTGATGTTTGAATCTTCTTTTCATATTTTTTCTCTAGTCCCCTGATCCCAGGCAGTCTCTTGTCCAATGTCCCTTCCTATCTGCAGTCAGCCATTATGTCTCCCTATAGCAGCTCCTCTTCTTTATTCCAGTTTGCTTTTACAAACTTTCTATGGGCTTAGAAATGAAACTGAGCAGGACCCTGTGAGGCTCCTGGGAACAGAAGCCTTTCCATGTCCCCCATTTCTCATTTTTTTTTTTACCTTTTTTTGTTGCAATATAGTTGATTTACAGTGTGCCAATCTCTGCTGTCCAGCAAAGTGACTCAGTTATACACATATATACATTCTTTTTTAATATTCTTTTCCATTATGGTTTATCACAGGATATTGAATATAGTTCCCTTTGCTATACATTAGGACCTTGTTGCTTATCTATTCTAAATGTAATTCTGTGTCCCCTGTTTCTTGTTTGTAGGGAATAGACTCCAGCCTCCATGACCTTCCCCAAGTTCCAAAGGGCAGATTTGAATAGTTGCTAATCAGGGAAGGGAGGGGACACAGAGACAAGGGAGGAGCAGCCAAGAAACAATAGTGTAGCCTTGGGGCAGGGTCCTGGTTCCCCCTAAAGGGATACACATAATATCTTTGAGCTCTTTACAGAACTAAACCCCCAACAAATGGAAGATGTTAGCATTCTTCATTCCAGAGAAGATCACAGTTTGATAACCTCGAGAAGCTCATCAGGAGACCACCTGAGACCAGATTAAAGGAGTACAGGCCCTGCCCACACCATGATCCTTAACAGCAACCCCACCCTTGAACCACTACTATAAAACTCCTCACCAAATCTCCCCAGGTTGAGACACACAGTTTTTCAGGGCACGAGCCCACTGTGTCCCCCTCTGCCTGGCAAAGCAATAAATCTATTCTTTTCTACTTCACCCAAAACTCTGTCACCAAGATTCGATTCAGCACTGGTGCACAGAGGCCAAGTTTTCAGCATCAGAAATAAAATTTAAATTTCTTAGAATTGATTACAGAATGAAGTAAACAGATGAACACTGTAATATCTGTTTTGACTGTACTGTGGACTGAATTAGTGTCCCCTCCCCCAAATTCATATGTTGAAGCCCTAATCCCCAATGTGACTCTATTTGGAGATGGGGCCTACAAAGAGGTAATAAAGGTTAGGTGAGGTCATAAGGTAGAGCCCTAATCCAAAAGGACTGTGACCTTATAAGAGAAAGAGACATCTGAGCTCCCTCTCTCTCTACATACACAGAGAAAAAGCTATGTAAAGACACAGGAAGAAGATGGCCATCTGTAAGCCAGGAAAAGAGACCTCACCAGAAACCACTTTGATCTTGAACTTCCAGTCTCCAAAACTGTAAAAAAGATAAATTTCTCTTGTTTAAGCCACCCAAGCTGTGGTATTCTGTTATGGCAGCCTGAGCAGACTAATAGACTGAATTTTTTTTTTTTTTTTGGCCAGTTTCCAGGATCCTACCTGTGTTATTCAGAGTGGAATTGCTGGATAAGTAAGAAGTTACTTTAAAAAAATTCAAATAACTCTGTTATAAAGCAGAAACTAACACACCACTGTAAAGCAATTATACTCCAATAAAGATGTTAAAAAAACTTCAAATAAAGTATTATACAAGAAAAATTCACGGAGATGCTCCATTATGTGATCTATTGGGAAATGTATTATAAGGCAAAATTCCAATGCCACAATTGATCTTCACTTACATGCTTATGCAATAAGTCCTTTTGGCCAATGTAAAGCATAACTGATTAGCACTCTGGGGGTACAAATCTAAGAAGGGAAAAATACATTGTTATGAAGCCCTTTTGGTGCCCATGTTTTAATTCAGTTCTAAATACAATGATAATCACTAGGTTTCCAAAAGCACCATCAGGAAGCGTACTCATTTTGGTACTTATTGCAAGGCTTTCCTGAAGAAGTACAGAAAATAAACCCAAGCTCCAAATATTATCTGGCCGCTTCTTTTTTTAAGAAAATACCACCAACTACTCAAAAACAGCTATGTTAAGATAAATATTAACCATTCAGATGAGGCCCATCCTCACTGCCATGAATGTGCTTTTTTATTATTGCTTAAAAAGAAAAAAAAGCTAGCTAACTAATCCTATCCATGCATCATCACTTCACTCACAAAGAAAAAACATAATAATCTTAATTTTTTTCTGAATTCTTCTAGATCAGGGATGGCCAACTACAGATCATATGCCAAATCCAAATTCCAACTACATCCAGTTTTTGTAAGGCCCAGACCTAAGAATGTTTTTTACATTCTTAAAGGATTGTAGATGATGATGATGATGACAACAATAATGGTGACAATGAAGAAGGAGAGATTTTATGTGGCCAGCAGAGCCAAAAATATTTACTATCTGGCCCTTTACAGAAAAATTTGCCTGATGGTAAAATTATGTATTGATTGGGCTTCCCTGGTGGCACAGTGGTTGAGAGTCCACCTGCCAATGCAGGGGACACGGGTTCGTGCCCCCGGTCCGGGAAGCTCCCACATGCTGAGGAGCGGCTGGGCCTGTCAGCCATGGCTGCTGAGCCTGCGCGTCCGGAGCCTGTGCTCCGCAACGGGAGAGGCCGCGACAGTGAGAGGCCCGCGTACCGCAAAAAAATAAAAATAAAAATAATAAAAAAATAAATTATGTGTTGACTTTGGGGCAAGCCCTATGAATGGTAGATAATGGTATTTATGTGAAATCGCAAAGTAGGGCTAAATGTACAAGACTCTGCTCACATTCATTCCTCCTACAGTGGAAATACTGGATAATCAATCTCTACTAAAACAAAGAATCAATGGAAAAGTGAAAACACTTAAAAGCCCTTGTGATTAATAACTGATATATCCCTTCTAATATAGAAAATAAGTCGATGGTTGAAACATCAGGGTGGGGAAGGGGTGCTGGGTAGAGAGGTACAAAGGACCATGATACAAAGGGATCAACTGATTGCAATTGGTAGCAAATCAAAGAAAATTTAGGAGGAACACTTTTGTATAAGTCATTCCTAGAAGGCACACATCTTGACTAAATAGATCATAGATGTTAAAATATGCCATTTAATTTGGCTGAGAAAAAAAATCAGAAGCTAAAGACATTTGTATTATTCTTGGAAGGTTCTTTTGATAACAGAAATCTGTTTTTTCATCAAGGAAAAGTATGCCAAAGAACTCTTATTTATATATATTACAGGGACTGAAGTGCAAAAGGAAGGTTTTTAAAATAAAGACTGCTTTTGCTGTAAGCAACCACCCCATGCAGAAGGTAAAGAACAGAAGAGCATTCCTTTTCATTAAGTCTTGATTGGAATAGGTTGAGAAGAGGGCCATGCATTATCTTTGTTCAAATGAACAAAGGACATAAAGAGGTAATTAACATTAGGAAATAAAGATATGAGAAAATGCTTATCCTCCCAAATAAAGAAAGAACAATTTAAAGTAATTTTGAGGCATCATTTTACGCTATTAAATTAGCAGGATTTTTTTTGATGGCAAGAACAACATATGCTGGCAAAGTTGGGGTAAAACTGGCACCCATCTACTGCTCTAGGGTGGGGTGGGGTAAAGGGAACATCCACTGGAAATTGGAGGAAATGTGGCCCCTCACATTAAGAGACAGAAGATGTTCCTTCCTTTTGACGCAAATGCTCACTTTGGAGGAAGTAATCTTAAGGAAATAATTCAAGAGAAGAAAAAAATTCGTGAATCAAAAAGATGTTCACTGTTGCCCTTAAAAACATAAACACAAGTAATCAGAAAAAAACAAATATTCAAAAATGGGAGATGTGAATAAATACTGATATTATATCCATTTGGGAGTTTATATAGCCATTGAAATCCTAATAATAAAGACCACATAGTAACATGGAAAACTATTTTAGGATACTGTCAAGTCAGAAAGCAAAATACAAAACAGTACGTAGAGTATGTTTACAACTATTAAATGTGTGCTTACTGGACAAAAACTTAAAAGCCATACCCCAAAATAAAACACTGTATGAGAGGGTAGGGTTGTAAGATTACTGATGTTTTCTTGGCTTCAACTTTCTTTAATGTTGATATAAGTTTTCCTTGTTAAAGAAAAATTTGTTGAGCTTCCTGCATGTGCATATGAGCATTCCACTGAATACATCTAAACCCCCTGGAATTTAATACATCCTACCTTGGATTTTTGGAAACTAGGTTTTCTGACCCTTGGTAATGAAAAACATAATTGTGGCCACTCCCATAGAAGACTTAACAACCTTCTTTATGAGCCAACCAGAAACCTGAACTCAGAAGCTTGCTTCAGTTGTACATTTGATGTACTTTTGATACCAAGCAGGACTCTGTGGGGCTCCTGGGCACAAAAGCCTTTCTGTGTCCCCCATTTCTTGATTACAGGAAATAGGCTTCACCCCTCAGTTCCAATGGGACAGGTTCAAACAGTTACTAATTAGGGAAGGTAGGGGATGTAGAGACAAGGGAGGAACAGTCAAAAGACACAATAGTGCAGCTTTGGGGCAGGGCCCTGGTTCCCCCTCAAGGGACACACATAATATCCTTGAGCTGTTTTGTTTTTTGTTTGTTTGTTTGTTTGTTTTGTGTGTGTGATACGCGGGCCTCTCACTGCTGTGTGGAGCACAGGCTCCGCACGCGCAGGCTCAGCGGCCATGGCTCACAGGCCCAGCCACTCCGCGGCACACGGGATCCTCCCGGACCGGGGCACGAACCCGCGTCCCCTGCATCGGCAGGCGGACTCCCAACCACTGCACCACCAGGGAAGCCCCCTTGAGCTGTTTTGCAGATATTGAAACCCCCACCAGGTGGGAGAAGTGAACTGTCTGCTGCCCACAAGCACGGAGACCCCAGACGGGTTGGAACCAGAAGGTTGATGATGCTGACTTCCACCTACCTCACCACCAACCAGCCAGAAGAATGTGCACCAGCTGATCACGCCCTCTTTGAACCATTACTATAAAACTTCTCACTACCCCCTCGAGGTCGGGACACACAGTCTTGAGGGCATTAGCCCACTGTGGCCCCCTTTGCCTGGCAAAGCAATAAAGCTATTATTTTCTACTTCACCCAACTCTGTCTCTGAGAATTAATTCGGTGTTGGGGTACAGAGGCCAGATTTGGCTTCACTTTCTTGTTTTTCATATCTATATCTAGACCTTTACTTCCGCTAAGAGAGTCTTGCTGAGCTAGTATTTGAGTGTTGCCAGGCAAGCAAATAAAATCAGCTTTGTTTCAAACTGCCGGTTAGTAGTCTATCTTATTCTTTACATCCCATTACTACGGAATGTAGTATTATCTAAAGCTATCACTTAATATATATAGCTCTCATGACTTTTGGGAAACTGTCTGCCATGGCAGATCCCCTTCCCCCAATAAGGGCCACAATGGCAATTTGACTGCAAAAAGCACCCTATCGGCCTCCACTTGTTCCAGGAACTAGCCAGCCACATAAAACCCTCCGCCCCAACACTAAACAATCCTTCTTCTTTTGAAATGTCCCCAAACTGCTAGTTTGCCCCCTGGCAGCCAACCAGGGACTGCTAGGTGTATTTAAAGACAGTTAGAAAGTCTCCCCTGCTTCCAAAAATCCCACTTCAGTAGAATGCTGGCCAATTAGAAACTGTCTCCGTATTTCCTAACTTTCCACTATCAAACTAACTCTCCTCTCTAAACTTTGAACCCCTGCTGAAACCAAAGTAACCTACAGAAGGCTTCCCTTGCTGAAAGTTCATGAATAAACAGCCTTTGTTAATTGTGCCTTAGTTTTGTCTTTGACACTTTGACAGTTTTTCTAATCGTCAAATAATTAAGATGGATACATTTGAAAAGGAGTAACAACCCAATGGTTCCTTAGGATTATAAAACAAATCCCATTAAAGGAAACCCAAAGCCAAGTGTTTCATAGTTCAATTATGAAACAACCAAAGATGAAGAAAAGATAAGGCAAATTTTTAAAACTTATGAATGTGAGATTTCAATCACCTCTCAAAACGATTCAAATTAGAGAAAGGCATTTTACTCAATTCATGGATCGTTATAACAAGACTTACTTGCCTTAGGACGCATCTAGAATTCCAACAAAATCACACAATTCCTGCTTCTTTGTCCAGTTACAGCTCCTTTGTCTTCTCAGACTCCTCTTGCTTGTCATGATCAAAGTGTCAGAAAAATCACAGGACCAGAGCAGACCCGAGCTCAGCATTGAAGTGCAGTAGGCAGCATACCCCCAGGCTCTTCTCCCTGCCCCACCCGCCACCATCAAGTCCCAGAGAGGATGAAAATTCCTTCTCAAAGAAAGCCTGCTAAAAATGTTTCCTTCAAACTAACTGTGAGTGAAAAATGCTGCCTCCATACCAGCAAACAAAGGATGCCAAGCCATCAAGCCACCAGCCACTGCATCTGCCCCCCAACGGTGCACCCTAAGGGGATTCAAGATGGGAAAGAACAGGATACTGGCCCTAGATAGCTGAGGTATATATCAAAGGAATGATTTCAATCAGCCCAGACCCTTGCATCTTCCCATACATAGAAAAGTGCTAAATTCATTAACTTGAGATGGCTGGTTCTCTTTAATTAACAGTAATCTTTTGATGTTCTGAATATCTGGGTTTTGTTGCAAAAACTCCTATATATCCTGGCTCTGCCCTTACCTCTTCAAAGCAGTCCATCAGAGCTATCTGAGAGGCTGCCTCCCAGGCTTGAGTCCTCAGAAAGTCCACCAAATAAAACAGAATTCTCAACTTTTAGGTTGTGCATGTTTTTCAGTCGACATAATCTATAAGTACCTACAAATAATTTAATGCAAACCCTTGTTGTGGGTTCAACTGCATCCCCCCAAAAGATATGTCCAAGTCCTAACACTCAGTATCTGTGAATATGACCTTATTTGAAAATAAGGTCTTTGCATATGTAACTAAGTTAAGATGAGGTCATACGGGACTAGAGCAGACCCTAAACCCAATGACTGGTATCTTCATAAGGAGAAAGTGATTTGGAGAGAGACAGGGAAGAAAGAGACAGAGATTAGAGTGATGCAGCTGCAAGCCAAGGGATGCCAAGAACAGCAGGCAACCACCTGAAGCTAGGAGAAAGGAGTGGAGAGTTTCCTGCAGAACCATCAGAGGGAGCATGACCCTGCAGACACTTTGATTTCAGAATTCTAGCCTCCAGAACTGTGAGAGAATAAATTTCTGTTGTTTAATTTGTGGTACTTTAATACAGCAGCTCTAGGAAACTGATACAACCTTCTTAGGCTATTTCCACTTAAAAGACATATAGCTCTAATGGTGGAATTGCAGGAATCAGTCAGCTGATGAGGAAGACTTTCAAAGAGTCACAGGGCCTCTGGGAAAACACCAGGAAAGTACATCAGGTATTTCATGGCAAAAATCAAACACTTGAAGGGACACAGGGGGTCAGTGTGGCCCCTAGAGCTGTGAGGAGAGGGAGGAAAGGACATCTGAAGTATTACCAAATGTTGTTCACACCTCATATCATTGCACATACAGCTTGCTATCGATTACTAATTCAGAAACCCATCATTCGTCTAGCATTAAATTATCTTAGTTCTCGAAACTTCTTTACTTCCTTCTCTCTTCCTTTAACCATCTAAGAAACTCCCCTAGAGAGTAGGCAAGCACAGAGGAGAAAGCAGTCCATATAGTCTATTAGCAACCATGGAAGGAATATTTATGGATACACTAATATGATCGTTTTCAATGAATTTTTCCCTTCCCTAAAGAAAGGAGAAAAGCCTTTGTATTCTTTTGCCCAGGAGATGGGGAGATTGTGCAGGCAAGAGGGGGAGGTGCTATTACATGGCAGAAAGCAGGGTAGGAGTTAGGTACAATTTTTGGCTTTTGTTTTCAAAGCCTTGAGATAATTGAGGCAATTAAATTAGGCCCTCAAAAGGAGGAGAAAGGGAAAAGCCCCTCCCCTTGTGTTGGGGTTGGGGTTCCAAGAGTGGAAGCAGCTAAATCAGAGAAGGAAAACACATCTCTGAGTCTTGGATGGAACCCTGACCCCTGAAAGAGGGAGGACCTCAATGAGCAGAAGCTGGGGAGCCTCTAGGAGGCTGAGGAACCACACACAGATACACCACAGCACCAGAAGCCCCAGCGAAGACCCCAGTAGCTGACTGACCTGGAAGCAGCCTAGGCTTAAACATGAGGCAGAATAAATCATGTGATATAAAATCCAGGTTTCAACACAGCACAAGGGAGGGAGAGCCAAGGACCTGGTCATACCTGAAATAGTATTTCCCATAGCCCAGGCAGGATGGAGAGTAAGGGTCAGATTTCAACTGATTTTGGAAAAATTAAAGAATGCAAAACAATGTCTCTTGTGCACCCAAGTCTGTGGGCTCAAGTAAGAAGATTTAATGAAGGGGCAAGGGGGAGTTAATAATTAAATTTATTTGGAGGGTTGTATGTGAATTTCATTTCTGCAGTGTTTTTCGTAGGCTAAATTAGTACAGAATTAGGAACTGACATGAATACGATTGTTCTTTATTTGTGGAGAGGTTTATTGCTGCCAAGTAACAGACTTTGCCTACGTGGAGGCACTCATGTGTATGACAGCTAAAGCAGTCACCCATGAAATAGCTCCCCTGAAACTAAACTCCTGAAGGCAATGTTAGAAATTCTGGAGTAAGTGAACAGGACTTAGTCCTTGGACAGTGAAAGCAGTCTTTCTGCTACCCCATGACTGGCATAGGTTCAGAGTAAAATCCAATTCTGTCTAGGTCAGATCACACAGCGCAATGTGTGACCACAGGTTGCACTGACCTATGGATAACAGAGCAAATATTCCAGCAGCAGATGCTCATAGCCATGATGCCCATAGCAACTAAGTTCCAACAAGAATCTGGACCATCACCATTGTGACAGAGGAGGAAAAGGGGAATTCCAAACATGGGCTCAGAGTTGGAAGGGAGAGAGCAAATGCAGATTTTAGTCTGGCTTTATAAATTATCAGAAAGTCCATTATACTATATTATATTTTCAGTTAAAAATTCTAAAATTACTCATAGTCTTGAAATGTGCTTTAAAACACATTTTGACCTTTTTTTCATTTTTTAAAGTTACAGATAGTCCTAATCAATAGAGGCGTTTGAGTTAACAATTTTCTGTACGTGCTAATTAGAGGACAACATTAAGGTAGAAATTCATACAGCCAGAATCTGATTGTGTAAAAAATAATAATCTATGTTCAGGAATGAAATTATTGGAGTAATTCAACCTCTGACATGACAGAACAACTAACTCCATGGACCCACTCCCCAGCTAAACTGGTGAAAATTATTTTTAAAACAACCATTTACTATCTCTGGAAACAGCCCTATGATCATACAGCAAATGAAGAAACACTTATTCAAGAAAGTTCACTAAAACTCAGTAAGAACTATAAGAGTCTGTAGTATATAAACAAAAATATGTGCCCTCCCTTCTACCTCCCAATTAAATGACAAATTGCTCCAGACAGGTGCACTCAAGAACAAAGAATTCCTATTGCTGAGACTAGTTTCTAGGTAAGTGAGGCAGAGGTGGGGGCTCCTTTCTTCTTCCCAGCCCCCACTCATGGGACAGAAGCACAACCTGGGGCTCACTGCCACTGAGAATAGTGGGTTTCCAACTGTCCTTAACCCAGATCACGTTGCAGGGTTTTCATACCAAGAGAGGCAAGCCTAGCAGATGGGGCTGCTTTCACCCCTCCATCCAGCAAGCATTCAGTTCCCAAAGCCAAGGGTATCACTCAGAGACAAGTAAGCACCAGAGCCCTGACTAAGAGATTTTGCCTCAGGGGAAGCAGGCCATAGTACAGAGAGTTCCAAATCCCGCTGAAGGAACTGACTTGATTTGGAACAGAGAGTAGAGAAGTTCAAGCCTAAGGGCACTCTCAAAAGTAGTAGCAGCTGTGCTGAAAGACAGCTGGGAGGACATTGGTAGACTCACTGGAGATATACGCTAAATTGTAGGCCAGCTAGTTTGGAGAGAAATGGGGAAAGAGACAGCTAAGAAGAGCTCTCCTGGTGTCAGGACAAATCTAAAATACTGACCTTAGGAAATATCCTTTCAAAGGAGCCATCAAAGTAGGAACCCAAAGGAGGGCATCTCAAAAAATAAAGCAACAATATATGGACAACTATAAATGCAACAGTCTAAGACGAAGAGTGGCATGCTCCAGAAACTACGAGTAGCTCAGGGTTCCTGGAGGAAAGGGCATGTCTAGAGTAAGGGAGTAGGGAGAGGTGACATAGAGGGGCAAGTGAGTGCCAAATTAGCAAGAAATTTTTCCTTGACCTTGCAAGTTACAGAAAATTACAGAAGGAGTTTAAGACAATGAGTGACAGATGCTCTGAACTGCAGGATTAGTGCAGAATTTGTGGTAGCAATGGAAGGGGTAGACTACAGGGGACTAGAAAACCACTAAAAGGTGAGAAGTAAGGCAGGCCTAAACTAAGGAAAGAGGGAAGGATATAAGGAAGGGAGAACCTTTAAGACTTTATAATCCTATGGCTATCTGACATGAGGGAGAACACCTCTAGAATTCATTCGTTTGTTCATTCATTCATTCATTTAATATGTATGTATTGAGTGTCCATCAGTGCCCAGGCATACTGTTCTAGAATAGCCCCTAGGTTTAGGTTGAGTTACCCAGAAGCATATCCCTGAGTTGATGATTTGTGGACAACTGATTTAATAAGCACTTGCTCTCCAGCAAAGCCAGGAAGGGAGTGGGGGAAGCAAGACAGAGATGGGGAGGAAGCCAAGCAAGGGGGTTACTTCCTGTTGGGAGGGACTGGTGGTGGGTAATGCTGGGTGTTGCTCTGTTGGGCAGAGCTCAGTAAAACTTTCATCTGCTTGTCTGCTGATGGGTGGTTCTGAGTTCCCCACCCCCACGTTGGTTTTTTGGCCTGAGGAGACCTGGCACCGGAGGCTACAGGCTCTTTGGTGGGGCTAATGGTAGATTCCGGGAAGGCTCTTGTTAAGGAGTACTTCCCAGAACTTCTGCTACCAGTGTCCTTGTCCCCGCGGTGAGCCACAGCCACCCCCAGCCTCTGCAGGAGACCCTCCAACAGTAGCAGGAAGGTCTGGTTCAGTCTCCTATGGGGTCACTGCTCCTTCCCCTGGGTCCCACTACTTTGTGTGTGCCCTCCAAGAGTGGAGTCTCTATTTCCCCCGGTCCTGTCGAAGTCCTGCAATCAAATCCCACTACCTTCAAAGTCTGATTCTCTGGGAATTCCTCCTCCCATTGCCAGACCTCCATGTTGGGACACCTGATGTGGGGTTGATTTTAGTCAAGTCCCTCAGAGAGCAGCTGCATTCTGACCCAGCAGGAGAACTTCAGAGTGTGAGTTACACCTCAGAGATGTCCACATCTACCACAAGGGACCTGGGCTTTGATACTCCTGAGTGGAACCCCCACAGTGTAAGCTTTCTAAATGTAACTTTTTTTTTCTTTACTTTTTATTTAATTTTTTGACACATGAAAAGTTGTACCTAATTAATGCATACAACTTCATGAATGTGGAGATAAGTATACATCCATGAAACCATCACCACAATCTATGCCATCAACCTATCTAACACCTCAAAAGTTCCTCCTCGAAAAACTGAAAATAGAACTGTTATATTATTGGGTAATCCCACTTGCTTTGACGTATCCAAAGGAACTGAAACGAGGATCTTGAAGAGATAAATGTGCCTTATCTATTAACTTTTTTGTCTTCTTTTTTTAATTTAGTGAAAGATAATTCTAACTTCTTGCAAGATTTCTTCTCACCTCAAACCCCAAAGTCATCCCTGTTAATCCTCTATCACTCTTTAAAGTGTTCTTCCCTACCCCCTCCACTTAGCTCTGCCATACCTGTTCATTCATTCAATAGACATTGATAAGAGAGCTTGCTGTGTGCCAGCCACTGAATTAAGGAGCTGGAAGTAAGAGAAAAATCAAAGATAAATACAACTCAAATCCTTACCCAGCCCCAGCCTCTGACGACAAAATGATGTTAAATTTGTAATTAACTTTGTAATCTAACAGACAAAACCCCTTATTTACAGACAATCTTAGACGAATTCACATAACCTCTCTAAACTTCAATTTTCTTAATTGGTAAAATAGGGATACTAATTAAACCCAATACTATCTATCTCCAAAGGACTTTTAAAAGATTAAACAACCTAAGGAGACAAAAGACCTGTATGCAGAAAATTATAAGACACTGATGAAAGAAATTAAAGATGATACAAACAGATGGAGAGATATACCATGTTCTTGGATTGGAAGAATCAACATTGTGAAAATGACTCTACTTCCCAAAGCAATCTATAGATTCAATGCAATCCCTATCAAACTACCACTGGCATTTTTCACAGAACTAGAACAAAAAATTTCACAATTTGTATGGAAACACAAAAGACCCCGAATAGCCAAAGCAATCTTGAGAACAAAAAATGGAGCTGGAGGAATCAGGCTGCCTGACTTCAGACTATACTACAAAGCTACAGTAATCAAGACAGTATGGTACTGGCACAAAAACAGAAAGATAGATCAATGGAATAGGATAGAAAGCCCAGAGATAAACCCATGCACATATGGTCACCTTATCTTTGATAAAGGTGGCAGGAATATACAGTGGAGAAAGGACAGCCTCTTCAATAAGTGGTGCTGGGAAAATTGGACAGGTACATGTAAAAGTATGAGATTAGATCACTCCCTAACACCATACACAAAAATAAGCTCAAAATGGATTAAAGACCTAAATGTAAGGCCAGAAACTATCAAACTCTTAGAGGAAAACATAGGCAGAACACTCTATGACATAAATCACAGCAAGATCCTTCTTGACCCATCTCCTAGAGTAATGGAGATAAAAACAAAAATAAACAAATGGGACCTAATGAAACTTCAAAGCTTTTGCACAGCAAAGGAAACCATAAACAAGACCAAAAGACAGCCCTCAGAATGGGAGAAAATATTTGCAAATGAATCAACTGACAAAGGATTAATCTCTAAAATTTACAGGCAGCTCATGCAGCTCAATAACAAAAAAATAAACAACCCAATCCAAAAATGGGCAGAAGACCTAAATAGACATTTCTCCAAAGAAGATATACAGACTGCCAACAAACACATGAAAGAATGCTCAACATCATTAATCATTAGAGAAATGCAAATCAAAACTACAATGAGATATCATCTCACACCAGTCAGAATGGCCATCATCAAAAAATCTAGAAACAATAAATGCTGGAGAGGGTGTGGAGAAAAGGGAACACTCTTGCACTGCTGGTGGGAATGTGAATTGGTTCAGCCACTATGGAGAACAGTATGGAGGTTCCTTAAAAAACTACAAATAGAACTACCATATGACCCAGCAATCCCACTACTAGGTATATACCCTGAGGAAACCAGAATTCAGAAAGAGTCATGTACCAAAATGTTCATTGCAGCTCTATTTACAATAGCCCGGAGATGGAAACAACCTAAGTGCCCGTCGTCGGATGAATGGATAAAGAAGATGTGGCACATATATACAATGGAATATTACTCAGCCATAAAAAGAAACGAAATTGAGCTATTTGTAATGAGGTGGATAGATCTAGAGTCTGTCATACAGAGTGAAGTAAGTCAGAAAGAGAAGGACAAATACCGTATGCTAACACATATATATGGAATTTAAGAAAAAAAAATGTTATGAAGAACCTAGGGGTAAAACAGGAATAAAGACAGAGACCTACTGGAGAACAGACTTGAGGATATGGGGAGGGGGAAGGGTGAGGTGTGTTAGGGAAACAATGTATACAGAGGAAGACACTGGAACTCACCAAAAAAGAAACCCCACATCCAAAGACAAAGGAGAAGCTGCAATGAGACGGTAGGAGAGGCGCAATCACAATAAAATCAAACCCCATAACCACTGGGTGGGTGACTCACAAACTGGAGAACAATTATACCACAGAAGTCCACTCACTGAAGTGAAGGTTCTAAGCCCCACATCAGGCATCCCAACGTGGAGGTCTGGCAACGGGAGGAGGAATTCCCAGAGAATCAGACGTTGAAGACTAGCGAGATTTCATTGAAGGACTTCGACAGGACTGGGGGAAACAGAGACTCCACTCTTGGAAGGCACACACAAAGTAGTGTGCACATCAGGAACCAGGGAAAGGAGCAGTGACCCCATAGGAGACTGAACCAGACATTCCTGATTGGAGGGTCTCCTGCAGAGGCTGGGGGCAGCTACGGCTCACTGCGGGGAAAAGGACACTGGCAACAGAAGTTCTGGGAAGTACTCCTTGAGAAGAGCCTTCCCGGAATCCACCATTAGCCCCACCAAAGAGCCTGTAGCCTCCGGTGCCAGGTCTCCTCAGGTCAAAAAACCAACAGGGAGGGAACTCAGACCCACCCATCAGCAGACAAGCAGATGAAAGTTGCCCAACAGAGCAACACCCAGCATTACCCACCACCAGTCCCTCCCAACAGGAACCTTGCACAAGTCTCTCAGATAGCCTCATCCACCAGAGGGCAGACAACAGAAGCAAGAAGAACTACAATCCTGCAGCCTGTGGAACGAAAACCACATTCACAGAAAGACAGACAAAATGAAAAGGCAGAGGACTGTGTACCAGATGAAGGAAGAAGATAAAATCCCAGAAACACAACTAAAAGAAGTGGAGATAGGCAACCTCCCAGGAAAAGAATTCAGAATAATGATAATGAAGACGATCCAGGAACTCGGAAAAAATAACGGAAGCAAAGATCGAGAAGATGCAAGAAACGTTTAACAAAGACCTACAAGAATTAAAGAACAAACACCTAGAAGAATTAAAGAACAAACAGAGATAAACAATACAATAACTGAAATGAAGAATACACTAGAAGGAATCAATAGCAGAAAAACTGAGGCAGAAGAACGGATACGTGACCTGGAAGGCAGAATGGTGGAATTCACTGCCGTGGAACAGAATAAAGAAAAAACGATGAAAAGAAATAAAGACAGCCGAAGAGACCTCTGGAACAACATTAAACACACCAACATTTACATTATAGGGGTCCCAGAAGGAGAAGAGATAGAGAAAGGACCCAAGAAAATATTTGAACAGATTATTGTTGAAAACTTCCCTAACATGTAAAAGGAAATAGCCACCCAAGACCAGGAAGCACAGAGAGACCCAGGCAGGATAAACCCAAGGAGAAACATGCCAAGACACATAGTAATCAAACTGACAAAAATTAAAGACAAAGAAAAATTATTAAAAGCAACAAGGGAAAAACAACAAATAACACACAAGGGAACTCCCATAAGGTTAACAGCTGATTTCTCAGTAGACACTCTACAAGCCAGAAGGGAGTAGCAGGATGTATTAGAACCTACAACCAAGATTACTCTACCCGGCAAGGATCTCACTGACATTCAACGGAGAAATCCAAAGCTTCACAAACAAGCAAAAGCTAAGAGAAATCAGTACCACCAAACCAGCTCTACAGCAAATGCTTAAGGAACTTCCCTAAGTGGGAAACACAAGACAAGAAAAGGACCTACAAAAACAAACCCAAAACAATTAAGAAAATGGTAATAAGAACATACATATCGACAATTACCTTAAACGTGAATGGACTGAATGCTCCAACCAAAACACACAGGCTCGCTGAATGGATACAAAAACAAGACGCATATATATGCTGTCTACAAGAGACCCACTTCAGACCTAGGGACACATACAGACTGAACGTGAGGGGATGGAAAAAGATATTCCATGCAAGTGGAAATCAAAAGAAAGCTGGAGTACCAACACTCATATCAGATAAAATAGACTTTAAAATAAAGAAAGTTACAAGACACAAGGAAGTACAATACATAATGAGCAAGGGATCAATCCAAGAAGAAGAAATAACAATTATAAGTATACATGCACCCAACACAGGTGCACCTCAATACATAAGGCAAATGCTAACAGCTGTAAAAGAGGAAATCAACAGTAACACAATAATAGTGGGGAACATTAACACCTCATTTACACCAATGGACAGATCATCCAAAAAGAAAATTAATAAGGAAACACAAGTTTTAAATAATACACCAGACCAGACAGATTTAATTGATATTTATAGGACATTCCATCTGAAAACAGCAGATTACACTTTCTTCTCAAGTACACATGGAACATTCTCCAGGATAGATCACATCTTGGCTCACAAATCAAGCCTCAGTAAATTTAAGAAAATTGAAATCATATCAAGCATGCCTTCCGACCACAACGCTATGAGATTAGAAATAAATTACAGGGATGAAAACGTAAAAAACACAAACACATGGAGGTTAAACAATACGTTACTAAATAACAAAGAGATCACTGAAGAAATCAAAAAGGAAATCAAAAAATACCTAGAGGCAAATGACAACAAAAACACAACAATCCAAAACCGATGGGATGCAGCAAAAGCAGTTCTAAGAGGGAAGTTTATAGCAATATAATCCTATCTTAAGAAACAAGAAAAATCTCAAATAAACAATCTAACATTACACCTAAAGGAATTAGACAAAGAAGAACAAACAAAACCCAAAGTTAGTAGAAGGAAAGAAATCATAAAGATCAGAGCAGAAATAAATGAAATAGAAACAAAGAAAACAAGACCAAAGATGAATAAAACTAAAAGCTGGTTCTTTGAGAAGGTAAACAAAACTGATAAACCTTTAGCCAGACTCATCTAGAAAAAGAGGGAGAGGACTCAAATCAATGAAATTAGAAATGAAAAAGAAGTTAAAACAGACACCGCAGAAATACAAAGCATCATAAAAGATTACTACAAGCGACTCTATGCCAATAAAATGGGCTACCTGGAAGAAATGGACAAATTCTTATAAAGGTATAACCTTCCAAGACTAAACCAGGAAGAAAGAGAAAACATGAACAGGCCAATCACATGTAATGAAATTGAAACTGTGATTAAAAATCTTCCAACAAACAGAAGTCCTAGACAAGAGGGCTTCACAGCTGAATTCTATCAAACATTTAGAAGAGCTAATACCCACCCTTCTCAAACTCATCCAAAAAACTGCAGAGGAAGGAACACCCCCAAACTCACTCTACGAGGCCACCATCACCCTGATACCAAAACCAGACAAAGTTACGACAAAAAAAAAAAAATTACAGATGAGTATCACTGATGAATATAGATGCAAAAATCCTCAACAAAATACTAGCTAAAAGAATCCAAAAACACATTAAAAGGATCATACACCATGATCAAGTGGGATTTATCCCAGGGATGCAAGGATTCTTCAACATACGCAAATCAATCAATGTGATACACCATATTAACAAACTGAAGAATAAAACCCATATGCTCATCTCAATAGATGCAGAAAAAGCTTTTGACAAAATCTAACACCTATTTATGATAAAAACTCTCCAGAAAGTGGGCACAGAGGGAACCTAGCTCAACATAAAAAAGGCCATATACGACAAACCCACAGCAAACATCATTCTCTGGTGAAAAACTGAAAGCATTTCCTCTAAGATTAGGAACAAGATAAGGATGTCTACTCTCATCACCATTATTCAACATAGTTTTGGAAGTCCTTGCCATGGCAATCACAGAAGAAAAAGAAATAAAAGAAATACAAATTGGAAAAGAAGAAAACTGTCACTGTTTGCAGATGACAGGATACTTTACATAGATAATCCTAAAAATGCCACCAGAAAACTACTAGAGCCAACCAATGAATCTGGTAAAATTGCCGGATACAAAATTAATGCACAGAAATCTCTTGCATTCCTATACACTAACAACGAAAGATCAGAGAGAGAAATTAATGAAACAATCCCATTCACCACTGCAACAAAAAGAATAAAATACCTAGGAATAAACCTACGTAAGGAGGTAAAAGTCCTGTACTCAGAAAACTATAAGACACTGACGAAAGAAATCAAAGATGACACAAACAGATGGAGAGATATACCATGTTCTTGGATTGGAAGAATCAATACTGTGAAAATGACTATACTACCCAAAGCAATCTACAGATTCAATGCAATCCCTACCAAATTACCAATGGCATTTTATATAGAACTAGAACAAAAAAATCTTAAAATTTGTATGGAGACACAAAAGACCCCGAACAGACAAAGCAGTCTTGAGGGGAAAAAAATGGAGCTGGAGGAATCAGACTCCCTGACTTAAGACTATACTACAAAACTACAGTAATCAAGACAATATGGTACTGACACAAAAACAGAAATATAGATCAATGCAACAGGACAGAAAGCCCAGAGATAAACCCATGCACCTATGGTCAACTACTCTATGCCAAAGGAGGCAAGGATATACAATGGAGAAAAGACAGGCTCTTCAATAAGTGGTGCTGGGAAAACTGGACAGCTACAGGTAAAAGAATGAAATTAGAACACTCCCTAACACCATACACAAAAATAAACTCAAAATGGATTAAAGACCTAAATGTAAGACCAGACACTATAAAACTCTTATAGGAAAACATAGGAAGAACACTCTTTGACATATATCACAGCAAGATCTTTTTTTGATCCACCTCCTAGAGTAATAGAAATAAAAAAACAAAAATAAAAAAATGGGACCTAATGAAACTTAAAAGCTTTTGCACAGCAAAGGAAACTATAAAAAAGACAAAAAGACAACCCTCAGAATGGAACAGAATATTTGCAAACAAATCAACAAAGGATTAATCTCCAGAATATATAAACAGCTCATGTAGCTCGATATTAAAAGAACAAACCCAATCAAAAAATGGGCAGAAGGGGCTTCCCTGGTGGCGCAGTGGTTGAGAGTCCGCCTGCCGATGCAGGGGAGGCGGGTTCGTGCCCTGGTCTGGGAGGATCCCACGTGCCGCGGAGCAGCTGGGCCCGTGAGCCACGGCCGCTGGGCTTGCGCTTTCGGAGCCTGTGCTTCGCAACGGGAAAGGCCACAACAGTGAGAGGCCCGCATACCGCAAAAAAAAAAAAAAAGGAAAAAAAAAAAATGGGCATTAGACCTAAATAGACATCTCTCCAAAGAAGACATACAGATGGCCAAGAGGCACATGAAAAGCTGCTCAACATCACTAATTATTAGAGAAATCCAAATCAAAACCACAATGAGGTACCACCTCACACTGGTTAGAATGGACATCATCAGAAAATCTACAAACAACAAATGCTGGAGAGGGTGTGGAGAAAAGGGAACCCTCTGGCACTGTTGGTGGGAATGTAAACTGATACAGCCACTATGGAGAACACTATGGAGGTTCCTTAAGAAACTAAAAATAGAACTACCATACAACCCAGCAATCCCACTACTGGGCATATACCCTGAGAAAACCATAATTCAAAAAAGAGTCATGTACCAAAATGTTCATTGCAGCTCTATTTACAATAGCCAGGACATGGAAGCAACCTAAGTGTCCATCAACAGATGAATGGATAAAGAAGATGTGGCATATATATACAATGGAATATTACTCAGCCATAAAAGGAAATGAAACTGAGTTATTTGTAGTGAGGTGGATGGACCTAGAGTCTGTCATACAGAGTGAAGTAAGTCAGAAAGAGAAAAACAAATACCGTATGCTAACACATATATATGCAATCTAAGGGGAAAAAAAGACAATGGTCATGAAGTACCTAGGGGTAAGACGGGAATTAAAGACACAGACCTACTAGAGCATGGACTTGAGGATATGGGGAAGGGGAAGGGTAAGCTGTGACAAAGTGAGAGAGTGGCATGGACATATATACACTACCAAACGTAAACTAGCTAGCTAGTGGGAAGCAGCCGCATAGCACAGGGAGATCAGCTAGGTGGTTGTGACCACCTAGAGGGGTGGGATAGGGAGGGTGGGAGGGAGGGAGATGCAAGAGGGAAGAGAAATGGGAACATATGTATATGTATAACTGATTCATTTTGTTATAAAGCAGAAACTAACACACCACTGTAAAGCAATTATACTCCAATAAAGATGTTAAAAAAAAAAACACATGCACCCCAATGTTCATTGCAGCACTATTTACAATAGCCAGTTCATGGAAGCAACAACCTAAATGCCCATCGACAGACGAATGGGTAAAGAAAATGTGGCACATATGTGCAGTGGAACATTAGCCATAGAAAGGAACAAAATTGGGTCATCTGTAGAGACGTGGATGGACCTGGAGACTGCCATACAGAGTGAAGTAAGTCAGAAAGAAAAAAACAAATATCAGATATTAACACATATATGTAGAATCTAGAAAAATCGTACAGATGAACCAGTTTGCAAGGCAGAAATAGAGACACAGATGTAGAGAACAAACGTATGGACACCAAGTGGTGAAAGCGGTGGGGGCGGGGATGGTGGTGGTGGGATGAATTGGGAGATTGGAATTGTCATGCATACACTAATATGTATAAAATAGATAACTAATAAGAACCTGCTGTATAAAAAAATAAATAAAATTAATTTTTTTAAAAAAAACAATGTAGGGCTTCCCTGGTGGCGCAGTGGTTGAGAGTCCGCCTGCCGATGCAGGGGACACGGGTGATCCTCAGTGACCACACATTTTAAAAAAAACTCTTAATGAATGCTAAGCTTTCAAATAAACTCATTGTTCTTTTGGCATTTCAGTATGTGGATTTGATAGAGCGAAAAAATGTAGGTCAAAAAAAAAAAAAAAAAAAAAAAAAAAAACAATGTATACAAAGTACCTAGCAGAGTGTCTGGTATATAAAAGGCACCTAGAAAAAAAGTTCTGTTAATTGTAAGGAGTTTGGGAAAAGGGAGGGAAACTAATTCTGTCCCTTTCAAATAGTTGCAGCAAAACAGCTATAGTACAATGCAAAGATTAATCAGACTCAAAAGACCCGGGTTTGAGTTTAACTCCAGTGCTTACCAGTGTCCTTGGACATATAAACTCTACTTTCCTCATTGTAGTAGATTTTTATTGATGGTTTAGAGGCTTCTCAGCATCTGATCCCCTTTTACATTTGGCAGGGGCCAAGGGGTCCCACTGTGTGAACCTTGGAGGAACCAACTACAAAAGCCACAAAGCCCAGCTTTAGCAGCTAGGTCACAGGCACATGACCAGGCTCAGCCAGTCAGATGTCCCTCCTAGGACTGAGCAAGAAATTGAGGACTCTGGTGTAGTGGAACCTACCATTTGGTGGAAACAGCGAGAGCTGTATCCAGTGGTCCTGGCAATGGTGCCAACAGAGGTAAGTCAGGGTTCATGCTCTAAAAACTGACCAGGATACACTCTTCTGAAGATGAAGAGAATACCTATTTCACAGGGTTTGGGGGGTAATTAATTGTGAAAAAACTGATCACAGAGACTGGAGCATAATAGATGCTTAATAAATGCTTCTTGAATCCGTTTAGGAGGCTTTCTCAAGTTTCTCAAAGAAGGCTGAGAGTTTCTGAGTTGGCTCCATCTAAACAAGGAATTCCCAAGGACTATTTTTCCCATTTCATTTCTTATCCAAGTTATGTATTTCTCATCCCAATTATGTATTTCTCCTTGCTCTCCACTCCACATTCAAAGTACACTTAGCTCTGATATGTAGAAGAATTCAGTTCATTATCTCTAGTACTTGGACATTTTGTCTTGCTGTCTGGTTAAACAGTAACTACTTTATCTGGTGTTTTCTGAAAGGCAAGCTCAGAAGGCTTTGGAAGTAGTTTCCTGTCCTCTAGTTTACGGTCTAGGTGAAGGAGAGAAAACTCAAAGCAGCTACAGTGAAACAGACAGCTAAGTGCTAGATGTGATCTATGTCAGCAAATCTTGTCACAAAAACAGCTCTGTGTGACAATGTTCTGTGCATGTGGGCATTCATAGGGTCTATTTTCCAGCCCTCTTCTTTGGCTCTACAAGGTGTCTTTTTGGGAAATCTCTTTCATTCTTTCAGTTTCAACCACCAGCTGGTGGCCCTCCAAGGCTGCCATGCCACATTTCCACCCACCTGTTGTGCCCCTCCACCTGGTTCCACTCACACCTCTGCTCAGCACTGAAAACACTGAACTCATTATCTCCTACCTGACCCTACCCCTTTGCACAGACCACTCCATCCTCTGAGTTCTCTTTTTATTCATAATAACACCATTCCCCCAGTCGCCCAGGCCCCAGTCCTTGGTGTTATTTCTATTCCTTTCACTTCCTTCTCCTATAATTCATGCTTCGCATGGATGTTTATACCCATCCTATCCTTTTCATTCTCACTGCCATCACCCCGGTTCAGACTCAAATGTTTTTTCTCTCTTGGTTATAACAATAGCTGCCTAGTTAGCCTTTATCATTTCTCCCTTATTCCCTGGCTACATGCTTCCCTCCTCACAGACCTTAAATTACTAAACATTGCCTATTTAAGCCAACAAACATTTATTGCAAACCTAATCATGCATGACATTACAACACATACATACAAAACATTATCAGTGTTCAAAGACAAGGATAAATGGATTTGGTGTAAATCTTAAAAACAAAGTTAAAGAACTCCATTTCTATGGACTGAATGTTTCTTTCCCCCCAGAATTCATATGTTGAAATCCTAACCCCCAAGGTTATGGTAGTGGGAGGTGGGGACTTTGGGAGGTGATTAGGTCATGAGGGTGGAGACTTCATGAATGAGATTAGTGCCCTTATAAAAGAAACCCCAGGGACATCCCTTGCCCCTTCTGCCATGTGAGTTTACGGTGGAAAAATGGCCATCTATGAACCAGAAAGTGGGCCCCCAGCAAATTAGAAAATCTGTTATCAGCCTCCAGAACTGTGAGAAATAAATTCTTGTTTATAAACCACCCAGTCTATGATATTTTTGTTGTAGTAGCCTAAATGGACTGAGACATCCATCATTTGTATAAGATCTTTGACAATGAATAGGATTTTGACAGGTGGAGTTGAGTAAAAGGTCATTAAGGGAAAGGGGGCCACATTAGGAAAGATCCTGGGGTGGCAGCATGTTGTGGGGAGGGTACATTTCAAGTAATTGCAAAGATTCCAGTTAGGACAATTAGGTAGAAGAAGAAAAGTACTGAAAGATGAGCTGGGAAAAGCTAGGAGGGCCCATTTAAAAAGGGGCTTTGAATGTCAAACTGAGAAGTTTATACTTAATTTCCTCTACACTGTCTAATAGATTTGAAGCATTTTGCTTGTTTTTAAGGATATTGAAGATTTTTGATCATGGAAGCAACACAAGCAAAGCTGTTAGTCTAAATGATGGTGCATGGGAGGTTTGGAGAGAAGAAACTGGAAACAAAGAAGTTAGGAAGCTTTTGCATTGTTACAGGTCAGGGGCAATGAAGGAAGACCTGAACTAAGGCAGTGGCTGTGGAAATGAAAAGAAAAAAAATGCAAGAGGCATCATGAAGGTGAATCTTCAAGACCCAACAAATCATTTGAGGTAAAAGGTGATGGAAAAGGAGAGTCTAGTATGATTCCACGTTGACTTTGAGAGTGGAAACTCCATTAATAGCGTCAAGATGTACTCAGGATTTAAGATGCTGTGGATAGGGTGATGTAGCAAATCTTAGCTTGGTGCTTATGGTTATATCAAAGTCTCAGCAGGAAACAGAATTC
>NW_006785059.1:259522-264240 GCF_000442215.2 Lipotes vexillifer
GCAGGAAACAGAATTCATCCAGATTATTCAAATGAAGAGGCTTAATGAAAGGGACACATCTGTAGATGTGTGGTTAATGTCAAGGGAACTAACAATGGATTTGAAGGAGAGATAGCAACAATGGGAAGTTATTAGCACCCCTAAGGCTGAAGGGAGAAAGGGAAGGTATAGTATCACCAGAGCCTACTGAGAGCTGGAGCCACCGAAGAATACCTGCCTGGTGGGAGCTCAGATTGAGGAGATGTGCAGATATCACACTAAAGCAAGAAAAGAGTGGGGAGAAATGCCCTGAGCTCTATTCCCTCCTGCCAGTCTCCTGCTTGTGCCTCCCACTGGAGCTCTGGAGAGAAGTTTCAGGTTCAGTCACCCTAGGCACAGAGGAGGAAAGAAAGAGCAAAAAACAAAATAGGGATAAAATTGAGAATAATATAGAGAAAAAGCCAACACAACAGTTTTCCAAAATTTGCCTTTAAATATTCCCTAATATGCTTTTTTATTCCCCTGCTTCCATACATTGGTTATTGCTAGTCCCTCTGCCTGGGAAATTTTCTCTTTCTCTGTTGAAGTCCTATCTATCCTCCAAATCCTAAGCTCAAAAGATTCTTCCTCCAAGGATACTTTCCTGATTAGCTCTAATCAGGGGTGTTCTTTCTTACCTGTAAATACCAAATCCTTTGTACTGCTCCTTCTGTGTTCATTAAAGGCTACCTTGAGTTAATTACTTATGTCCATCTTTTACTATCTTATAGAAAATAACCTCAAGAAGTATAAAAATCTTAAGTATAAAAATTCATTCATCATATCACTCAAAAAGTCTACCATATCGTTTTACTCGTGGTAGGAACTCTACAAACAATTTTGGAATACATGTGTAGGAACTGAACTCTTCGCTTTTATTCCAGCCGTTTGGCTAGCAATTTCTCTCTAACCCTCCTATTCTTTCCCCTCTAGGGTATCCATTAATATAAGCTGCAGACTACCCATCAAACCTAAAAGCAAAACAGAACAGCTCAAAAAATATCCAGGAGTTTGGAAAAGGACATGGTTTGAGTAAATGCTGAGTGGGAAACTTCCTGTTTCTTTTATTGAAGGACTTTGCCAGAAGCATCTAGTACAATGGTTATACAGAGTAAGCACACAATAAATATTAGATGGATGAATGGACGGATGAATAATTGAAGAATGTATGGGGGAGGGACTCTCAAAGAATTTTTTTCACTTAACAGTTTAGAGAGGCTGGATATCAATTCTGGCTCTTCATGTCTTGAAGGCTGAGAATATAATTTTTATACGTTCTTTTCTAACATTCATTTCAACCTAACAACTGAATATTAGGCAGGGGTCTAGGGATCTTACCTGTTATGAAAATGAATTGGTCCTGAGAGCCTGCCAAGTCAGAATGGATTCAGCGTGAGCGCTGAAAAGACAGCTAACAGAGGTGACATCTATGTCTTCAGTAGGAAAAAGACAGATTCTCAGAGAGGAGCAGAGAGGTCATTCCAGTGGAAGGAAATGGTGACTATGGCAAAAACTGGTATTCATAGACCGATAAGTTTGGTTGTATGTCTGGAGGCAATGCTACAGAATATTCAAAACCAAAAACCTCAGGGAAAACCTGGCAAATTGGGTTAATATGCGTGAAGATATAGCAAAGTGTCTGCAGCTAGATTACATTTCTGGCACTGGGAATCTTAGGTTAAGAAGTTTAGAAACATCTTTTCAAGAGTCCTCATCTAATGCTCTGTTGCTTTATTTCACTCATTGTCATTTGCATTCTGCATATGGCCTTTTGATTCAAATTGGTTTGTTTCTTTGTTCCCTTATTCTCATGAATCTTGTATACATCAGGAAATGCCCTACATTCTGCTCTATAAAGTCGGTGAAATTCTGACTTTTATCTGGTAGGCACTATACTCTAGGAAATGACTTCATGGCAACACTCAAACTAGTAGTTAGGCACAGTGGAATGTGCATAAGCTGCTATCTCCATGGGTGTTAATTTTAACATGTTAATGAAAGACCTGGTTCCTCAGGCTGGCAGGCTGAGTCTCCTGCTGCGGCCAAGTGCTGTAATGTTCAACAGGGATATAATTTCTGACACTGACAGTTTAGAATTCAGTGGCTGCCCTCACTAGTGGACTCAGAAAGGCACAAAATAAGAAAAATATGCTGAATTTATTTAAAATGTATATGACCCATGATAGGCAGAACGGTGAGGTAGATAGAATGCCGGATGGGAACATAGGATGAAACAAAGACTCTGTGTTTTAAGAACAGTAAGTGGACCATTCTCCCTGAAATGTTTGAAAAAAAGGTAGGAAAGTATTGGAGGATGAGGCCAAAAAAGTAGGATGGGATTGTGTTCTTTGGGGGCTTGAGTATCAAGGTGAGGAACTGTACTTAATTTGACAGACAATGGGAAGCCACAGATGTTTTTTGGTTTTGTTTTTGAGCAATTAACTAATATGATTAGAGCTGCTTAATTAATTATTAAAGCATGGGCTAACTTTAATTAAGGAGATAAAAGAGGCCAGAAAACAAGTTGGGAAAGCATAATAGAGACAGCTCTCTGAGCAATAAAAATCTATCCATGTCTTTTATGATGTAGAGTTGATGCTGGAGAGTGGCCATCTATATTAACCAACATCCCCGCACCCAGCATCTAGTTGGGACCATATGACTGATTCTTGCCAATGAAATGTAAGCAGAACTGATGCTCATCACTTCCAGATTAAAGTGATTAAGTGTGCATGATCCTCCATGCTTTCTTTTTCCACTATCTGCCAGCCCCTTGACATCAGAGCAAATTTGAAACCACCAGATGGTAAAGCCATAAAATGGAAGCACAGATCTTTTCCACACTGTCAAGAATTTTCAAAGGTGTAGGAATCTGTTCAGGGCTACTTAACTTTAGTTACAACATGAGGCTCATAAGCCATAAATCAATTGCAGGGAAGCTAGTTTCTCTGTACAGAGAAAAACTGGAAGCTATGCTCTTGACATTCCTATCTTTTTCGGTCCCAGATGTTTCTTACCATCTCCCACCTTAGCATCTTATCCCAAAAACGACCTGATGAGGTAGCGTGCCTCAGTCATTAAAACCCTTGTAGAATTTAGAGAATTGATTTTGTATATGGTAGAATACGGAGTCAATTAAACAATTCGATGGCCCATGGGAAAGTCTCACCCTAAATACATTCCTTACATTATCTGAAGTTCAGGCACCTAGAGATTCATTTACTGAAAACACACACACACACACACACACACACACACACACACACATTTTCATAGGCTAACTTTCAATGTGTCTACCCTAACTTCTGGGAAAACCACATAGCCTGCAGCTCCACAGAAGACTGAGCCAAAGTGGCCATGTACAATACCATTTACCGGTATAGTGAGTTGGGCAGGACCAGGCAGAGGGCCCCGATGAGTCCAGTTCACTCAAGACCCCCAGTCTTTAAGCCAAAATTCCCAGAGAAAATCAGAGTGCCTCACTCTATAGAGTGACTTGGAGAGCCCTGAAGGCCTGCCAGGGTCATGGGAAGCAGAAGTCAAAAGGAGAAGCAAGAGCAGGTCGCAGCCAAGTCAGGGCAGGTCTTTGTGGGAAGCAAAGATTATACACAGAGAGGAAAGAACTGAGAGAGAAAGAGAGGATCATTCCTAGAAGCACATCAATCGCTGATGTCTTTCTACTCTTTATTTCTAGTATGTGTGCATCCAAACAATAAATTCCCCTTTTCCTGAGGTAACCTGAGTGAGTGTAAAAGTCAAACTGACACAACATTTAAACAAGCTTACAGAAAAGGCTCCCATAAGCTTAAATCACCAATACTGATGCTGCTCTAAATTCCCTCCCAATTTTTATCAGTATACAAGAATAGATTTTTTATTTAGTTGTAACCAGTATATACATCCTATCCTTTGTCCCTTTTTCACTTAACATTGTTTTGTATACATATTTCCAAGTAGCAACCTACTTCTATCATTTCTTCCATCTATGTATCATGCTCATGTGTTCATATGTTCAGTTTGAAATACCTGTATAGTTTTCTACGTTCATTACTATTAATAAACAGTGCTACAAACATCTTTGGACAAATTTTTTTTAAATTTCACTGGGATTTCTACCCAATTGGGGGATAACCAGGTTAAAAAACATAAACAGTGTTTTCATTCTTATTATCTGTTGCCATATTGTTCTTCATAAAGATGCACATCTTGCTGAAAATGAAAATAACCCAAAATATATTAAATTTTTGCATTTAAAAGGAATGGAGGCATCTAAAAGTCTATCCTAAAGAAATAAAGTACACATAATGATTTTATGTAACAAGATGGTCATCATAATACTATTTATAACACTAAAAACATAAAAACCGAAATATTGAAATCACTGGGGAATGTCTAAATAAATTATGATATATCTACAGATATATCATGTGGCCATATATGCTTTTTATTGCCATAAAAGTGATGTTTTCAAAGAATATTGACTGACATAAGAAATGCTTATGATATAAAGGCAAATGAAAAACACATTACCAACCCCAATATGCAATATAATTCAAATCGTGTAAAGAAAAAGTTATCTGCAAATATCTGCATATAAAGACTGTACACAGGGCTTCCCTGGTGGTGCAGTGGTTAAGAATCCGCCTGCTGGGCTTCCCTGGTGGCGCAGTGGTTGAGAGTCCGCCTGCCGATGCAGGGGA
>NW_006785059.1:265179-343295 GCF_000442215.2 Lipotes vexillifer
AAGAATCCGCCTGCCAATGCAGGGGACACGGGTTCGAGCCCTGGTCCAGGAACATCCCACATGCCACGGAGCAACTAAGCCCGTGTGCCACAACTACTGAGCCTGCGTGCCTAAAGCCTGTTCTCCGCAACAAGAGAAGCCACAGCAATGAGAAGCCCGTGCATCGCAACGAAGAGTAGCCCCCACTCGCTGCAACTAGAGAAAGCCCGCGTGCAGCAACGAAGACCCAACACAGCCAATAAATAAATTAATTAATTAACTAAATAAATCTATTTTTAACTAAAAGACTGTACAAAATATACTATAATGTTAATAGTAGTTATCTCTCAGTATAATGTTTTTATTAGTGCATCTACATTTTATAATCAGAAATAACAATAAATGTTATTTCAAAAAATAAATTATCAACATAGTAGAATTCTAAACACAAAACGATACAGAACAATAGTGAAGTTAAAATAGTTAAACAGGCTATTGGTCAGTCAAACATGAGTGTGAACTTTCCTTCTAACTTAACTTGAAAGCATGTGCATGTTAGAGTTACAATAGGGGTGAGGAACTAGGAAGATGCAGGATAGAGGAGAAAATTTTAGAGCTTGGGGAGGAAAGGTCTAATGGGCAAGCCCCAGTCCAAAGACTTCTTCCTGTCAATAAATTCAAACAATAAATTTTTATACTCAGAATTTTGACCTTTGGCATTTACCTTTGTGATATAATAAAGAATATATTTTGGTCTTTGTCCCCCATTCCTGGCACAGAGCTTCAAAAATCCTTTGAGTTTCCTGATAGGAGTGTCTTTTGTTATACCTAAGGAGGCCCTTTCATTCATACCTCAGTTTATGCTAATGAAGTGACTGACAGTGGGTCCCCCTAAGTAGCTTCAGGATGGGACTGGTCACCAGAAAGGCCAAGCATACGATTAGAGGGTTGGAACTTTCAGCCTGCCCCACCCCATCTCTAGGGAGAGGAGGGGAACTAGAGGTTGGGTTCAATCATGTGGCCAATGATTTAATTCATCATGCTACATAGTGAAATCTCGGTAACAACCCTGAGGCACAGTAGAGCTTCCAAGTTGGTGTTTGTCCATGTTCTTGGAAGGTGGTGTGCCCTGATTCCACAAGGAGAGGGCACAGAAGCTCTATGTTACCTGCCTCTCAGACCTTGTCCAATTCATATCTTCCATTTGGCTGTTCCTGAATTGTATCCTCTATAATAAAACTGTAATCATAAGTATAGCACTTTCAGTGAGCTCTGTGAGTCATTCTAGTAAATTATTGAAACTGAAGGGAGGAGTGGTCTTAGGAAACCCCAAATATGTAGCTGGCCAGGCAGAAGTGCAGGTGGCTTGGGAAGATCCAGGATCTGTGGCTGGCAGATGAAGTAGGAAAAGCCTTGTAGGACAGAGCCCCTTAACCGGTAGGATCAGGGCTAACTCTACGAGTTAATGTTAGAATTGAATTGAATGGATGGACTTAAGATTATCATACTAAGGGAAGTAAGTCAGACAGAAAGACAAATATCATATATCACTTATATGTGGAATCTAAAAAAAATGAAACAAATAAACTTATTTATAAAACAGAAAGAGTCTCACAGACACAGAAAACAAACTTATGGTTACCAAAGGGGAAAGAGGGGGGAGGGATAAATTAGGAATTTGGGATGAACAGATACACACTACTATATATAAAATATATATTTTATATAGTAGATATATAGTAGATATATCTGCTATACAGTAGGTATAGCACAGGGAACTATATTCAATATCTTGTAATAACCTATAACCTATAATGGAAAAGAATCTGAAAAAGAATATTATAGATATTCTTATAGATATAGATATTCTGAATCACTTTGCTGTATACCTGAAACATTATAAATCAACCATACTTCAATTAAAAAAAAAAATGAATTGAACTGTAGAACCCCCAGTTGGTGTCAGAGAATTGCTGTGGGAATACAACCATCACGTACATACACAAAGGACAAAACAGTTCTCAAATATGTTTAAGGAGAATTGTATTAGTTAACATGATGCTAGCTGCTCAAAGAGATAAAGCCCATAATCTCAGTGACTGAACTCAGTAGTTTATTTCTTGCTCATATGAAGTCCAAAATAGGTGTTCCTGATTGAGTGGCCTTCCACATAGTCACTCAGGGACCCAGGCTACTTCCATCTTGGGTCTCCACTTCCTCCTCAGCCTCAAGAGTACTCCACACTCATCCAACAAATAGGGGAAGAGCACGGGGATTATACATGGGAAGTGTTTATGGACCAGCCCTGGAAGTGGCCCACTCACTTCCATTAACCTTTCATTGCCTGGAACTTGGGCCACCTCTCACTCCAAAAGATCTTGGGAAATGCACTCTAGCTGTGAGCCCAAGAAGATGAAGTGGGTTTTATGAGCAAGGCCAATCTCTACCACAAAGAAATAAAATAATTTCCTTATTCCTGAAAACATTAATGACATAATCTAGATTTTAACCTTATTAATCTGAGTAGCTAAGAAAGACAGTTGTAACAAGGTAAGTTCCTCATTGCCAAGCGCTATGCTAGCATATTTCAAGATGGATCAGAACTATAGTATTTCAGTTCAGGGTAAGAAAGAGTTCTTCAGCACTTACCATCCAGGACCTATGGTAAGCAAACAGGGTACAAAGATGGCTAGACTTAGTCCTGTCCCAGAAGACCGTACCATCCAGTAGAGAAGTTTACAGACCAGTGGAACTTTCCATTTAGCTTTCATACATTAAACGTATATACAATCAAAGCAGACAAAAAGTCCTTAGCAAGGAGGAGGACAGTTCAAAAATAGAGATGCTTTAAAAATACAATATCAGTAGCACATTTAAAATGAGCATATTATTCAAAGAAGTGGATGGACATATTGATGGATGGATGGATGGATGGAGGGATAGACAGATGTTCTGGTATATTTTAGAGAAAATTATTTTAATTAATGTAGTAAAACACATGACACAAGAATCAGAAAAGTATGGCTGACCTAAGGAAAGAAGGGGAAAAGCCACTTTTTAAAAACAACAAAATTCTTAGCTTCAAGAACAGGCAGTTCCCAACACAGGCACTGGATGTGTTTGTTTATAAGTCAATTATTTGGAACTCAGAGTGCCTTTTCCCTTAGAAGCAACATCATAAAGCATTGTTTAGATTCCCAAGCAAAAGCGGAGCTGTCTATTTAACCCCTAATGTATCTGAAGAATTGCACTGCACTCAGAGTCCTATTTCAACTGTAACTGAGCACCATCATCATTTCTACAAGAAAATGCATATGGTCTCCAACTTAGAAAACTGCTCCCACCATTGCAGCAAAGAGAATAGCAGGTAAAGAGGGGGAGACATTGTAGTCCAGTTTGGCTGAAGCAGCAACAGATTCCTTAAGATACCAAAATTCAACATGGAAGAAAGAGATGAAATTTCCATGCTAGGGAAAGTTGCAAGGGATAGGTGCTTCTGGGTTTCTGTAGCAAGTTCACATCTGTAGCTCCAGTTTCTTTTGAAAGCCCAGAAGATCTCAGTTCACATTATTACACAGCAAAAATCAGCTCTTCAGTTCGTGCAGTCTCCACCTTCCCTATAAACTTATACTTTTTCACTGCACTTATTTAAGTTGCCTGTCCAGCATGGTCAGTAGTATTAAATGCTACAGAGAGCTAAAGTAAGATAAGAAATGGAAAGTTCTAAATTTAGAGGATAAAGTGTAAACATGAGGGACTTTATGCCTAGTATGTATCTGTTTTGTAGGTTCCTTTCATCTGTTGAAAGTAGAGGGAAGGAGCTAGAGTAGATGAGTGGGCATGGGCAGTGTAGGCCAGAGCCAGGTAGAGGCCATTATTATCTTTGACATTGTCTCCAAGGTTGCATCTCTTACTTCAGCAGAGATTAGCAGCTTGGGTATCAAAGTGGAAAACCCGAAAACATCTCAATAGATTTTCATAAGAGAAGGTACTTCTTGGAAAATTATTTCCCAGAATGTCCAAATTGGAGAGAAAAAGACAGTTATAGCCAAAAGGGGAAAAAGGAGGACATACAAGGTTTTTCTTCCCAAGCCATCATCACTGTCTGTATGGGTCATCTTTTAATTCAGTTTCCTTTATCAGATTTTTTAATCTTCCCAGGCAACATGAACCAATACCTCACAGAACATGACAGACCCATGGAAATAAAATGAAGCTGTATTTTTAAAATGAACTATTATATCAGGATGACTTAGTCTAAAAGAGTTTATTTGGGTGAAAAATTCTTTTTAAGGACTGTTTAAATCTTTTGGCAGTTTCATGTGACTAACATTTTTTTGAGGAGAAACTGCTAAGCAAAAAAGATCAAAAGTTTCCTTTGGGATTTTTTCCAGAAAAAAATGAATATAACATAGGAATTACTATGAATAAAGAACTTGAGGAAATGGTGGATTACTCAAGGAATCTAGATAAAAATCTAAGATCAAATCAAATGGCTCACTTGGGAAAAATGACTTCCAATTTATAAATGGTTAATTTTAAATATGTTGTTTTCCTTTATATTTGTATATATTTTATAGGTGAGAAAGAGTACATAAAACATTTAAATAAATTATAAATCAGAGAAATATAATAAAAATCAATGGAATCACTAAGGACTATAAATTATCCATCGTAAATAACTTGCATCTACTTACATATTCTTCCCTCATCAATCTTCCTACCTCCCTACCAGAAATATTTACTACCCTAAATTTTGTGTTCATCATTCTATTCCTTTTTTATAATTTTATCAATTATATATGTGCACCTAAACACTATGTTATTGAGTTTCCTTGTTTTGAGTACTAAAAAGCTATGTATACCTGCATATAATCTCTTGGAACTTGATTTTTTTTAACCTAAGATTATGCTTCCAAGAATAAGCCATATTGTTGCTGGGAGATATAGTTCATGCATCTCATTGCTGTATAATATTACATTTTATACATATAACAAACTTTAATCTATTCTTCTGTGAATAAACATTTGGAGGTTTGGCGGGGGCGTTCATATGTATATATATCCTGGAGCACATAGGAAAGATTTTATTTAGAGTATTTACATAAAAAGAATTCCTAGTTCATAGGGTAAGCGATTGTTTAATTTTACAATATAAATGACAAAATTTTTTCAAGAATGGTTGCAACAATTTACAGTCCACCAACAATACATGAGTTCACATTAATCCAATCCTCTCCAGCACTTGATACTGTCAAATTGCATTATTTTTACAAAAAGAGTGGGTATAAAGTCATATTTTATATTAATAGACAAAATAACATGGGTGAATCTCAAAAACATGGTAAGTGAAAGAAGCCAAATGCAAAAGACTAAATACTGTATGACTCCATTTGTATGAAACTCCAGAAGTTTCAAAACTATAGTGACAGGACACGGATCAGTGGTTGCTTGGGGACAGGGGAGGGTATCAACTGCACAAAAGGGCATGAAGAAACTTTTTAGGGTGAAAGAAATGCTCTACATCTTGGTTGTGGTGGATGTTACATGAATGAACACAATTCATCAGATTGTGCACTTAAAATGAGTGAATTCTATTGTATGTAAAGTATATCTTGTATTAGTGTGCTCAGGCTGCCATAACAAAATACCACAGACTGGGTGGCTCAAACAACAGAAATTTATCTTCTCACAGTTCTGGAGACTACAAGTCTAAGTTCATGCTGCCGTCAGGGTTGGTTTCTGGTAAAACCTGTCTTCCTGGCATGTAGAGGAGGGCTGTCTTCTCACTGTGTCCTTACATGGCCTTTCCTCTGTATGTGTGAGGAGAGACAGAGAGAGCACACTCTGGTATCTCCTCTTCTTCTTAAAGGACATCAGTCTTATCAGATTGGGCCCCTACTCTTAATGGCCTCATTTTACCTTAATTATTTCCTTAAAGACCCTATCTCAGTACCAGTCACATGGCGGGGGTGGGGGGTGGGGGGTGTTAGGTCTTCAACTTATGAATTTCAAGGGACACAATTCAGTCCATAACATACCTCAGTAAGCTAAAAAAAATAAATAAAATGATTTTTGGTGTTTTTTTAAGTCGAGGTAACACTGGTTTATAACATTATATAAGTTTCATGTGTACAACGTTGTATTTTGACTTCTGTATGCACTACAACATGCTCTAAATCATATTTCATTTTAGTCACTATTTCCATTTCCCTGATTACTAATGAGAGTGATTGTGATAGACATTATTTGTACTCCACCAGGTCCCCCTTATTGGGCCAGTGCAATTTTCCCCTAGATGCTGCTAGATTGGCTGCTAATGGCTCACATCTTCGCTCTTCTCTGGATAAATACACTTGGCCAATGGGAGTCACCTCACCTGAAAAAGCCTGGGCAGACCACAGCCAAAAACGGGTTGATAAAGAAATACAAAAGCCCAGTTCCTTTTCTCCAAGTGAGACAAATTTGTGGTGCCATCCAAGCTCCAGAGTTCCCCCATGGGATCAGGCTGAAACCACAACTCTGTTTAGCTTCTTTCTGCTCTATCCTGCTTCTCTCATTTTCTTATAAGTTTCTCCTTAGAGTACTTTCTTGCTGAAAAATCCCTATCTCAGGCTCCTGGAGAATGTAAACTAAGACAGTGAGCATTTGTCCACTGTGTTTCTTTTTCTCTATAAAATGTCTTTTGCCCATTTTCCTAATCGGTTGTTGCCCATTCTTATTTGTTTAGGACTTCTTCATCTATTTTGGGTACTAAAGCTTTGTCAGTTTTATATTTGCAGATATCTTTTACTAACCTGTCGCTTATTTTTCATTTGCCTTTAAGCTGTCATTTGATAAACATAAGTTCTTAATTTTAATGCAGAAAAATTTATCAATATTGTTTTTACAGTTGGAACTTTTTATCTTGTTTAAGAAATCCTTCCATATCCTTAAGCATGAAATATATTCTCCCATATTTTCTATGAAATTCTTTTAACTTTTGCTTTTTACATTTCCCTTTTAATCCATCTGGAATTGAATTCTGTGTATAGTGTGGGGAAGGGATCAAATTTCATTTTTTCTACATATGTATGTGTATATGTATACATATATATATGTATACATATACACACACATACACAGTAATAATCATTTATCTAAGGAGTCTCTTGGAAATAAATTTCTAGAGTCAGGAAATAAATTTCTAGAGTCAAGTGAGATGGTGATATAGGAGGCTCCTGAGCTCGCCACCTCCCACAGGTGCATCAAATGTACAGCTACACATGGAACAATTCCCTCCGAAAGAGATCCAGAAACTAGCTGATTCCTATACATTAAATGAATGAGAAAATGCCCACATTAAAATGGATAGGAAAGGCTGAGACACTCTCACCGTAAACCCCACCCCTAGCACAGCACCAGAAAACTGACAGGGAATAACCAAATCCTGGCTTCTCCCTGAACAGTGAAGAATTTTAACCCCAACTTTTAAGAATTCCACAAGAGGGACAGATTCCCAAAACACCTAGCTCTGAAAGCCAACCAGGCTTGTGTCCATGAGACCCACAAAACTACAGCAAACAAAAAAGCAATTCTTAATGGGCACACAACACTCCCATCCCCCAGGGCTTATCACAAACAGAGCAGGCAAAATCACCCATCTCCCAGCCTTTCCCTAAAAGAAGTTTAGTTGCATACTTTAGAAGCTGCAGCTTCAGGGCCAGGCTTCTAATTTAGCAGGCACTAGGGGCTGGATGCAATCCTCCCCAGAGACTGGGGAAGCCAGAGGACACTCCTCCACCTCCTCCTTCCCACCTGCTCCAAATCACCAATACCTCTCTGAAAGGAGCTAGTACACAAGCCTGCAGCCCATCTTTTACAGCTGCTGCCTGAAAGGCAGGTCTCCAGATTGTCTGGCTCTGATAGCCAGTGGGGCTTCCATTCATAAGTCCCACAAGACTGTAGCAAATAAAGACACAATTCTTAACTGGTTATCAGCTCAGGGCTCAGCACACAGGGAATAGGCAAAATCACTGATCTCCTATCTTCTTTTGAATGAGGTACATCTGCATACTTTAAAAGCTGCTGCCTGAAGGTCAGCTTCTAATTTAGCAAGTGTATAAGTGCTGGCTGCAATATTCCCCAGATAGATACCAGGGAAAACTGCAGATACCTCTCATGCCTTCTCCCTCCAGCTGACTCCAATAAGACCAAGTCATCAGTATCTCCCTGGAAAGAGCTTGTGAACACACCTCAGGTCCCCACTTTTTGTAGCAGCCACCCAAGGGATGGGCCACTGAATCACCTGGCTCTAACAGCCAAAGTGACTGGCATTCACGAGTCCCACAGGACTGTAGCAAACAAAACAAAAGAAAACCCACAATTTTTTAACAGATGCAGAAGCTCACTTCCCACCCACACCCCGCCATGGCTACACACTCAAACCCCGCACAGAGGGAACAGGCAAGAATACCCGTCTCTCAGTTACTCCCTGGAAAGGGCCTAACTGTATACTTTCCTAGCTTCTGTCTGAGGGTCTGGTTTCCAATAAATCTACATCTAGGTACTGACTGCAATCCTCCCCTTTGGGTCACAGATGGGCCTTGGCACACCCTCAACTATGGGAAAGTACTGAGAACAAAGAAGGTAGCTTGGACAATCACAAAAGTCTGAGAGACAACCAAGAGCACAGACTGGGCTGATCAGTGAAGTTCATCTCCTACGTAAGACCATTCTGTCAAAATTGGGAGAGGTGGTTGTTTTTTTTGTTTTTTTTTTTTGTGGTACACGGGCCTCTCACTGCTGTGGCCCCTCCCGTCGCGGAGCACAGGCTCCGGACGCGCAGGCCCAGTGGCCATGGCCCACGGGCCCAGCCGCCCCGCGGCACGTGGGATCCTCCCGGACCAGGGCACGAACCCGCGTCCCCCGCGTCGGCAGGCGGACTCTCAACCGCTGCGCCACCAGGGAAGACCGAGGTGGTTGTTTTATTTAACGTGTAGAAACCAACACAGAGAGTCAAGGAAAATGAAGAAACAGAGGAATATGTTCCAAACAAAAGAACAAGAAAAAATTCCAGAAACAGATCTTAGTAAACCAAAGTTAAGTGATTTACCTCATTTGTAACAGGGAAGAGCTAAATCGGACTCCATGTTCCATCTGTTTCTTTGACTTTAACCTTTGCTTTTCCGTTGCTTTTGTTATTATAATCATACATAATGGCCTGCCTCAGGGAACCCTGCCCCCCTGACTGAATGTTAAAGTGCCTCTGTTCAGCTCACAGGGAGACAATCTGACCCCACCCACCTGTGGATGACTGCAAGAAAGAAGAAATTAACACACCCTCTCATGGAGGCTGGCCATTCCAGGGGATATGTGCAAAACTTACACCTAAAATTTACTGCCTCATTTCCTCCCTCTCTCTGTGCTATAAAAGAAACTGGCATCCAAACCCAGATAAGATGGTTTTACAGAGACACTAGTCTGCCATCTTCTCGGTCTGCAGGCTTTCCGAATAAAGTCGTCTTCCTTGCCTCAACACCTCATCTCTGATTCATTGGCCTGTCAGCAAACGGAGCGAGCTTGGACTCAGTAACACACTGAGTTCAAAATAATGGTTATAAAGGTGCTCACCAAAGTCAAGAGAGCAATGCATGAAAAAAGTGAGAATTTCAACAAGAGATAGAAAATACCAAAAAGTACCAAACAGAGAAATTAGAGGTAAAGAATAACTGAACTGAAAAATTCAACAGAGGGGTTCAACAACAATCTATTAAGGATTTTTGCATATATTCAGTAATGAGATTGGTCTGTAACTTTTTGTTGTTATAATATCCTTGTCTAGTTTTGGTATTAAACTTATAGGGTATACCAGTTCTTAAGTTGTCTAGGAGACTTTGTATAAGACTGTATAAAATTGGAATAATCTGATTATTACAGTTTTAATAAACTTACGTGTACAACCATGTAGAGCTGATGTTTGTGGGAAAAGATTAAATTAATTCAATTTCTGAAATAGTAATAAGACTATTAAGACATTCTTTTTGAGATAGTTTTGGTACATCATATTTTTCAGGAATTTTTTTGATTATATCTGTATTTGATTGGAGATAGTTGTTCATAATATTTTCATAATATTTTATTACATTTTAAATCTCTTCTGTCTACAATTATATCTTTTTTATTCTTAATATTGTATATTTATGCCTTCTCTTTCTTTTTTTTTGATCAATCTGGTAGAGGTTTATCTTTTTTATTAACATTTTCTAATAGCCAAGTTACGCTTTGTTAATCTTCTCTATTGTATCTTTATCCATTCTCCTACTTCCTTTGATATGCTGTTGTTTTTCTAATTTCTTAGTTTTTGCTCATCAATTTAAAACCTTTCTTCTTTTATAATATAAACATTTTAAGATTGTAAAATTTTATCTTAATACCGATAATACTGATTTCTCTACATCCCCAAAATATGATATGTAGTATTGTCATCATTCAGTTCTAAGTATTTTTTAAACGTCCATTATTATTTCTTGTTCAATTTATTCACAGGAGTTTTGGGTAATTTCCAAATATTTGAAAATTTTTTGTTATTGACTTCTAAATCAACTGCATATGGTAAGAGAATGTGGTCTATATGATATTAGTTATTTGAAATGTTTTAAAACTTGCTTTATGGATCAGTATATGATCAGTTTTTATAAAAGTTCCACATGACATTGAGAAATATGTATATTCTTTAATAATTGAGTGTGGAGTTCTATATTTGTCTATTAGATCAAGATTTTTAGTTATGTTCAAAATTTCTACATATTTATGTAGAATGTATGCTGAAATATTTAACTATGATGTTACATCAATTTTTGTATTCTATCAATTTTTACATTATGTATTTTGAGACTATTTTATTAGATGCATACAAATTTAGGATTTTTATATCTCCCTGGTCAATTGAGCCTTTTATGATTTTGTGTTGATGTACTTGTTTATTGTGATCATTAGTATAAATGAACGTGTTTCTATGTCTTGTATTTTTATTTTTATGTGACTTGCTTTTATTTCTCTCTTCTCCTTTAATACTTTTCAGTATTGATTCAGTCTATACAGTTGATTTTTTATTCCATTTTATCTTTCTACTGATGTGGAATTTATGTATTCTATTTTTTACTTTTAGTAGTTGCCCTTGAATTTTTAAGCACTACTGTTTAAACTGCAAAATGTAATGATAAATATCTTAACCTACCTCTTGAACACTTTGTTGATTACCCCTTTTCTGACTTATATGCTGTTGTCCACACATTTAATGAGGCTATAATTACTGTTTATGACACAATATTTGCTTAGATTTACATATATATATGATTTTATTTGTTCACCATTCCTTCTTGTATCTTACACCGTCCTTATTAGGAATTATAATTCCTAATTTACAAAGAAAATTATTCAGAGTTTCTTTTAGTGCAGGTATCTTGGAGGTGAACTTTCTTAGGTTTTGTTTACTGAAAATGTATTTTACTCTCAATTTTGAAAGGTAGTCTTCTGGTAACACATTTGACAATTAATTTCTTTGAACACTTTGAAGATACTATTCCACTGCTTTTTTTTTTTGGCTTGTTTCCGTGGTTGCTGTGGAAAGTCTGATGTCATTCTAATTGTATTTTATTTATAGTTTGGAGTACGTTGTGTTTCTTGGGTTTATGAATTCATATTTTTCATCAGGTCTGGAAAATTCACATCCATTATCCTTTTTTCTTTTTGAGTTTTTTTTTTAATATCTTTATTGGAGTATAATTTCTTTACATTGGTGTGTTAGGTTTTGCTTTATAACAAAGTGAATCAGGTATACATAAATATGTATCCCCATATCTCCTCCCCCTTGCATCTGCCTCCCACCCTCCCTATCCCACCCCTCTAGGTGGACACAAAGCACGGGGCTGATCTCCCTTTGCTATGTGGCTGCTTCCCACTAGCTAGCTATTTTACATTTGGTAGTGTATATATGTCCATGCCACTCTCTCACTTTATCCCAGCTTACCCTTCCCCCTCCCCGTATCCTCAAGTCCATTCTCTAATAGGTCTGCGTCTTTATTCCCATCTTGCCCCTAGTTTCTTCATGACCTTTTTTTTTCTCCTTAGATTCCATATATATATGTTAGCATACGGTATTTGTTTTTCTCTTTCTGACTTACTTCGCTCTGTATGACAGACTCTAGGTCCATCCACCTCACTACAAATAACTCAATTTCATTTCTTTTTATGGCTGGGTAATATTCCATTGTATGTATACACCACATCTTCTTTATCCATTCATCTGTTGATGGACACTTAGGTCGCTTCCATGTCCTGCCTATTGTAAGTAGAGCTGCAATGAACATTTGCTACATGACTCTTTTTGAATTATGGTTTTCTCAGGGTATATGCCCAGTAGTGAGATTGCTGGGTTGTATGGTAGTTCTATTTTTAGTTTTTTAAGGAACCTCCATACTGTTCTCCATAGTGGCTGTATCAGTTTATATTCCCACCAACAGTGCAAGAGGGTTCCCTTTTCTCCACACCCTCTCCAGCATTTATTGTTTGTTTGTTTTTTGGGGGGTTTTTTTGCTGTACCTGGGCCTCTCACTGTTGTGGCCTCTCCCGTTGCGGAGCACAGGCTCTGGACGCACAGACTCAGCGGCCATGGCTCACGGGCCTAGCCGCTCCATGGCATGTGGGATCTTCCCAGACCGGGGCATGAACCTGTGTCCCCTGCATCGGCAGGTGGACTCTCAACCACTGTGCCACCAGGGAAGCCCTGTTTGTATATTTTTTGATAATGGCCATTCTGACTGGTGTGACATGATATCTCATTGTAGTTTTGATTTGCATTTCTCTAATGATTAATGATGTTGAGCTTCTTTCATGTGTTTGTTGGCACTCTGTATATCTTCTTTGGAGAAATGTCTATTTAGGTCTTCTTCCCATTTTTGGATTGGGTTGTTTTTTTATTGCCTTTTTCCATCCCTTTTATTCTGTCCTTCGGGCACTCAGGTTAGATGCATATTAGACCACCTTCTCATTCTATTATCTATTTCTCTTTACTGTTTTCCATCTTCTGTCTTCCTAAACCACATTCACTAATTTTCTCTTAAGCTTTGTCTAATATGCTATTTAATCTGTCATTGAGTTTTTATTTCAAGTTATATTTTTCATTTCTAGGATTTAATTTTCTTTTCAATTCTGTCTAGTCATTCCTGGTAGTATCTTGTTGTATATTTGGATTTATTGTTGTGCCTTTATTTCCTTAAACACTTCATACCCAACTGTTCAATGTTCAATACCCAATCATTTTAATATCTGCATCCTTGAAGGGTCCAAATCTATTGTTTGTTGTTTCTGATGATCTTCACTCATTGTGAATTCCTTACCATGGGTTTCATCGTCTTTGATTGTGAGGTCATTGTTCCAATTTAATTAGTGCGAGTCTTATGGGCAAAATTTGGAAAAGTTCTCCTCTAGAGAGTGTTTGCTTTTGTTTCTTCCAAGAGCCAAGCATTTACTTCAGCCTGAAGTGTTTGGCTGAGTGCAAGAGTCCCCGTATCATCTTCCCTACCTCCTCATTGTCCCAGGCCTCAGTATTCCAGCATCAAAGCCTCTATTGCCATACACCTTCAGAGGAAATCTACCTCTCATTATAGCCCACTTCTCTGGTCCCAGTTCCCTGGCACTCCAGGTCCAATTCATAGTATGTTGGGAGTGCTGCCTGAATATATTCCCTTCCTCTGGTAATGTCTCAAAAAGTATGTTCTATGCAGAATATAGTTGTTCTGAAGCAGCAGGGTTCTTCAAAGTTTGTATTTAGCCATAATGCCAGAAGTGGAAATCCAGTGATTAATTTTTTAACTACGTATTTAATTCATATGAACACATTCAGTTCATCTAACATTTAGTGAATGCATACTATGTGCCACCCAATGTTCTAGGTGCTGAAGATATAAAAATAAAACTATTTGTAGGTAAACTACTCTATTAACCCCCTCCTTCAAAAAGCATTATTAGCTGTTTGATACCTATTATTAACAGAATGAAAATCATGTCTAAAGTCAAACTCTGTCTTTGCTAAGCTGATTCCTTCTCCATTTCTCCAGTTTCTGCTCATGGTACTCCTATGCTTTCCTTTACAGAGAATAAAACCTCAAGAGAGCTGACTCCTTCCTCTCCTTACCTCCATACATCAAAATAGTCCCTGAAAACCTCCCATTAATGCTTCTCTAACAACATCTCTTCCATCTGTCCCTTCTTTTCCACTTCCATAAACTCTTACTGCCACACACCTGGATTCTTGAAGTGCATTCTCCCTACTATCCCTGTCTTTTCTTTTTCTAGTAAACACTCCATATTGTTGCCAGACCAGTTTCCTTAGGCACAGCCCTAACCATGTCACTCATATCCACAAAATTCTTCATTGGGTTCCCATTACCTACCTCAGTATTTCTCAAATATTAGTAATGCATGATATCCCTTTAAAGGGAAAAAAATGTTAAATTAATTTTATCAGCATTTAGTTTACAGAAAATATAAACGTGTCATAAACGTTTTATGTTTAGATCTCTTATATAACCATAAACTAACTTTACAAATTAAAACAAAACTACCAAACCAATAAAAGTCAAATTAACAACACTAATTTAACATGACAGATAATAATTGGCTTAAACTAAATTATCTCAAACATAAGTATGGCACTGAATGCTACGGCACAGATTTGTTTGTTTTGTTGTTGCTGCTGTTGCTTTTTGGCACACCTATACTGCAATGTACCTGTGATGACTAAATCCTCCCACTTCTCTATTCAAAGCCTAGGACATCGTCATTGTATGCTGGTGATGTCATTTGGCTTCAGCTGGGGAAAAAACATCAGGATCATTCACTTTCTCCACTTGCCTCTGATTGGCTAGGGAATGCGAACAGAACAACCCACTGATACTACTTGACACCATCTAATCACTGAAGCCAACACAACTCCTTATGGCTGTCCTCAGTTTAAAGGTGAATTGTTCAGGTCATCTAAAATACATCAAAAAATTTTTTAGATTATCATCTAAATAAAAATAAAACTTTTTCAGTTCTCATAGGTCTTATCTGGCCAATGAAATGCATCACTTCTGAACAAAAGCTTTAAATGACATGGCATAGCTTTGCATATTCTTCTTTTCTTCTGCCCTGCCAACCAGAAAGATGTTCCACACAGATGCTGTAGCAATAGCTTGGGTCCTAGAGTGAAGCAGAGCCATAGCCGAGCCATAATGTAGATATAAGTGTGAGTGAGAAATAATCCTTCGTTGTTGTAAAAATAGTCTAAAAGAAAAGACATGGATCTTGTAGGTCTGTAAATCTCATTTTAAGAAATACTGACCAAAGATAAATAAACAAATAGGTAAATAAATACATAAATAAGCATTCACACTAGCATGTTTTAAATCCCTGGCTAATCTGCCCCAGTCAACATTCCCAAAATACCAAATACTCCCTCATCACTACTCTGAATAAGTTCTATATTTTCTTACCATTGAGCTTTTGGTCACAGAGTTATCTCTGTCTAGACATCCCTTTCCTCCCTTCTCACCTCTGCTTCCTATATATACTCAAAGAATTCTTCCTCAGTCACTCCAGTGGAATAACTACCTCACTATATACATCTTTAATGATATGTACTACCTCTTTCCTTCTATCTTCTTTTCCTTCTATACTTTTTCATCTATGTATCTCATATTTCCTACCAGATTCTCTCCCTGAGAGGTGCAATGGGTCTTTTATACCCTTATACCCCTGCCAGTGCCTAGCACAACGTGTTGTTTATACTAAATGCCCAATAAACAGTAGTTGAATAAATAAGTTTATTTAATCTTTTTTAAAACTTATTTATTTGTTTTTGCCTGTGTTGGGTCTTTATTGTTGCACGTGGGCTTTCTCTAGTTGCAGCACGCGGGGGCTACTCTTTGTTGCAGTGCACGGGCTTCTCACTGCAGTGGCTTGTCTTGTTGCGGAGCACGTGCTCTAGGTGTGAGGGCTTCAGCTGCTGTGGCACACAGGCTCAACAGTTGTGGCTCGCGGGCTTAGGTGCTCCACAGCATGTGGGATCCTCCCAGAACAGGGTCCGAACCCACGTCCCCTGCATTGGCAGGCGGATTCTTAACCACTGAGCCACCAGGGAAGCCCTTTAATCTTTATTAATAAGAGTTTAACAGCAATAACATTAAGATTGGTGAAGATGACAAATCCAGACCATGCAACTTTCTTTGTAATGCAGCTGTGAAAACTGCTGTCCTACAATGACTATGTTTTTGAACAGTTGTAAAACATTAGCTATGGAAAACGCCACAAAGGCAGAACTAATTTATCTGGTACTTAGTTAAAATTCTACACAGCATGAGGCAAGAGCGGAATTATTATAAAAGCTCATTCTTATGAATTAATTAATTAGCCTTCTCTACCTATAGAACAAAATTAATTTAGAAATGAATATTGCTGGGAAAGTTTTTCAAAACATAAACTTTTTCAAAACTAGAAGCCTTTGTTATTAAATTTCACAAGGAGGTTCAAAAATAATGCAAAACAGTCCCCTTAAACATCAAGATAATTTTACATCCGCCACCTTTGGGAGTTGGTGGTGGTACAGAAAAGCTGGGCAAGAAAAAACCAGAGAACAGAAGAATCTTTAGAGCCCAGAGTCTTCAATTCTTTGCCCGCCCAGTCTTGCTTCAAAGCCATTGACCTCTCTATAGTCCATGACCCTCTAGATCCTGACTTCTGGCTGTCTTGACCTTAGTTAATGGCCAGTCTGTTCTCCAATGCCCTACCCTCACTCACTGTTAGCTTTGCGAGAGTTGCAGCAGGAGACAGAATAGAGTCTTCAGTCTGACACTACATTTCCTACTATATCTCATTGAAGCTGATACTCCGTTGCCTAGTTTTCACCTCCATAGTCACAGCAGGAGACTAACACATCAACACCCTCCCTTAGAGTCTCAGTAGGTTGAGAATTAAGAAAAGGGGGTCCCAGATACTCATATTCTGAGGAAGGCCTGCCGTATAAGCTGGGGACAGAGGGAAGGAGACACAATGGTTATAAGCAAAGAACCATCATGTGTAAAGGTAAAGGGCACTGTTATATTTAGGAAGCCGCTGCATGTTCAGTATGAGTGAGGCATAGATGGATGGTGGGGAGTGGTAAAAGAGAAGGCTTGGGAATATCACTGTCAGATTTTTGTTTTGGAAAGGTCATTCTGGAATGGGAAGTGGCCAAACTGGTGCCAGGGAGATCAATTAGGAGGGGATAGCAGTCATATGGATGAGAAGTGGTGAGTAGAAACCTGGGATAGCAGCATTAGGGACAGAAAGAAGTGAAGAGATCTGAGAAATTTATGAAGATACAATTGAAGAATTAATCACTCTGTGTGTGTGTGTGTGCGTGTGTGTGTGTGCGTGCGTGCGTGTGTGTGTGTGTGTGTGTGTGTGTGTGTGTGTTGCCAGGGGTGCGGGGGAGTGTAGGATACTATGTTAAAACCAGGCTGAATGATCAGGTGAACCAGGGCCAGTGTGTTAAAAGTCAATGGATTCTGATATGTATATGTATAACTGATTCACTTTGTTATAAAGCAGAAACTAACACACCATTGTAAAGTAATTATACCCCAATAAAGATGTTTAAAAAAACAAAAAAGTCAATGGATTCTGGACATGCCATGGAACTAATTTCCTCCTTTTAGTCAAATCTGATACCTTTCTGAATTGAAATAATTTTCCTGACCTAAGCAATGAATCCAGGACATTTGCTGTTCAATCCAAGTCCCCAGTACTCTAACAGCTCCACTACCCAGTCACTTCAACTTCTGGCATCTTGATCCTCCTCCAATCCAGGTCTCTGATGAAGAAACCTTGCCTGTGTTTCTGACCCATTGATTTCCCTGGACCTTTTCTACCTTGGCCTGGGGAACAGAAGATGCTGATCTGCTTAGGTCAAGCAAGGCCACCCCTGGAGCTTGAAATGGGGACAGCTCTCCCCAACATACTTAGGCTGTACAGTAGAGGGTATAGTTAGACGAAAGGGAAAAGGATAATATATCTCTTGTGAATATTCTCCTACCTGCCTGTTAAAATTTTACCCATTCTTCAGGATAAGACTCAAATGCTACCTCTTTAAATAAGTCCAGACTCCACCCCCCGACCCCTGCAAACTTGAAGTGATTCTCCCTCTTTTATACTGTATTTTTAAAATATTTTCCAACCTATCTTCAGGTACTTCCATAGTCTATATTATATAATAGTCATTTGACTACATGTGTTCTGTCTCCTACTAAATTTTAAATCCCTTGAAGTTGAGAACTATGTCTGCCTAACTTTTCATTTATTCATTCAACAAATATTTAAATAATTAAATGAACAAAGGAATGAATCTCCTGCTACTCCCCACCACCTTATATATAACGTCATTCTTCCTCAGCAAATCTTTCCAGAGCTATTAAAGGCTATTTTTTTAATAGTCATGACTGTCACCTCCTTCTTCTGGGCTAGGAACAAAAGTGCAAATATCCAAAATAAAAAATGGAAATAGTAAAACGAGGAGTTTGGGAGAAGGGACTTAGACTCAATTGATCTTCCTCTTTCCTTCACACCACTTTTTCCATTTTCTAAAAGTAATTGCTTTGAACCACTGATAAAAACCCAAAGGCTTCAGGATTTTTATAGCCTAGTTTGAGGTAAAGTTTTTCTTTACCCTGTAAATCTCTTCTCTATAAATATATTAAATATTTTCACCTTATTTTTCTTCCCATCAATATAAGCTTAAGTAAAATGATTTACAAAACATTGGTCTGTAATAGTTTGCCAATAAGTGACACATATTTGAAGCACTATCATAATGGAATTTTTAAGTAATTAAAATAATTTCATGACTAATTAACGACAGTTTAAAACCCCATAAAGCATTCCAACTTAAGCATTGCTATTCCTACTCCATCTGCCAAATATTAAGAAGAACAGTACAAATATAAGAGAGGGGAAGCCATTTCCAATTATACCTCCATTTTTTACTCATTTAGGGCAATAGCTTTTAACTCAGATTACTTCTCTTGATTAATAGCATTTAATATATATATAAATGACTGTAAACATTCAGTATGAATGCAGAAGAAACACAGCTTTTTCTATTAAAAAAGCAAAATGGAACTATCTTGATTTTATTTATCTAAACAAAGGCCAATACAAGTTATAGAAAACATCTGTTTGAATAAAGTAAGAAAATTCCCAAGGACATACTTAACTACTTCTAAGCATGCCTTCAGAAGAGACCCACCCATACGCGTATCTTGCAGTCCAGATGGGATGATGAAATTACCCAGCCCCTCCTGGCATTTATTTAAATGTTTGGCCTCCAGATACAAACTTCATCTAACAAATGAGAATGACTGTTCCAAAAATAAGTAATTCAAACCATCCTCTTACTTGCAGAAGTAACAGATGAATTCTTCATGCATTAAATCATACTGTGCTAATGCAGTTTCTGTTCTAGAATATAAAGACTTTCAGTCATTCAACAAACACTGATTGGGATCCTGTCTTGCACAAGCCACTGTGCTAAGTACTGCAAGTATAGAAAGATGAATAAGATATGTCCTTCCCTTCAAGGATGAAGTGTCTTGGTAAGAAACATAGAATTTTATTATGAATAACTATAATGCAATAGCAGTAAATTGCACAAGAGAAGAGCAAAATTATTCAAGTAAGGGTTTAAAACTAATGTTATGGTAAACAGAATGAGTGGTGTCAGTTATAGCTGGAAAAAATTAAGGAAGAATTTCTCGGAGGACTAGTATTTGACAGAGAATTTAAAGGTTGGCTAGAATGTTAAGAAGCAGCAATATGAGGGACAAATAAGCAAAAACAGGAAATACACAATGTAAACGTGATGTGCACGACCTTTTGCAATACTATTTACAACATATACAAGACACTGTTGGCATCCAACCCATATCCCCTTGGAACTCACTGTTCTCTACACACTACCCTCAGACACAGAGGCATGGGAGTTGGTTGCTAAGTTCCTCTGCTTCTTCACTTCTCAAGTATGATGGTCTATACCCTGTCCTAGAGGTCCTCAGCAAAACGGATCCCCAGTTACCCACATCAACACACTCTATTAGCTATTTTCCCTTCCCTGTCTCCTTTCACCATGTCCCTAGTAGTGCTTCCTGACATTACCTCCCAAATAAAATTCTCCACTCAGACCTACTCATAAGATATGCTTCTGGAGGAATCCAAATTAAAACACAATAGCTCAGACAAGTGGGGATGTTACTGATAACTGACAGAATGAACTGTTGTTTCACAGGTCACTGAAAAAGAGCACTATTTCCCCAAACAGCAATAGGCTATCTGTGATCACTGATTTCCCTTTCATGGATATTTACAATACACATCAGGATAAGAATGGCACTGAAAACTCCAGCAGCAAAACAGAAACCTATTTAACTTTGTTTAAGAATTAAACAAACCTATATGACACCCTTATTAACCTTCCAGTTAAAGCTAATTTGGAAAGTGCTGGAAATGATACTGACACATTCCTAACTTTTATAAATTTTACTTACTCTTCTTTCATGGGGACCCAGAGCCAACTGAAGTATGTTTGCCGGTATCATAATATTCAGAGTTTTAAGCCAAATTTTCATTTTGCTTAAATATATTTTAGCTTCTTTGCTAAATAATGACAACTGATTTTTTTTTTAATCTTTGGCTGTGTTGGGTCATCATTGCTGCTTGCGGACTTTCTCTAGTTGCGGCGAGCGGGGGCTACTCTTCGTTGTGGTGCGGGGGCTTCTCATTGCAGTGGCTTCTCTTGTTGCGGAGCATGGGCTCTAGGCACACAGGCTTCAGTAGTTGCAGCATGCGGGCTCAGTAGTTGTGGTGCACGGGCTTAGTTGCTCCACGGCATGTGGGATCTTCCAGGGCTCGAACCTGCATCCCCTGCATTGGCAGGCAGATTCTTAACCACTGCACCACCAGGGAAGCCTATGACAACTGATATTTAAATAGCTCATCCCCACTTGTCTGAGCTATTGAGTTTTAAACCTAAGCAATGTTTAGTGCTGTTCAGACCCTCAGCTCACCTGGTTTTCTATGCACCAATGGCCTTGGGCTGGTTTTCTGTGGGCTCCACCTACATTCAGAGGTGGAAAGAAAGTTAGAAGGGATTCTGGGAAGGTGTCAGCAGAAACATGCATCCCTGCTCCCCAACGCCTCACAGCACCAATTCAAATGCCTCTTACCTCACCTCAACAGGAGCATCCACAGGGCCCAGTGGTTAGGTGGGGATTGAAGACAGTGAGGAAGGCCTGGTTAGACACCTTTGCATTCTGAAGGAGAAGCTGGCACAGAACTTTGCTTCCCTCCAGACCTAGCTAAAGTCTAAGAAATTCCTGTGGCAAAAAGTCTAGAGGTGAGACCCAGAGCTTCTCAGTTCCTAGAAATAAGTCTGCTCCCTAAAAATCTTGGTATGTATCCCACATCAGAGGAAGGGTAGTACGAGCCATAGGGAATGGTCCAGGGAGGACCTGTAGTGGAGCTGAATCTGGAGATGAGTCCTCCCTGCCAAAGAGGCTGTGAGAATCTGGTCTTTCAATCTGAAAAGAGAGTGAGCAGGGCAGCTTCATCCCAGTGCCTCTATATAGGGCAGACCACATGCCAGAATGGAACTACAATACTGAAACAGAATTACTAAAGAACACAGGTAACAACATGGGGAAAATAAAGGAACACATAGTGATGGTCAACCACAGTTCAAAATAAGACTTTCTAAGACGAAGAAACATGATTTTTTTTCACTTTTTAAAAATCAGTGGATGAAATGAAAAAGATGGTCACTTTTGAGAGCCATATTAATGGTATGAAAGATCAAGGAAAAAATATTACAAAACAAAGCAGAGGACTTCAACTTCTAGCCACAAAGGAACAACATGTCTTGGATAAAAGCTGGTGCAAATACACAAATTAACTGTGTGAAGTCACGGGAGATTAACAAGATAGGCAAGACTCCAGGGGTCAAAATTTCAGAGAGTTTGGAGGTATGTTGAGGTGATCCCCTGTAGTACATTTGGTAGTTCACTGCACTGGGAATAGAGGCCTAGCAGAAAGCAGCGGTCAGGGCTTGTGGAAATCTCTCAGGATTGCAGAGAAAAAAGTCAAAGCGTTATGTTGCCAAGGAGACCAGAACTCAAATAGGAGGAGAGAAGTGAACAAAACAAATTCTAGAATCAATCTCACCATGAGACATTTACTGATTCCTAAGTTGTGTGCATGCTCAAGATGACAGTCCAAGAAAAGCAAAAAGAAAGCAACATCTAGGGCTTCCCTGGTGGCGCAGTGGTTGAGAGTCCGCCTGCCAATGCAGGGGACACGGGTTCGTGCCCCAGTCCAGGAAGATCCCACATGCCGCGGAGCGGCTGGGCCCGTGAGCCATGGCCGCTGAGCCTGCACGTCCGGAGCCTGTGCTCCGCAACGGGAGAGGCCACAACAGTGAGAGGCCCACATACCGCCAAAAAAAAAAAAAAAAAGCAACATCTAGAAAAGAAAAGCAACATCTAGGAAAAAAAAAAGAAAGCAACATCTGCTGAAGAGCTAATAAAAGACATCAGAATTCTAATAGTGCTAGGAAATCAAAGAACGGAGTTCAGGGCTTCCCTGGTGGCGCAGTGGTTGAGAGTCCGCCTGCCGATGCAGGGGACATGGATTCGTGCCCCAGTCTGGGAGGATCCCACATGCCGCGGAGTGGCTGGGCCTGTGCACCATGGCCACTGAGCCTGCACATCCGGAGCCTGTGCTCCGCGGCGGGAGAGGCCACAGCAGTGAGAGGCCCGCGTACCGCAAAAAAAAAAAAAAACGGAGTTCAGGCTCAAGTAAGTAAATAGCCCTTTTAAACATACAAGGCTTTAAATTGAGACTGCAAAAGAGAAAAGCACTAAGACTAAGGGTGGTACTCTACCAGTAAGAACTACAAATAGACCAGCCATGACAAAGGCTAACACCTGCCATCAACTGGATCAAGGTGATTTTCCAGTGCTATGTCTGCCTGCTAGGAGAAATTTCAGATCAGCTGAAGCATCTACAATTTTTCATACACAATGTCCTGCATCCAATTAAAAAGAGTTTCTTGACATGAATAAATGTCTAAAAATCAAGAGAAAGAACAGACAATAAAAATAAACAGGTCAAATATTGGCCTTATCATATAAGGAACTTAAAATAACTATGAACAATACATTTAAGAAAGCAGAGGAAAGAATAAAGAACTTCACCAGAAAATTTTAAATATATATATATACACACATATGTATACCTACACACACACACACGTATATATATACAAAATTTAAGGGTCAAATGGAATTCTATAGCTGAAAAATACATTCACTGAAATTAAGAATTCAATAGATTTAATAGCAGAAGAGAGAACTGGTAAACTGGAATATAGGTCAATATAAAGTATCAGCAACTAAGAGAAAATTAAAAGATGGAAAAATGCAAAAAATAAATATATGGGATAATATTAAAGGATCTAAGGTGTATAAATTGGAGTCTCCGGAAAAAAGAGAAAACAAAAACAGTGACTGAAGAAATACTGGCCAGATTTTCCAAAACTAAAAAAAGACATGAAAATATCAATTCAGGAATCACAATGGACTCCTAGCAGGATAAATACAAAGGAACTTTTTAATAAGATTCTAAAAGCCCAACACAGAAGGAAGACATTAAAAGCTTCCAGAGGGGAAAAAAGACATATTGCCAACAAAATAGCAATACCACCAACATCTGTCTTTTCAAAAGAAATCACGGAAGCCAGAAGACAATGTAATAACATCTATAAAATGGTTAAAGATTAAAGTACCAACACAAATTTCCACACTTGGTGAAACTATTTCAAAAAATAAAGCAAAATAAATGTTCTGACAAGAATGAGATGATTCCAGCAAAACTTCACTAAACTAAATACTAAAAGTTCTTCAGATGAAAGAATGATGCCAGATGGAAGTAGAATAATGCAAGAATAAATGTATATTAAATATATATATAAATATATAATATATATATTATATAAATATATAAATATAAATATAATATATAAATATATATATTAAATATATATAAATGAACTAAATATTCCAAATAAAAGACAAAATTATCAGATTGATTTTTTTTTTAAATCAACTATATATTGCTTACAGAAGACATGCCTTATACATAACTACACAGAAAGTTAGAAAGGAAAAAGAAGGAAAAATACTAACCAAAGGAAAACTGGCTTAACTATAATAATATTAGAAAGCATATTCTTTAAGGCAAGAAATACGATTTGAGATAAACAATATGATATTTCATAATGATAAAATGGTCAACTCAACAGAAATGTATAGAAATCCTAAATTTGTATGTACCTAGTAAACAATTTCAAATATATATAGCAAAAATTAGCAAAACTTAAAGGAAAAATACAGAAATGCAAAGTAATATTTGGAGATTTTAATATACCTCTTTCAGTATCTTATAATAACAGTATCATTAAACATGTAATAGCTTTTAACAACAGGATTAATATGTTTGTCCTAATGGGCATATATAGAACACTGCAATCAACAACTGCAGAATAAACATTCCTTCCAAGTGGACATGGAAATTTTGCCAAAATAGAGCATAACTGGGACCAAAAATTTCAAACAAATAAAATCATATCTAAGTTTAATTCTCTAAACATAGCAGACTAAACTAGAAATAAAATCCCCCAAATGTTTTGTAATTACTCAGTAATCCATGGGTGAAATAAATTATAAGGAAAGTTAGAAAATATATGATAATGAAGATATAACATATCAAAAGCTTATGGGATTCAGTGCTTAGAGAGAGGGAGAGGGAGGGAGAGGGAGGGGGAGGGAGAGGGAGAGAGAGGGAGAGAGAGAGAGAGAGAGAGAGAGAGAGAGAGAGAGAGAGAGAGAACTTTTTAAATGAAATAATGGCTGAAAACTTTGTAAATCAGGGAGGTAAATGGTCATCCAGATTCATGAAGCCCAGAGAATTCTAAATAGGATCAACCCAAAGAAGACTACATCAAGACACATTATAATCCACTTGTCAAATGACAAAGACAAAAAGAAAATTTTGACAGCAGCAAGAGAAAAGCAACTTGTCATATATAAGGAAATTTCCCATAAGATATTAGTGGATTTCTCAGCAGAAACCTTGCAAGCCAGGAAAAGAGTGGGATGGTATTCAAAGTGCTGAAAGGAAAAAATGGCCAACCAAGAATATTATACATGGAAATTTATCATTTAAAATTAAAGAAGAGATAAAGATTTTCCCAGAAAAACAAAAACTGAGGGAGTTCATCATCACTAGACCTGCCTTGAATAAAAGGTTAAAGGGAGTTCATCAAGTTGAAAAAAAAGTAGAAAGAGTGGAATAATATATTCAAATTTCTGAAAAAAAAACAAAACCTGCCAACCAAGAATACTATACCCACCAAAAATGGATAAAGTGAAGGAGACATAAAGTCTTTCCCGGACCAACCAAAACTTGGAGAGTTCATCACCACCTGACCTGCCTTACAAAAAATGCTTCAGGGATTTCTTCAAGTTGAAGCAAAAGCATGGTAAACAGCAATGTAAAAACATATGAAAGTAGGAATCTCACTGTTAAAGGTAAATATATAGACAAATATAGAACAAAGCAACATTGTAATGATGGTACATAAATTATTTTTAAGGCTAATATAAAATATTTTTAATTAAAATTTGTCAATGGATGCATAATATAAAAAGAAGCAAATTCTGACTAAAAGAATATAAAGTGTTAGAGGGAGGAGCAAAAGTGTACAGTTTTTGTATGTGATTAAATTCAAATTGTTAACAACAAAATAGATACTAACAAGTACAAGATATTTCCTGCAAAGCTCACACTAATGACAAAGAAAAAAAATCTGTAAAAGGTTCACAAAACATAAAAAGAATGAAAGCAAATTACTACAAAAATTATCAAATAACAAAGGAAGACACCAAAAGAGGAAGAGAGGGACAAATCAACTGCAAAACAGACAGAAAACAATTAGCAAAATGGGACTAGTAAGTCTTCATCGATCAATAATTACTTTAAATATAAATGGATTAAAGTCCCCAGTCAAAATGCATAGAGTAGCTGAGTGAATAAAGAACAAGATCCAGTGATATGCTGTCTACAAGAGACTTGCTTTAGATTTAAAGATGCATGTAAGCTAAAAGTGAGGAGATGGAAAAAGATATTCCATACAAATGATAACCAAAATAGAGCAGGGGTGGCTATACTTATATCAGACAAGCTAGACACTAAATCAAAAATATCTCTGGAGAGAAAGAAGGTCATTATATAATTATTAAAAGGTCAAATCATCAGGAAGATATAACAATTGTAAATATATACCAGCCTAACATCAAAGCACCTAAATATATAAAGCAAACATTGACAGACATGAAGGCAGAATTTTACAGCAACACAATAATGGTAGGGGACTTTAATATTCCATTGACAATAATGGACAGAACATCCAGACAGAAAATCATTCAAGAAACAGCTAACCTGAAACATACTTTAGACCAAATGGACCTAACAGACATACAGAACTCTCCACCCAACAGCAGAAGAATACACATTCTTCTCAAGCACGCATGAAATATTCTCATAGATAGAGTACATGTGAGTCTTGATTACAAATCAAGGCTTAACAAATGTAAGAAGATCTAAGTCATGCCAAGTATCTTTTTCCACCACAATGGAATAAAACTAGAAATCAATGAGAGCAAGAAAATAAGAAAATTCATAAATATGTAGAAACTAAACAACACATTCTTGAACAAGCACTGGTTAAGAAGAAAACAAAAGATAATTTTAAAAGTATTTTGAGAACATAATATACAAACAAGATGCAGCAAAAGTGGTACTAAGAGGGAAGTTTAGAGTCATGCAGCAAAAGCAGTACTAAGAGGGAAGTTTATAGTCATAAATACATGGCTAAAAAAGAAGTATGACCTAAAATAACTAAACTTTATACCTCAAGAAACTAGAAAAAGAACAACCAACTAAGCACAAAGTTAGCAGAAGGAAAGAAATAATAAAGATTAGAGCAGGAATAAATCAGATAGAGAACAGAAAGTAGAAAAAAATAAACAAAACTAAGAGTTGGTTTTTTGAAAAGATATCAAAGTGACAATCCCTTAGCTAGATAAGAAAAGAGAGAAGACTCAAATGAATATAGTCAGAAATAAAAGACTCAAATAAAATCAGAAATAAAATAAATAAAATCAGAAATAAAATAAATCCATTATGGGCTTCCCTGGTGGCGCAGTGGTTGAGAGCCCGCCTGCCAATGCAGGGGACACGGGTTCGTGCCCCGGTCCGGGAAGATCCCACATGCCACGGAGCAGCTAGGCCTGTGAGCCATGGCCGCTGAGCCTGCGCATCCAGAGCCTGTGCTCCACAACGGGAGAGGCCACAACAGTGAGAGGCCAGCATACCACCAAATAAATAAATTAATAAATAAATAAATCCATTACAATGGATGCCTAAGAAATAAAAAGGATCATAAGAAACTATTACGAACAACTGGATAACCCAGAAAAAAAAAAAACAGATAAATTCCTAGAAATATACAACCTACCAAAGCTGACTTCAGAAGAAATAGAAAGCCCAAATAGACCAATAATAAGGAGAAAGAATCAGTAATTTTAAAAAAACAAAAACAAAAACAAACAAACAAAAATCTCTGAACAAAGAAAAGCCCAGGATCAGATGAGTTCCCTGGTAAATTCTACCAAACATTCAAAAAAGAATTAATACCAATCCTTCTTAAACTCATCTAAAAAAATAGAAGAAGAGAGAACACTTCCAAACTCATTTTATGAGGCCAGCATTACCATGATACCAAAACCAGAGAAAGAAACCACAAGAAAAGAAAATTATAGGCCAGTATCCTTGAATGAACATAAATGTAAAATTCTGCAATGAAATACTAGCAAATCAAATTCAACAACAACACTTAAAAGAATCATACACCATGATCAACTGAGATGCAAAGATGGTTCAACATATGCCAATCAATCAATATGATACACCACATTAATAAAATTAAAGGAAAAATACATAATCATCTCAATAGATGCAGAAAAACTATTTGACAAAGTTCAACAACCACTCATGATTAAAACTCTCAACAAAATAGGTATAAAAGGAACTTACCTCAACACAATGAAGGCCTTATATGAAAATTCCACAGTTAATATCATAATCAATGGGTTAAAAATAAAAGCTTTCCCTCTAAGATCTGGTACAAGGCAAGTATGCCCACACTTGTCACGTCTGTTCGACATAGTGCTGGAAGTTCTACCCAAAGCAATTAGGCAAGAAAATGAAATAAAGGTATCCAAATTGGAAAGGAAGAAGTAAAATTGTCTCTATTTGCAGATGGCATGATATTATAGAGAAAACCCTAAAGACTCCACCAAAAAACTGTTAGAATTAATAAACAAATTCAGTAAACTTACAAGATACAAAATCAATATTCAAATAATAACCTGTGTTTCTATACACCAACAACAAACTACCAGAAACAGTCCCATTCACAATAGCAGTAGGAAGAATAAAATTATTGGGAATAAATTTAGCCAGAGAGGTGAAAGACTTGTAGAGTGAAAATTATTTTTTAAAAGAATGAAGGAAACTTTAAAAGATACAGATAAATGGAAAGAAATCCTGTGTTCATGGATTGGAAGAATTAACATTGTTAATATGTCCATAGTATTCAAAGTGATCTACAGGTTCAATGCAATCCCTATAAAAATCCCGATGGTATTCTTTATAGAAATATTTAAAAATGCTAAAATTTGTATGGAAGCACAAAAGACCTCCAATAGCCAAAGCAATCATGAGGAAAAAGAGCAAAGAGGCATCACACTTTTTGATTTCAAAGTATATTAAACAGCTACAGTAATCAAAATAGTATGGTACTGGCATAAAAACAGACATATAGACCAATGGAAAAGAACAGTCAGCCCAGAAATAAATCCATGCATCTATAGTCAACTGATATTCAACAAGGGTGCCAAGAACATACAATGGGGGAGAGGACAGTCTCTTCAACAAATGGTGTTAGGAAAACTAAATATCCACACGCAGAAGAACAAAATTATACACTTATCTCATACCATATACAAAAATCAACCCAAAATGGATTAAAGACTTAAACATAAGACTTGAAACCATAAATGTAGAGAAGAAAACATAGGGGGAAATCTTCCTGAAAACAGTCTGGGGCTATGATTTTTCAGATATGACACCAGAAGCACAGGCAAGAAAGCAAAAATCAACAAGTGGAACTGTGTCAGACTAAAAAGCTTCTGCACAGCAAAGGAAACAATCAACAGAGTGAAAAGGCAATCTACAGACTGGGAGAAAATATTTATAAGCCATACGTGATAAGGGGCTAATATCCAAAATATATAAGGAACTCATACAACTCAATAGCAAAAACAAAGCAAACAAAACAAATAACCCAATTAAAATATGGGCAAAGCTCCTAAACAGACATTTCTCAAAAGACACACAAATGACCAAAGGTAAATGAAAAGGTGTTCAACATCGCTAATCATCATGGAAATACAAATCAAAACCACAATGAGATGTCACCTCACACTTGTTAGAATGACTGTTATCAAAAAGAGAACAAGTGTTGGAGAGGTTGTGGAGAAAACAGAATGCTTGTACACTATTGGTGGGAATGTAAATTGGTACAGCCATTATAGAAAACAGTATGGAAGTTTCCCCCAAAATTAAAAAGAGAACTACATTATGATCCAAGCAATCCCACTTCTGAGTATATATTCAAAGGAAAGGAAATCAGCATCTTGAAGAGATATCTGCACTCCAGTGTTCACTGTAGCATTATTCACAATAGCCAAGATATGGAAACAACCTAAATGTCTGTTGACAGATGAATGGATAGAGAAGATGTCTTGTATATATATACAATGAAATAGTATTCAACTTTAAAAAGAAGGAGGACTTGGCATTTGTAACAACATAGCTGAACCCAAAGGACATTATGCTAAATAAAAAAAGCCAAAAATAGAAAGACAAATACTGCATGATCTCACTTATATGTGGAATCCAAAACAGTCAAACTCATAGAAGCAGAGAGTAGAATGGTAGTAGTCAAAGCCAAAAATAGAAAGACAAATACTGCATGATCTCACTTATATGTGGAATCCAAAACAGTCAAACTCATAGAAGCAGAGAGTAGAATGGTAGTAGTCAGCGGCTTGAGGGAGGGGAAAATATGGAGATGTTGGTCAAACAGTACAAAGTTTCAGTTATGCAAGATGACTAAGTCTGGGAATCTACCGTAAAGCAATGTGAATATAGTTAACAGCATTGTATAGTACAGTTGAAATTTGCCAAGATAGACCTAAAGCATTCTCACCACAAAAAAATGGTAACTATTAATATATGAGGTGATAGTTATATCAATTAGCCTCATTGTAGTGATTATTTCACAATGTATACATAAATCAAAATATTATCATAAACCTTAAATATATATAATTTTTGTCAATTACACCTTAATAATGATGGAAAAATATAATGAGGATATCATGAAAAATCTTTCTGGAAGGTAATTTGGAAATATTTATTAAAACTCTAATTATGTAGGGCTTCCCTGGTGGCACATTGGTTAAGAATCCAACTGCCAATGCAGGGGACACGAGTTCAAGCCCTGGTCCGGGAAGATCCCACATGCCGCGGAGCAACGAAGCCTGTGTGCCACAACTACTGAGCCTGTGCTCTAGAGCCCACGTGTCACAACTACTGTGCCCATGTGCCACAACTACTGAAGCCCACGCACCTAGAGCCCGTGCTCCACACCCACAGAAGCCACTGCAATGAGAAGCCCGCACACTGCAACAAAGAGTAACCCCCGCTCACCACAACTAGAGAAAGCCCGCACGCAGCAACGAAGACCCAACGCAGCCAAAAATTTAAAAAAACTATAATTATACATACTTTTCAACTCAGAAATCCTATTTCTTGGATTTTATCACACAGAAATAAAAACGCCAGTATGAAAACAAATCTCCAGTATGTAAGAAATAAATACAGAGATATTTACTGTAGCAATGTTTGTAGTGGCCAAAAGAAGGGAAGCAAAATTAATGTCAATCAACTGAAGCACAGAATATTAGGCAGTCATAGAAAAGAATGATGCAAGTACAGTGAAAAAAGAAAGATCCAGAAAAGTAAATTACAAAGATCCTGTTTTTGTTAAACAATTAACAGTGCATGTGTGTATGTGTGTGTACGTGCATAAAATTATATGATTGTGGAGAAAGTTCTGGAAGAAAAAGCACCAAGTTATTTACATTGGTTACTGGGGATGCCAGTGGGAGGTGGCAGGGTGTCAATAAAAAAGTAAGTCATGGTTTTCAAAAGTTTCCATGAATTAAAGAAACAAGCATGTATACTATTAAATCATTTAAGTAAAAGCACAGCTGTGAGTATGCATGCATAAACATAAAAGGATGGCCTACCAAAACATAATGCTAAGGATCTGGGATGGTAAGATTTCAGAAAACTTTTACTTTCTTTAGTACATTTTTCTAAATTGTTTGAATTTTTCACAATAAGTAAAAAGAAAGTTTTAAAGAGGGATTTAATAAAGAAGCCAAAGTAGAACTAGAAATCAAGCCATGAAGCATCCCAGAAATATGACAGGAAGATCTCTGTCTTTGATTAAAACCCTGTCACCATGGCAGCCGAGTCAGGAGGGTCCCTGATAACCTTTTCTTTATTGTACCTTAAATTATCCTCAACTATATCTGAACCAGAGATGACTGATAATCTACACATGGATAATTATCTTGGGTCCTTCTGAGAAGCCAGGCGGAGAACACAGGACAATAACATTTCTGGTAGGCCCCTCTGCTTTGTCAGCTTTCTTATGGTTCTACTTTGTGTGGACCAGTATAATTCTTTCCTTAAATCTGTTTATTCAAGATGACATCATGGTCCATTATGCCCAGGTACCAGTTTCCATTATCCAACCCATCAACTTCTCTCTGTTCTTTGTGTAGTAAAAACAATTCTGCCCCAGCCACCACCCACCCAGGATATAAAACAGGTTTCAGGTTTTCACAGTGAATCACATCCCTGAGATGTTAACAGGAGCCTGCCTTTCCCAGACTGACATGTCTTTCCTTGAGGGTGACACCTTTCATTTTCCACCCACACATGACCCATAAAAGAAAGATCTTTAATCATCTTCCGTTCTATTTGCTCTTAATAAATCTCATTCGTAGTTCCTGATGGGAATATGAGTGTGCTACCACTTTTCCTTTGCCCAATAACAATAACCATTTTCTCTTTCCTAATGACTATTGCTGAACTTTTCCTGATCCACTGAAATGTCACATTAACTCTGATTCTGAATTCTCCATCTCTTTCACCATCATGTTGATCAGGCCAAAGACTTGAAATCACACTTGACTCCTCACTCTTTCACATCCCACATCCATTTCACTAGTAAATCCTTCCAACTCTACTTTGCACAACAACATTAATCATTAACAGATTGCAAATTAAAACCACAATGAGATACCACTCCACATCCACTAGAATGTCTAAAATAAAAAATACTGACAATACCAAAGTCTGACAAACTTGCAAAGTGACTGGAACTCTCATGTACTGCTGGCAAGAATGCAAGATGGTATACTCTCAATGGAAAACAGTTTGGCAGTTCCTTATAAAGTTAAACGTACACTTACCATATATACCAATCACACTCTCAGATATTTACCCAAAAGAAATTAAAACTTGTGTTCATACAAAAACCTATATACAAACGTTTATACAACTTATTCATAATCACCAAAAGCTGGAAACAACCCAAATGTCCTTCATTTGGTTCAGTTGGTAAATGAAAAAACAAACTGTGATACATCCATAAAATGGAATTCTACTCAGCAATAAAAAGGGATGAACTATTGATTCACATAACATCAAGGGTGAATGTCAAATGCATTTTGCTTAATGAAAGAGGTTAGATCCAAAAGGCTACATACTGTATGATTCCATTTATGTGAAATTCTGGAAAAGACAAAACTATAGGAACAGAAATAAGTTTGGTGGTTGCCAGCAGTTGGGACTTAGGGGAATGGTATGACTACAAAAAGGCAGCATGAAGCAATTTTTAGAATAATGGAAATGTTCCATACTGTGACTGTGGTGGTAGATACATAAATGAATATATTAATTGGTCAATAGCCCCCTGGTCCAAGCCACCATCAACTCTCCCCTGGACTCCTACAATAGTCTCCTAACTACTTTCTTGCCTCCACTCCTGCCCCCTTACAACATGGTAGCCAGAGTGACACTTTCAAACCTAAGTTACATCATGTCATACCTATGCTCAAAGGGCTTACAATAAAATCCAGTGTTCTTACTAAGGCACCATCTGTCCCCTGCCTACTTCTCTGACCTCATCACGTGGTACTGTACCCCTCATGTTCCAGCCACACTGGCTTCCTTGCTTGTCCATGAAGACACCAAGGACACTCCAACTTCAAGGTCATTACCCTTGCTGTTTCCTCTCACTGGAATGTTCTTTGCCAAATACCTGCATGGCTTATTCCATTGCTTAAAACTCTCAGTGACTCTCCACTGCCTATAGGATAAAATATCAACTCCTCAATGTGTCACTTATGACCCTTCATGATGTGGCCCACGCTCTTCTCTACATCCTTATCTGTCACACATTGGGCCCCAGCAAACTGTTTCTGAATTCTATGCACTTCCCCTTTTTTCCCTGGTGAATAAATAACTACCTATTTTTTGAAACTCAGCTCAGTCATCAACTTCAGATAAAACAGAAAACTCCCTCTTCATGTACTCACTGTGCCCTGCATGTGCTTCCATGTTGGGATGTGTTTTAATCAAGCTCTCCAGGTGATTCTTATGCATATTAAAGTTTGAGAAGCACTGGCCCAGCATTTATCATGTATATTATATTTGATTATGTGTCTGTCTCTCCTGGCTGGACTGAAAAGCCTTCAAGGCTTTGAATCTATTCCCACAGCCTAATGCAATGTCTGCCTCCCAATAGGACATGTAAATGTTAGATGAAAGAACTGAATGGATGCATGCCCATGCTTCCTTTCTTTCTACTTCCATGTTCCTGACAAAACAGAGTTCTCTTCCTGTGTTGACCATATGCCCAATCAGAGATTGGAATGGCACAGAAGTGCAGTTGAGTCTGGCACATATTTGCCTTATGTTGCTGTAACCAGACTGTGAGTCACCTTTTTTTTGTCAGCTGGCTCACTAGGGCATTACATACTTAACTTGGGTTATTATTTATTTAGATAGTATTTAGCCACAAGACGTAGCCCTGAAATCTGAGTTTCAGAGAGACATTAAGTGCATAGCCTTAGTGCAAAGTTCTAGGAGTCATTGTAGAATTTTTAACCTAGAGCAATTATCTCACTGACTAAGTCTTCATCTTTTTATTTGGTGGAAGCCATTCCTTAGATGCAAAATTTTGATATATTCATGCTGGGTTCTTTTTTTTTTTAAATTTTATTTATTTATTTTTGGCTGTGTTGGGTCTTCATTTCTGTGTGAGGGCTTTCTCCAGTTGCGGCAAGCGGGGGCCACTCTTCATCGCCGTGCGCGGGCCTCTCTTGTTGCGGTGCACAGGCTCCAGACGCGCAGGCTCAGTATTTGTGGCTCACAGGCCTAGCTGCTCCGTGGCATGTGGGATCTTCCCAGACCAGGGCTCAAACCCATGTCCCCTGCATTGGCAGGCAGATTCTCAACCACTGCGCCACCAGGGAAGCCCCTGGGTTCTTTTTTTTGTGCTGAGTCATTTCATGGCTACTGCTTATGATTAGAGTTCATTATTCTAGGAAATAATGCTTTGAATAACATCTTTACCAATGTTCGTTTTCTACTGAATTTGTGCAAAGAACTTTAATCTGTAAAGTCCTTGACCTTCTCAGGTATTGACTGAAAGACAACATAGGTTCTCTTCACCCACCTGCCTTTCATTAGTATTACAACTGTTCCTTTCCTGGTAGGGATGATGTATTACTGAATAAGGCCCTTAGCAATAGGGGTGGGGCACATGATATTTGTTCCTAGTAACATCATCAATCCAGAGAACTGTCTTGAGATTTTATTTCTTTTATCCAACAACTTATCTCTATTGTTTCAACCGCCAACTCCAACTCTAATGCTCTCCAGTAAAGCAAAGAGCTAGAAGAAATGGGAGATGGAAGAGAAAGGGAGAAGAGGAAGGAAGTGGCCTTCTGACTGTTATAAGGAAGATGGGAAATCAGGAAGGGAAAGAAGGGGATGTCCAGACATTTCGCTTGGAGTAATATGCTCATGTCTACATCAGCCTGAATATTAGATGGGTGTGGCCCAAGGAGGAGAAAAGGTTTTTAACTGATTGTGACTCACTCCTACTCTGTGTACACTAATTAAGCTCCCACCCACTTATTTTTTCAGGAAAAAAAAAATATATATATATATATATTTTTTTCGTTTACAGCAAGATAGCCTTGGTCATTTGGACTGTGACTCAGCAGTTTCTGTCTGTGAAACCCAAACTGCTGCAAAATCCTAAAGGAATTGGATAATCTCTAAAGTTTGGATATTATGTATCAGTGGACCTTCTATCCCCAGGTGTGTTTAATTCTTCCAAATAGATTCCTCTACTGGACATCAGAAGCACATGCAGCCCCTATAGGTAGGAAATAGAACAAGTCAAAAGCTTACCAATGCCATCTGACACTTTCCGTCTTGCAACCCCTTTATATAGGAGGGTGTGAAACTCAGTTTGGGGGTTGCTTAAACTACTGTAATTATTTTCTAGTTTTATTGCATTGTGCCTAAGTGCATAGACTGCATGAATTCTGCTGTTTAAAAGTACATTCGTTTTCTTTAAGGCCTAGTAAAAATAAATTTTTTAATTATGGTGTGGCTAATTAGAAAGAAACATTCTCTGTAAGGTATAAAGTTCAATATATTTTTATTAAATTAACTTTATTAATTATATTATTCAAATTAGACACATCCTCTTATTTTTATATGTTTCATCTGATAGAGTTGTCTTAACATCTCTAAAAAGCTATTAAATTAATATCAGTCTGCCAATGAGTTTCTGACAGTTTCTGCTTTATAAATATCAACACTAAGCTTATTTGGCATATATATTTCTTAGTTGTTATATCTTTGCTCTGTATAATCATTTTGCCTTGAATTCTGCTTTGCCTGAAATTAATATTGTCACCTTTGCCTGAAATTAATATTGCTTTCCTTTTATTCGCATTTTCAAAAATAAATTTTTGTCCATTTTTAATTTTTAAGATTCAGTGTCTTTTTGTCTCTTATAAGCAATATGTAGATATATGTTATATTATAACCTAATCAGAGAGTATTTCTACTTTAATAAGAAGTTAGAACAATTTTTGTTTACTGTTATAATTGATGTTTCATTGCTTTTATGCCATTTTTGGTGTTCCTGTTTTTCCTTTAAAGATACAGACATTCTATGCATTGTTTGTGTTTATCCTATTTAGGCACTGTAAACTTTTGCAATCTATATAGTAAATGTTCACACAGATAGAGATCTTCAAGTTACTTTTTTCAAAAAATAACATGGATGCCATATTTCCCAAGTCCATAAGACTCATGCCTTTCTGTTGCCTTCATTCATAAATAAATATTGACTATTTGAACCAAATCTTTTTCTCTCCAAATATTTTAGACATTGTCCTGTAGTCTTTCAGCATTTACCTTAGTTAAAAACACTGGGATTACCCTGATTTTTCCTTCCATTATAAGTAAACTAATTAAATGACTATTTATAGGATATGTTTACATTCTTATAATTCAAAAATATATCTACATGAGAATTTCTTTGTATTTTTTGTGTCTGCAAGATTCTGGACTTTCAGCCTGCACAATCAGATCGTTTATTGACTCATGAACATTTTCTTCAATCATGTCTGATTATTGCTTGATTCCAGTCATACTAATCTCTTTCTCTGGTGTATCTATAATTTTTAGGCTTGATAATTTTTCTATTTACCCATGTCTTTTTTTTCTACTTGTTCCCTACATTCTGGGAAAAAATTTTTATGTTCGTTCTCTGCATTACCGATTCAATATTTTCATTTCTGTTCTGTTCTTTCTGTTCCCAGAAAGGATTTTTGATTCTGCTGTTGCATTTCTAGTTGTCTTACAGTTTCTTTTAATTTTTTTTCTTTATTTCAAACATTTTCCTGTTATTCTCCTACAGTTGACTTCATTTCTGCTACTACTTTCCCTAAGGCTTCTGCTCCTATTTCATAGAAGTTATGTCCTCCTGTAACCTTACATATACAATTTTCTGCTGGTTTCAACAGTAAATCATTTCACAGTTGGCATTCTTCTCCTGCGTCTTCAGGGTGGTGTTTCTCTTGTTCTGCCATCTGTTTTTTTTTTTTTTTTTTTTGCGGTACGCGGGCCTCTCACTGTTGTGGCCTCGCCCGTCGCGGAGCACAGGCTCTGGATGCACAGGCTCAGCAGCCATGGCTCACAGGCCCAGCCGCTCCCCGGCATGTGGGATCTTCCCGGACCGGGGGCACGAACCCGTGTCCCCTGCATCGGCAGGCGGACTCTCAAGCACTGCGCCACCAGGGAAGCCCCTGCCATATGTTTTTAACAGACCTCTATGTAAGTTGTTCCTATTTACTCATCCCCAAAATGAGGAGAGATCTAGTCTGACCCAGTTCTTGCCAAAAGGCAGATTTTGGTTATCCTCATTTTCCCCTGGGAATTGCTCACATCACCTTCTGAGAGTTCGACTGTGTTGATGTGCATTGTTCTCAATCCAACTTTCAGTGCCCAGAAGATATTCATTTTGAGCAACTCTGATGTACTAAGTTGGAACTTTCTCCCACCCCTATAGGTTGGCTTTATGGTGCACTAAATCAATAAAGAACATGGAAAATTATAATCAGCAGCATGCACTATGGTAAAGATTCTTTTGGTCTCCTTAACTGCAATGAGGTATTATCAATTCCCTCTTTATTTCCTTATAAGTAGTCTTCTAGAAGATTTCCAGTCTCTACTAAATACGAGAGATATACTAACAGAAAAGGAGATAAGCAAGAAAGAGGGTTCTGGCTGTCTCATAATAGTTCCCCACTAGTAAGAGGATGGCTGTCATGTTTTCTGGTAGGCCCAGACCTGATGCTTTTGAGCCACCCAAACCCTACACTTCATTAAGGAAGTGTGATGCCTCCCTTTATCACTTTGGCAAACGTTTTTTCTGTAACTGACAGCAAAGTACCTGTATATCACAAATTGTATTTTTCAAATAAGTTTGTCACCCTTATAATTAGGTGACATTCTAAACAGAGTTGGGAAATGATAAAATGTTAGTCTTGATTTTCTTTGTTATTGTTAGCTTGCTTTCATCTTTTCTGTTTATCATCACTTTACTATCAAGTTGAGAATGTTAGCATCAGACCACCAGCCAGGTATCACCTTAAGACAAAAAATATACTTTGATTTTGACACACTACCCCCCCAAAACCCCTCTCCCCAACCTACCCAAAAAGAGCAGAATCAAGCCCAGTCATGTGACCTTTATTCACCAAGTTTAGTTTGGAATGACATTAAATTGTTTCCAAAAAAGTTAATTCACCCTCAAAAGACAAAGTATTGGCAACATGGATTGACTCAAAATGCAGGCCATGGGCTCCCAAAGAGGAGTCCCAAAGATGCTTTGAGCCATGGCCATATTGAAAGAATGAGTTGAAAAAATTCCCATGAAACTACTTTGAAGAGAACGGTTCTCATTTGCATGCTGAAGTTCTACTATGTTGTTAAAAATTCAATCATATTACTTTATAGCCACACCTCTGTAGAGGTGCTTCTTTCTCACTCAGATGCTGCTTCATTAACTGCCATTAATCAAGCACCCATGTTGATGTTCTTAGGCCTAATCTTTACTTTCCTTGGGATAAAAATCTTACTTTTCTCAGTTGCCTGATTATCTTAGGTTGATGTGCTAGTTATTAAGCTATTCTCACTCAGCTCCAAACCCAGCCTTCTTTGCGAAGCCTACTTTGCTTTTTGGTGCTGGGACTGGGATCTTACAAACCACATTTCTGCTTGCCAGCTGTTCCCTTTTAGGCTTTGCTCGTACAAAGTGCTAGAGAGAGATGCAAGGCTGGAGGAAGAAGAAGGGACATGCTCCTTCCTGTTTACTTCCTATTTGCTTCTTGGAGTTTCGGATTAGCTTCCTGCTCCTAGGAAAGTCACCCCAACCTCACTTCTTAATCCCAGAAGTGGCAGTCTCTTCTTGTACCAGCAGCTGAATCCAGTTTGCAGTTTTTCCAACACTTGCAGAGAGTCTCATCATGCCCCCACTCCAGAGACACTGGCATCCCCTCCCTTTAGGGGTCTGGGTCCAGGCCACATGAGGCCTCTTCTTTCAGCACAAACACACCAGTCCCAGTCAACTGGTGTCCCTTCCTCAAGCATCCATGTCTCAGCCTCATGTGGCCTTCCTCCAGATCTCTAAGCCTTAATAATTTTGACATCTTCTATTTGTTCCCTCAGTACTAGGAGTGGTAGCTGTTTCCTGAAGTTGCTACCTCTATGATACTTTAGAGATCTCTTTTTTCCTCTTCAGGCACCGTTATGGATTGAATTGTGTCCCCTCAAAAGATGCTGAAGTCCTAACTCCTAGTACCTGTGAATGTGACCTTACTTGGAAATAAGGTCTTTGCCAATAATCAAGTTAAGATGCAGTCATGAAGATGAGCCTTAATTCAATATGATTAGTGTACTTATCAAAAGAGGAAATCAGGACAGAGACAAACATGTAGATGGAAGACGATGTGAATACACAGGGAGAATACCATCCACAAGCCAGGGAAAACCTGAGGGTACCAGAAGCTAGGAGAGAGGCATGAAATAGATTCTCCCTCACAGCCCTCAGAAGGAATCTCCCTACCAACATCTTGTTTTCAGACTTCTGGCCTCCAGAACTGTGAGACAATAAAGTTCTGTTGTTTAAGCCACCCAGTTTGTGGTCCTTTGTTACGGTAGCCCTGGGAAACTAATACAGATAGGAAGTTAACAATTTTATACCTAGCTGACATTTTTTACATTAAATTCTCCCGTTAAAATAAGTGGTGAGCTTTCTGTCTCCTGACTGGACCCTGACTGATACACTTGGGTTTCTCCTAGAAGCAGATCCTGCAAAAAGGATATAATGCATGTAGTTTATTTGGGACCAGTTTATTTTGGAGGCAATACCAAGAAGAACCAGCAAGAGTGACAGGGGAAGGAAGAAAAGCAACGCAGGGTGGGTTAATGAAGTTTCTGCTGTGGGCAATTAGGGCTTAACCCTACTGGGGACCTCTGGGTGACGCTGTAGAACGTGCCTCAGAACTGTCCCACCCAAGGGGGGATGCAGCTGGAGTATTTATCCACCAACTCCTGTCCTTCATTACTTGAGGGCTAGTCCTGGAAACGTCAACATTCAGCACCTCCAGCTCTCCTTGTACATAGACCAAGTATGTTCCTGTGGCCAAAGAAAGCACTCAGGCAGTTGCAGGTGCTTACAGGAAGCAGCTGTGGGCATATATGGGAATGGTGAAGGCAAGAATAATTGTGGGCACCAATGGCATCTTCTACACTGATTGTTAGGTCTTCAAGGCCTAGCTATTCAAAGCCCAAAGATGCCTTAAGAGGCACAGAAGATTATGAAATGTGGGCACTGTGTATTTTGCTAAAGAATTTCAGGGAAGCAGGAGCACAACTGCTCTTGCAAATCAAGAGCATCAGCCGAGCTGCACAACACAGTACAATAAAGCTCCCTTTGCACTCTTGCTGTCTGAGCTCATCTAATGCATGAAGGTAGATTATGAAGATATATTTAAACTCTTTTGTTTACAGTCCTGATCCCGTAGCCTCTGTTTAATGACTTGACAGAACCACTGAAGATAAGAACCAGAGGAGGTCTTAACAGATCAGCTAGAGTGCAAGTTTTAAAAAAAAATTAGATTCAGAAACCTTTATACAAACAAAATCTTACAATATGAAAAGCAAATGAAAATGGAGTCGCTCTGGTTTACACTTGTGAGAGGCAAGGGTTGAGGAAGTTTTACTTGTTGGGTGCCCTCTCATCTCACTGGCGCCCCTGAAGTGAGGTCACAGACTCCCTTGAGCTCATACTGTCCAATTTTAAAAGCAGTGATCTACTCCAACTTTCTCATGGTTTTTTTCGTTTTTTTTTTAGCAGTTTCCTTCTTTATTTTTTTTTAACATCTTTATTGGGGTATAATTGCTTTACAATGGTGTGTTAGTTTCTGCTTTATAACAAACTGAATCAGTTATACATATACATATGTTCCCATATCTCTTCCCTCTTGCATCTCCCTCCCTCCCACCCTCCCTATCCCACCCCTCCAGGAGGTCACAAAGTACCAAGCCGATATCCCTGTGCCATGCAGCTGCTTCCCACTAGCTATCTATCTTACGTTTGGTAGTGTATATATGTCCATGCCTCTCTCTCGCCCTGTCACAGCTCACCCTTCCCCCTCCCCGTATCCTCAAGTCCATTCTCCAGTAGGTCTGTGTCTTTATTCCTGTCTTACCCCTAGGTTCTTCATGACATTTTTTTTCTTAAATTCCATATATATGTGTTAGCATATGGTATTTGTCTTTCTCTTTCTGACTTACTTCACTCTGAATGACAGACTCTAGGTCTATCTACCTCATTACAAATAGCTCAATTTCGTTTCTTTTTATGGCTGAGTAATATTCCATTGTATATATGTGCCACATCTTCTTTATCCATTCAATTTGATGATGGGCACTTAGGTTATTTCCATCTCCAGGCTATTGTAAATAGAGCTGCAATGAACATTTTGGTACATGACTCTTTTTGAATTTTGGTTTCCTCAGGGTATATGCCTAGTAGTGGATCGGATTGCTGGGTCATATGGTAGTTCTATTTGTAGTTTTTTAAGGAACCTCCATACTGTTCTCCATAGTGGCTGAACCAATATACATTCCCACCAGCAGTGCAAGAGCATTCCCTTTTCTCCACACCCTCTCCAGCATTTATTGTTTCTAGATTTTTTGATGATGGCCATTCTGACTGGTGTGAGATGATATCTCACTGTAGTTTTGATTTGCATTTCTCTAATGATTAATGATGTTGAGCATTCTTTCATGTGTTTGTTGGCAGTCTGTATATCTTCTTTGGAGAAATGTCTATTTAGGTCTTCTGCCCATTTTTGGATTGGGTTGTTTATTTTTTTGTTATTGAGCTGCATGAGCTGCCTGTAAATTTTAGAGATTAATCCTTTGTCAGTTGATTCATTTGCAAATATTTTCTCCCATTCTGAGGGTTGTCTTTTGGTCTTGTTTATGGTTTCCTTTGCTGTGCAAAAGCTTTGAAGTTTCATTAGGTCCCATTTGTTTATTTTTGTTTTTATTTCCATTTCTCTAGGAGGTGGGTCAAAAAAGGATCTTGCTGTGATTTATGTCATAGAGGGTTCTGCCTATGTTTTCCTCTAAGAGTTTGAGAGTTTCTGGCCTTACATTTAGGTCTTTAATCCATTTTGAGCTTATTTTTGTGTATGGTGTTAGGGAGTGATCTAATCTCATACTTTTACATGAGAATTTTGATTTTTCTCCCTTAAAGTCTGCAAGATAATATCCATGTTTCCTAACACTGATGCTAGCTTTCTTTTTAAAATCCCCATAATTTGGATCACACTAATTCAGAGTGGTTGACTGGGCATTTACTTGAGTGCTACTACTGAGAACTGGATTCACAAAGCAAATTAATTTGATTAAAATAAAAAGGTATGATGACCATTGCCACTTAAAATCCATTCCCATCACTTTTTTATTTACTTTTTTATTTACTTATTTATTTACTTATTTATTTTTGGCTGCGCTTTGGGTCTTCGTTGCCGTGCGCAGGCTTTCTCTAGTTTTGGCGAGTGGGGGCTACTCTTTGTTGCGGTGTGCAGGCTTCTCATTGCAGTGGCGTCTCTTGTTGCAGAGCACGGGCTCTAGGCGCGTGGGCTTCAGTAGTTGTGGCCCATGGACTCAGTAGTTGTGGCTCTCAGGCTCTAGAGCGCAGGCTCAGGGGTTGTGGCACATGGGCTTAGTTGCTCCGCGGTACGTGGGATCTTCCCGGACCAGGGCTCGAACCCGTGTCCCCTGCATTAGCAGGCGGATTCTTAACCACTGTACCCCCAGGGAAGCCCTCCCATCACTTTAGGTAATGGGTTCTCATTTTTTTAAAAAGCTGGGTAAAATATCTAAGTGGAGGGGTGCAGCTGAAGAGTGGGTGAAGAGAAAGAACTGGGAGATACTGATGTAAGAATCAGTAGTAGTTCTTAAAGAAGGAGTAACTTAACTTTGTATATGTGGATAAGCTCCCTGAAGGTATGAAGTCCATAATGAAAAGAGCAGAAACCACAGGTTGGGGCTTAGAAGCCAGTTATTTGATGTATTTATTTAGTGTAGCACAGCCGAGTAGTTAAGAATGCAGGTTGAATTAGTACACTGCCTTTGGCCAATGGTCTTATGGGGCTCTTGAATAGCATAGTTCTAATGAATGGTGAGGGTCCAGAGGATTCTAAAGAATGTAGGTGTGGCCACCTGTTGGGATCTTTACTAATTAAAAACACAAACACAAAACAAAACTGCTTTATGTGAGGTTCCTTTTAAGAAACCTTTCGTCAAACCTCACTGTTAACTATAGTTCACTTTTCCCCTTAGTTTTCCTGATATCCAAGATAATGGGTACCAATTGTAATGAATCACTGGCTCATCTAGAGGTTCTGCGATTTTAATCTGCATCACTGCTTGTTTTCTTGGTACAGTTATGTTTGTAGAATGCTAAGGCTGATTTATTTGAGAGCATTTTTTGCTGGATCCTCTGAGGATGGCTTGATTCTGGACATAATTCTTTAATCTCACAATTTTTTCAGTTTTGTACTTATTGAACCATCATAATTTAGGTCATTTGAAAAGACCTACAGCAAGCATCAGTGGTAGTTTTCATTATTTAACAGTTTTTCACAAGAATTCAATATGTTGGAATGCATTCTTCATTGGCATGTCCATATGTAGATGTGTACTCTACTTTAGGCAACTGACAATAATTCTTGTGGGCTGGTCGACCCTTACTCAAGATCAGCCTGGTTGCAATAAATTGAAACTTCAATACTTTTAACAATTACAGTGGTGTTCCTCATAGTGCTGAGAGTGGCTATAGGGAGCCCAATCACAAGCCTCTCATCAAAACAGAAGGTATCCCTCATTCATGCTGTTCCACAGAAGGATGATCTCTTTCCTTGATTCTTCTCCATCCCTGGAAATCTGCAGTCCATGAGTAATGAGGACCATCATCCCCCTAGCCCTCAAGCGAGAGACACAGAATGATCTATATGCCTCTTCACTCCCTTGCCTCCCTGTGGGCATTATTAAATTGTTTCTTCTCTTTTTCACTTATTCTGGTTATCTATTGCTCTGTAACATCCCAAACTCAGTGGCATAAACAACAACTATTTAATGCTCACAGATTCTGTGGGTCCAGCAGGGATGGCTTGTCTACTATGTACTGCAATTTGGGGGCATATAGATACAGATTCAGATTCAGCTGAAGGTGACTCAAACTGTAGGTTGGAATTATGTGGAGACTTCACCCATCTGGCACCTGGGTGGGGATGACTCTAAGGCTGGGCTCAGTTGGGAATGTCGACTGGAGCACCTCGACATGACCCCTCTGTGTGGCTTGGACTTCCTCACAGCATGGAGCCTGTGTTCCAAGAGGCAATGTCCTGAGAAGTAGCACATGGAGAACAAGTATTTTAAGGGAGCCAGGCAGAAGCTGCATGGTCTCTTTTGACACAAGCCTCAGCTTTCATGCAGGATTACTTTTGTTACATTCCACTGGTTATAAGCAAGTCACAAAGTCCAGCCCAGATGCAAGGGGAGAGGCTTCTTGATAGGGGAGTGGCAAGTTCTCACTGCAGAAGACCACAGAATGGGAGACACTGTTGTAACCATCTTTGGAAGAAACAATCTGCTACAACACTTTTGATGGTCATTTTTGCTCTCTGTTTCCTGATTACTCAGCAAAACCCCTCATCTAGGCCTTAGCTTTCTTCCAATCACAGAGTAATAGCCACCTCCACAATAGCTTCTCTGTTTCTTTTTTTAAAACACATATTTATTACTTTACAGTTCTGTAAGTCCAACACAGGTCTTACCAGGCTAAAGTCAAGGTGTCTACAGGGCTGTGTTCTCTTCTGCAGGCTCTGAAGGAGAATTCGTTTCTTTGTTTACTCAGGTTGCTGGAAGAATTCAATTCCTTGTAGTTTTGTAAGACTGAGGTCCCATTTCCTTGCTGGATGTCAGCTGAAGGCTGTTCCCAGTTTCCAGAGGTCTCCAGAATTCCTCGGTTCACAGCCCCCTTCCCCTATCTTTAAAGCCAGCAATGGTGGAAGGTTCAAGGGCCTCTCAAACTTTGAACTTCACCTGCCTCTTCTTCCATAGCATCTCTCTGACTGCCTCTTCCGCCTTCCTCTTCTACTTTTAAGGTCCCATAATGACTACACTGGCCTCACCCAGATAATCCACAATAGTTTCCTTATTTTAAGAGCTGTAACCCTAATCATCAGAAGGTGATGGCAAAGTCCCTTTTGCCAGATAATATAACATGTAAAGGCATAAAACCAGGGATTAGAGTGTGGATATCTGAGGCGGGGGAAGCGGTATTCAGTCTTACCATACTGACCCTCAGTGAGAATATCGTTTCTCTATTTTTTTATCTATTTTTATCTTTCTCTATTTTTCTTATTGTGATACATATATATATATATAAAACAAAAAATGTGCCATTTTTAAGTGTATAATTCGGTGGCATTGATTACATTCACAATGTTATACAACTATCACCACTGTCCATTTCCAAAACCCTTTCATCATCTCAAACAAAACTCTGTAACCATTAAGCAATAACTCCCCGCTTCCTCATCCCCCACTTAACTGCTAGTTTACTTTTTGTCTCTATGAATTTGCTTATTCTTGATATGCCATAAAATTGGAACCATACAATAACTGTCCTTTTGTGTCTGTGTTATTTCACTTAGCATAAGGTTTTCAAGGGTTCATCCACATTGTAGCATGTATGAGAACTTCATTCATTTTTATGGCTGAATAATATCCTAGTGTGTGTAACTACCACATTTTGTTTATCCATTCATTTGTTGATTAGCACTAGGGTTGTTTCCACCTTTGGGCTACTGTGAATAATGCTGCTACGGACACTGACGTACAAGTATCTGTTTGAGTCCCTGATTTCAATTATTTTGAGTAAATACCTAGGTGTGCAACTGCAGGGTCTTATGATAATTCTATGTTTAACTTTTGGAGAAAAGGCCAAACTGTTTTACACAGCAACTGCACCATTTCAACCAGCAATGTATGAGGGTTCTAATTTTTCCCTCATACATTGCTTATTTTCCCCTTTAAAAAAACTCTTATAGGTGTGAAGTGGTATCTGATGGTTTTAATTTGCACTTCCCTAATGATTAATATTTTCAGCACATTTTCATGTACTTACTGACCATTTGTATATCTTCTTTGGAGAAACATCTATTCAGGTTCTTTGCCCATTTTTAAACTTGGGTTGTTTGTCTTTTTGTTGTTGAGTTGTAGGAGTTCTTTATGTATTCTGGATATTAAATGCTTATCAGATACATGATTTTCAAGTATTTTCTCCCATTCTGTGGGTTGCCTTTTCATTCTCTTAATGGTGTCCTTTCATGCATAAAAGTTTTTAATTTTGATGAAGTCCAACTTATCTATTTTTTTTTGTCACCTGTGCTTTTGGTATAATATTTAAGAAACTATTGCCAAACCCAAGGTTATACAGAACTTCCCCTGTTTTCTTCTAAGAGTTTTATAGTTTTAGCTCATTACATTTAGGTCTTTGATCCATTTTGAATTAATTTTTGTATATGATGTCAGATAAAGTCCAGCTTCAGTCTTTTGCATGTGGATATCCAGCTGTTAAAGTACCATTTGTTGAAGAGACTGTTCTTTCCCCCATTGAATGGTATTGGTACGCTTGTCAAAAATGAGTTGATCACTTCTCTATTTCTTGCATAACTTTCATAGGATAATCACTACTCTTTGCTTCTTTTATTTTTCACTCTTTATTCTCATTTAGCCATATTAATCCTATCCTCAGAACATCACAGTGGTTCCTCTACAGTCAAGGCTATTTTTCTCAGTAACCAGTGCTTAATCCATTTGGTTTCTCCCCCATGTCCTATCATACTATCATGTAATTCTTCACTGTGCTATACATTCTCCTCTGGCATAGAATGCCCTATTGACACAGTCTATTAATTGTCTTCCTACTCCTCTTTCAATGGCCTTTTAGAAAGCCACCTTACCCTCCTTTGTTACAGACTGTCAGAACTAGCTCAAAAAAACCTTTCCAGGGCTTCCCTGGTGGCGCAGTGGTTGGGGGTCCACCTGCCGATGCAGGGGACACGGGTTCATGCCCCGGACGGGGAAGATCCCACATGCCGCGGAGCGGCTGGGCCTGTGAGCCATGGCCGCTGAGCCTGCGCGTCCGGAGCCTGTGCTCCGCAATGGGAGAGGCCACAACAGTGAGAGGCCCACGTACCACAAAAAAAAAAAAAAACCTTTCCAGGACCTGCCTGGAATCCAAAGTTACAGGTTGCACTTGTGGCCTCAAGTTAAAGATTCAGTCACTCATTCATTCATTCATTCACTGAACAAACACTTGTTAAATCCTTGTTAAATTAATGCCAGGCACTGAATTTCATGCTGGAATTTTCCATTCTCTGCCCAATTTCTTTGGAGTGATATTTCATTCAGGCTCTTTGGTTGTCTACTCCAGCTCTGCCCCTGGTTGTAGCGTTTTGAATGCCTTTGACTCCATGCCTATCTTTCCTCAATTCCTGACAGTCTACCCTGGGTTTGAGCCCTGTGCCCCCTGCTTGGCTAGAAACAGAGATCATATACTTTTCTTAAAAACATTATTCTTCTCTTTATGGTAATAAAAGTGGCTACCTTATGTTGACACCTACTGTGTGCTAGAAGTTGTACTGGATACGTGACAGGTTATCTCTAATGCTTATTCTGCTAATCATTGTTCCAGGCACTGGGGATACAGCAGTGAACAAAACAAAGTTCCTGCCTGAAAGAAGCTTATGTTCTCTCACAATCCTTGACATGATTCAGCAGGGTACAGAGAAGTTAAGTAAACTGCCCCAAACCACACAGCTGTTAAGTGGCAGAGCTGGAATTTGAAACTTAATTCTCTGATCCCAACACTTACACTCTCTCTACTGAATCCAGCTACCTCTCACGGTCTCACTTCAGATAGTAACTCACATTTTCTAACACAAAATTTCTCAACACCAAAACTCTCACATTTTATAAATCTATTAAAACCTAATGAATGAGCAACTACAGAATGCATATCAGGGTACATGTAATTTGGAGGTTAACTAGAACGTTTTGTTCAACCTTGATTCTTAACATCCTTTAAAAATATATTAGCTAACTTTCCTGCTTTTATAAGAATAGTAATAGGACTCCCTTAGACAATTCAGGATTTTCCTTTATCTTAAGGTTATTATTCTAAGTAGCACTACAGATTCTCAGTGTAGCATTATAGAAAAAAAAACTGAGTAAATTGGATTAAAAATTCACTGACCCAAGGGTATACACTGAAAGGTAATTTTTAAATTTTTATTGTATCTTTGGTATAAACTTCTTTTGTCTTTTGTCTTTTTCACAAAGAGGGTAATGCTAAAAGAAGTCCGTTTAACTGTAACTGAATACACCTTGAATTAGTGGACAGTACTCTAGTCTTGGCTCTGCTACAATGAGTTAGATGAACTTGTGCAGCTTAGGTCTTTCCTTATGCCTCAATTCTGCCTTCTGTAAAATGAAAGAGACTGGATTAAGAACATTCCTGTTTGTGTAGTGCTTTACATTTTTCAATGCAATATTTGTATATTATCTGACTTCTCTGCCTCAGTTCTTCACCCTGCTACTGGGTGTTTCATTCATCTTCCAAGTAAACTACTTACACTCCAGTCTTTGTGTCAGGTCTGTTTCTGGGGAAGCCCAAATTAAGGCCTCCACCTGACCTACATTTTACTTTGATGAATTCTCTGGTAATTCTTACTCTTCTATGTACCTTTCATAATCTTGGTAATTTACAATCCAAGAAACAAGGGTCAGCAGAGTTGAGTAGAGTCCTAAGAGTTTACTTTCAAAATATCTCTCAAATTCAGAGAGTTCATAATAAGCAGTGGAGAGTCGAATCTCAAATGATTAAGGGAAACTTTTAGAAACACTCACAATGCTACTTATTCTTCCATAGCTCCAAATCATCTTCCTCTGAAGCGTGAAGGTCGTTGTTCTCCTTTGAATGTTGTGGGGTTTTTCCCTCTAGCATCCTAGATGTGACAGATGCATGCACCCTTTGTCCCCTGGGATTTTAAAATCTGCAACAATTGGCCCACATGGCCTTCAGTTTTAAATCTTTACATTCCTCTATGGCCTTACCTGACTGCTATGTTTAAAAGACCTAATGGTCTCTTTTCTTTGGCCTAATTTTGCCCAAGGAACATGCGTGCAAATATTTAGGGTTAATTTGGATTCACCAAACTTAAACCCATCAAATAAGCAGTCAGTGACCAAACTGAAAGGATTTCTTTGTCCTCAGTGGATTGATTAAACGTGGAATTCCATAAAGCTACTACTGTCCTGTGAACTGTGAGGCTACAATACATTGAGTTCATTTGTTTCAACAAGACTTTGCAGGTCCCATTATATATCATGACTTCTAGATATAGTGCAGTGGCACTTTCTGCAGAAAAAATAATTTCATCTTAAAACTGGAATGCAAATTAGAGTTTTTCTTTCAGATTTTACTTACTTAAATTTCTACCCCCTGAGGGTTGTGAGGGAGAGGAAGGGACAAAAATAAAGAGCACATTTCAAAAATTGAGTTCTTTAGAAACAGTGTGGGTGGAAAGGATGTATACAATTTCAGGAGCAAACAGAGACCTGATCCATTTCTGTCATAGAAGCTACAGGGGGATTTTTTATTTGCAAATGAAAAATAAATTAAAAAGAGAGAACTTTTCAGGGAAATGCTGGAGGAGTATACTTCGAAGCAGACTGTCCACCCAATAAGGCTTAAAACTACAAATGGTCCATGAGGGTCTACTGGCTGACCAGTTCCATTGCAAAAATGGAAAGGCAGGGTTATGAGGACAGAACAGGCAAGACAGAACAAGTAACTTCACTTGTTAGACACTCTCTGGTGTCAGCCTAGGCGCACAAGACATAATCCGACTGTAGTTAAATCTCAGTTTCTTCGTTCTGAAAGAAGGCAATGATGCCTTTAAGGACAGAGCGAACAGGAAAAAAGGAAACATCCTAGCTGATCCTCTGGGTCTGCTCCTTTTTCTACACTTACAGTTTCTCTCCATCTTCCTGCTCCTCACCCCCACCCCCCCACCCCAACACTAAATACCACCAGGCAGCCTCAGAGGAGAGGGGTTCAAAGAGACTGCTACCTAGAGAAGTTTCTGTGTGTAAATCTTGGAAGCCTTTAATGCAGATGCGATCTGGAAGCTCCAAGCTTTGAAAACCTTTATTTTGAAGGTTTGAGGATAAACTTAGTTTTCTTGGCACTAGACAGATCCAATGTGAGGCATGATGACTGACATCTAAATTCCTTCCCTGGCTCATGTTCTGCCACCAAGTCAGTGATGGCCCCCACATTTGATTCAGCTCCCAAGGATTGTAGTTAGGAAAACAGAAGACGGTTATTTACAGTGCTCTAGTTAAAATTATAAAGGTATCAGTTTTATAGAGAATGATAAGTTTCAGGATAGTAAACTGAATCCTCTCTACCTGTCGGCATGAACCAAAAGTAGTAACTTCTTTCATTTAAGTGATATCCTCATATTTCATTCCTGGCTCCATCAGTCTTTTTACACGGCTTCATTGTTTATTTATTTAAATTGTAAATGTTCATGCCTGATACTTCTCTTCGTGGCTTCTACTCACTACTCATTTTTCTTTTTTTTGTTTTTGTTTTGTCTTTTTAATTTTTATTGGAGTATAGTTGCTTTACAATGTTGTGTTAGTTTCTACTGTACAGCAAAGTGAATCAGCTATACGTATACATATATCCCCTCTTTTTTTAGATTTCCTTCCCATTAAGGGCACCACAGAGCATTGAGTAGAGTTCCCCGTGCTATACAGTAGGTTCCCACTAGTTATCTGTTTTATACATAGTATCAATAGTGTATATATATTAATCCCAATCTCCCAATTCATCGCTCTAACCACTATTAATTTTTCTTTGCTATTATTTTTGGACTTAATAAGCAGCGACATAAATTTAAATGCTGGCTTCTCAAACAAAAATTTCAGAAATAACTCCATGTCCCTTGCCAAATAAACAGATTTCTACATGCAAATATTTTCCATGTCTCTTGAGCCTCTTCTTCCCCTTCCCTTTGGATCCTTTTACCATAAGCAGTAGACCACCAACTTGCATAACATATATTCATATTTCACATAGTTTAAAAGTCAAATATATGAATCTATACGGTGAAAATTTCTATACAATTTTTATTCTCAGCCACCCAGTTCCACTGCCTGGAGGTGGACCATGTTGCCAGCTTTCATGTGTGTGTATATTTCCAGAGCTACTCTATTAATATACAAGTTACACACACTCACACACACACACATACCACAATCATTATATATATAGATATATCTGTATTTCCTTCCCCCTTTTTACAAAAACAGTGGCAACGTGCACACAGTTCTGCATCTTTTTTGTGCTTAACAAAATAGTGAAATAATCCCCATCTTCATGCATAAAGAGCCTTCTCATTCTTTTTTTTATGGCTGCATAGCATTCAATTGCATGGATGTGTCATGATTTATAGAACCAGCCCCATATGGATGCACAATGGGGATGTTTCCATTCTTTTCTACTACAAACAGTGCTGAAAAGCATAACTTGGTACACATTTCATTTTTCCCGTGAACAAATATATTGGTAGGATATAGTCTTAAAAGTGGAATTGCTAAATTAAAGGTCATGTGCTTTTGTAATTTTGATAGGAGTGGCCTAATTGTCCTCCACAAAGTTAGTCCAATGTGCTGGTCTTATATTCTCTTCTGAGCACCCCACTGTGTTTGAATCACATTGGCACGTTTGTCTGCATTCTACTCACCTGCCCGTACCCAGGAACCCTCTAACTCTTGTCTTCTTTTTGTCAAGCACACATCCCATGAAGTATTTTGTTCTTATTCTGAATAACCTAAAAAGAAAAAGAAAAAAGGAAACTGGAATCAAAAGACTTGGATGTAAGTCTTGGCTATACTTCTTACATGCCTTGTGACATTGGGCAAATTATTCATCTACTCTGAGCCTAGTTTTTCTCATATAAAAAGTGGGATAAGGCTACCATTGCAAATGTTTTGTGAAAATGAAAAGAGGCACTGCATAAAAAGCACCCAGTATTGTCCTGGCACACAGTAGGAATCCTGTAATTGACGGTTCCTTCCCTTCTATGGCTTAGCCCCATTTTGGTTTCCTTATTTTTAAAAAAGGAGCATAAAGTTTCAGAGAGTGTGGAATTATAAACTATGTGGAAATGTTTTGTAAACTAAATGTGGTACATAGAATTCTAAAGGTGACTCCCAATGACTTACACCCCTATATAATCTCTTCCTTTTGAATGTGGAAGGGATTATAAATATGATATAATATGATTATTTTATGGTACATGGCACAATTGACTTTAAGTCAACTCAGTGGAGCTGACCAAATCCAGTGAGCTGTTTAGAGGCAAACAGTTTTCTCTAGCTAGTCACAGAGAAGAAAGGCAGAGTGGCACTCACTGGTTGGCCTAGAACAGAGCACACATCCATGTGAACTGCCTATGGCAGCCGCATGGCCAGGAACTAGGTGCAGCCTCCAAAGCTGAGAGCAGTCCCCAGTCAAAAGCAAACAGGAAAAACGGGGCTCTAAGTCCTACAACCCCAAGCAACTGAATTCTGCCAACAACCAGTGAGCCTGGAAGAGCACTTCAAGCCCCAGATGAGAACCATAGCCCTGACTGACACGTTATCAGCTCAATGAGACTCTGAGCAGAAAACCCAGGCACACTATGTCCAGGCTCTAACCTACAGAATTGTGAGATAATAAATGTGTTGTAGGCCACTAAGTTTGTGGTAAGTTGTTATGCAGCAACAGAAAACTAATACACTATATGAATTCTATGTCTGGTGAGATAAGCCAGTGATGAGATTATATAGAGGTCATGGAAAACAAACACTAGTATTTCCTCCCTTTCAATACTACACTAGCATCATTTAACTTGTATTCTAGTTGATTCAATGCTTATTTTCCTTCTGGGAGCCAACTACCCCAAGCAGAAGCATGTACATTGCAACTTAATATTCCTTTCATGTTTTTAGGGCCTTGCATTCACTAAATGCCCATTGCTTGCTTCTAAGAAAACCTTTCTTTTCCCTTCTTCTTAAAACAATTTTTGATTCAGTTGTAACTTAAATGACAAAATCTGACCTTAAAAGCACTGATGTGAGTTTTAGTTGTTTCATTTTATAATTCAGAAATGGTAGAACCCTCTCTCGGTCATAGATTAGACTGGGTATTCCATGTACTGATTTGGTTATTGTTCTTGATTATCCACTCTCTTTGTATGTGTTTAGTGAATTTTCAGTATCTTATAAAGATAATTGTTCATTCTAAGTAAGATGAGCAGCTAGCAGTGACTTTCCTAAAGAGAAAGTCATTAGGTGACTTGACTTTAACTGATATCAGTGCTGTCCATGAGAACAAAATTATGAATCAGGAGAGCATGTAGAAGCTTAATTTGAAAGTTTATGAGGGGTGTTATATGGTAACAATTATCTGAGAGATAAAACTGATAGGTCTTATAAATGTTTTAAGTATGCTGGCTAAGACTTCTGAACTTTCTATATTATTGCATTAGTCCAGTTTTTTTATCCCTGAAAATTAAAACAATTATTATTCATTAAAAATGTACTTAATAAGAACAATATAGTAGTCAGATACAGCCTGTCTAATTTTTTTAATTGACGATGTTTAGGACATAATATTTATCTGAAATTTTATATTTACAATTCTGCATTCTGATTCTACCTGCTAACATGGGATCTTAGGCACTGAGATATTTGCATGACTTAAAAAACAATTTGGGGCTTCCCTGGTGGCGCAGTGGTTGAGAGTCCGCCTGCCGATGCAGGGGACACGGGTTCGTGCCCCGGTCCGGGAAGATCCCACATGCCATGCAGCGGCTGGGCCCGTGAGCCATGGCCACTGAGCCTGCGCATCCGGAGCCTGTGCTCCGCAATGGGAGAGGCCACAACAGTGAGAGGCCCCCGTACCACAAAAAAAAATAATAATAATAATAATAATTTGGTGTACATGTGTCCATGGATAATATCTATCTCCCATATAGGGTTCAACGGGGTGAGCAAATTTCTAGATGGTGCTTCTACTCTTAGTTGTTAACTTGATGGACTAATTGATTAGGAACTTCTAATACAGTGATAAAAAGGTGCTTATGCTTATTACTTTTATTCTAAAACTACTGATTGTTTAAAAATTCATTTTTGATAGCTTGACTTTCCTAAATAAGGGAACTAAAGTGTCAAAGCACAGGCAGCCTGCTCCTATAGTGCTCTATAAGACAGCATCTAGATAAGAGACTACAGCTGCTGCCTCCACACCTCATTTTCCCCTTTGGAACTCAAGGGATTGTACAATTAATCCTCCTAACATCCATTAACACTTGATTAAGAACAGGTGGAAGGATCTTCATTTCACATATAAGACTCTTACACATAAAGAGGTTAATGATTTGCTGACAAGCCAGCAACAAAACTGGGCCAGCAGCCCTCACGGCTGCCCTCTTGGCCCAGAATTCTCTGCTCCAGACCATCACGCTTCTATCTTTTACAGTCATACTCTCAGTGAAGCTGGTTTTCACTGTAAACCACATGCTTGCTTTTGGGATCAAAACGGAGAAACAGACACAACAGGTCTTTTATTATACTGGCTTCTTTTCATATTGTTCAAAGAGTCACTGATCAATGTTGGTATTTACAAAATCATTTCTATCTAGTACTTTGGTCCCCTTTTGTCACTCTATGTGAAGATGTTAGAAAGAAATGAAGTGGTCTATTTTTATTTTTGACAAACACTTTTGGAATTCTGTCATAATAACAATATACAACTTTATGGTGAAGGACTAACATGGGGTCATCTTCTCGTTGGCATTAACATAGCTGAATACCAAAGAAAAGATTTTTTTTATTACATGAGTATTTTATGGAAGTGAGCTTCCTTTGTAACCATGTAAGTCTGCTAAGCAACTGGGAGTTTTTATGCAGTCACGATTATAAAACAAGTCTCGGAATTTGGGGAAACATCAAAAACATTAGGACCACACTGTACAATCTGAGGAGCCCCACTGTGTTATAAAATTTAAAACGGAGGGAAGTAATTGCAGGCTCCACTTTGAAGATATCAAACATGAGAATTTCACTCAAGCTGCCACCCCTTTTCTCCAGCTGGCAGCATCACCACCAGAATCACAAACAGCAGCAGGTAATTTTAGCAGAATGTGTCTCATCCAAAAGGAAAAGTTTAGTTGTACCAACAGACAAGAAAATTCAACAATTAGGCAACAATTAGCAAATAATGTGGCCTCAATTCTATAAAGGATATTTGAAAATTATAACTGAATTTTGAAAAATGCAAATTAACTTTGCTGGGAAAAATTGATCCAAAACACAGAAAACTTGTAGTTGTTTAATGTGGTCAGGAAATGGAATGTTCTTTTATTCTTTTTAATTAATTAATTAATTTATTGGCTGCGTTGGGTCATCGTTGCTGCGCTCGGGCTTTCTCTAGTTGCGGCGAGCGGGGGCTACTCTTCGTTGCGGTGCGTGGGCTTCTTATTGCACTGGCTTCTCTTGTTGCAGAGCACAGGCTCTAAATGCACTGGCTTCAGTAGTTGTGGCATGCAGGCTCAATAGTTGTGGCACACGGGCTTAGTTGCTCTGCAGCATGTGGGATCTTCCCGGACCAGGGCTCAAACCCATGCCCCCTGCATTGGGAGGCAGATTCTTAACCACTGTGCTATAAGGGAAGCCCCTGGAATGTTCTTAAAAATCAACACTTTGATTAATAGAGGTAGCATGGTATTACATAAAGATTTTATGCGATTATGTGTCAGAAGATCAACTGTTCCTCTAGCATGGCTGTGTGACTTTTGTTCATGCATTTGACCTCTCTGAATTAGTTTCTTCACCTATAAAATGGGATGGTGGTGGGAGTAATACATATTCTTTTTATCTCACAGGGTTATTACAGGAATCTATGTAATCATAAAGTATAAACTTTTGTCACCACCATATATGGGGGTCCAGTTTTAAATTATAAAGGTTAGAATCAACTGCATATGACATGAAAGCTAAGCTGTATATAAATGCATCTTTGATAAAGTAAGGATGTGGCATTAATAAATCTCATTCCACAAACCCATGGGTGCAAGGAATGACCTTTTCATACACGCACCCCAATGTTCATAGCAGCACTATTCACAATAGCCAAGACATGGAAGCAACCTAATGTCCATTGACAGATGAATGGATAAAGAAGATGTGGTGTATTGATACAATGGAATACTACTCAGCCATAAAAAAGAATGAAACAATGCCATTTGCAGCAACGTGAAGGGACCTAGAGATTATCATACTAAGTGAAGTAAGTCAGAGAAAGACAAATATGATATGATATCGCTTATAGTGGAATCTAAAATATGACACAATCTTATTTATGAAATAGAAACAGACTCACAGACACAGAAAACAAACTTATGGTTGCTAAAGTGGAAGGAGGGGAGATAAATTAAGAGTTTGGCATTAACATATACACACTACTATACATAAAATAGATAACCAACAAGAACCTACTGTATAGCACAAGGACCTATACTCAATAGTTTGTAATAACCTATAAGGGAAGAGAATCTGAAAAAGAATATCTATATATAGAGATATAGATATAAATATAGATATAGATATATAGATATAGATATCTGAATCACTTTGCTGTACACCAGAAACTAACATTGTAAATCAACTATACTTCAATTTTAAAAAAAACAAACTATATTCAATATCCTGTGATTAAACCATAATGGAAAGGAATATAAAAAAGAATATACACATGTATAACTGAATCAGTTTGCTGTACACCTGAAACTAACACAACATTGTAAATCAATTATACTCCTATTTTTAAAAAATGACCTTTACATTTTCCTAAAATGTCACTTCAGTCGTTTTGGGGTTTCCCTTCCCTAAGGGTTGTCATCCATGTCTGCGATCTTACCCAGGGTCAAGGTACTGTTTGTGTGCATGTGTGTGGGTGTCCATCTGGTCCTCTGTGATTGGTCTACACTGACAGCCATACTGGCCCTGACCAAATGGCACCCATTACTCTCTTGGGTCCTGCTCCTTCCCCAAGGGCATTGCTGAGAAGCTGGGCACAGATCTTCTTGCTCTAGGGACCCATCAAACTTACCTCTGCTAGTCTGGGAAATGGTTGTTCAGCAGTTAGTTGTGATTTTGGTGTGTTAGTGAGAGGAGGTGAGGTCAAGGTCCTTTTCTGCCATATTGGCTCTCTCCCACCTCAACAACAGTTTTAAAACAATTGTGGGGGGCTTCCCTGGTGGTGCAGTGGTTAAGAATCTGCCTGCCAATGCAGGGGACATGGGTTCAAGCCCTGGTCCGGGAAAATCCCACATGCCTCGGAGCAACTAAGTTCGTGTGCCACAACTACTGAGCCTGCACTCTACAGCCCACGAGCCACAACTACTGAGCCCACGTGCCACAACTACTGAAGCCAACGAACCACAACTACTGAGCCCACGTGCCACAACTACTGAAGCCTGAGCGCCTAGAGCCCATGTTCCACAACAAGAGAAGCCACTGCAATGAGAAGACCGCACACCGCAACAAAGAGTAGCCCCAGTGTACCACAATGTTCACTGCAGCTCTATTTACAATAGCCAGGGCATGGAAGCAACCTAAGTGTCCATCAACAGATGAATGGATAAAGATGTGGCACATATATACGATGGAATATTACTCAGCCATAAAAAGAAACAAAATTGAGTTATTTGTAGTGAGGTGGATGGACCTAGAGTCTGTCATACAGAGTGAAGTAAGTCAGAAAGAGACAAACAAATACTGTAGGCTAACATATATATGGAATCTAAAAAAAAAATGGTTCTGAAGAACCTAGTGGCAGGACAGGAATAAAGATGCAGACGTAGAGAATGGACTTGAGGACACGGGGAGGGGCAAGTGTAAGCTGGGACGAAGTGAGAGAGTGGCATGGACATTTATACACTACCAAATGTAAAACAGATAGCTAGTGGGAAGCAGCCACATAGCACAGGGAGATCAGCTCGGTGCTCTGTGACCACCTAGAGGGGTGCGATAGGGAGGGTGGGAGGGAGATGCAAGAAGGAGGAGATATGGGGATATATGTACATGTATAGCTCACTCACTTTGTTATGAAGCAGAGACTAACACACCTCTGTAAAGCAATTATACTCCAATAAAGACGTTAAAAAAAAGTAGCCCCCGCTCGCCGCAACTAGACAAAGCCCACGTGCAGCAACAAAGAACCAACACAGCCATAAATAAATAAATAAATAAATAAATAATTTTTAAAAAAACAATTGTAGGAAGAGCCGGGAAGGTAAAGGTCCAAAACATGTAGTTGAAGGAGCAGAAAAAAGTCACAAACGTGTCAGAACTCACAGGAAGTCAGCATGCCCTGCTGCTGGAATGGGACGACGAAGTCTCTGGAAGGTTGTTGGCTCTTCACGGTGGCCACCTCTGAGCTGTCAGCAAAGCGTCCGATGGAGGCCTGAGGTCGTTTTTGCTGGTCAAGGCCAGCATCAGAAAGGAGGGAAGAGCCAGAGCAAAGTAGCACCCAGCCGCCCGCAGGGTGCAACCATAACCTTCAGAATATCACGACCGCTGCTTCTATTCTGCCTCCCAGAGCTTACACAGTTCGCCTTTCGGCCAACTCCAATATCCGTCTCTGACAAGGAACTCCTTGTTTGTGTGGTGCCCAATGCGGGAGACGCTCCTCAGAGCAAGCCCAGCTCTTCCCGAGCCAGCGCGCATGAAGGGGCGTCCTGTGCGCTACGCGCTGTGCGTGCCATTTACGCGCCATGCGTGCCGTTTACGCGCCGTGCGTGCCGTATACGCATCATGCGCACCGGGTTCGCCGGCCGCTCGCAGCTTGGGCCGCCCGTAAGTTGTTTTATAAGAAGGTATGTGGTATTTCTGTTAAGCTGTAGCAACAGTAAGAATAAATCAGAACTAAAATGGTTCAAATTTCTCCACTGCAGCCACTGTAATTCAAGATTATCTGTGGTACAGAAAGAACAGACTTGTGGTGGGGGTGGGAGGGATGGATTGGGAGTTTGGGGTTAACAGATGTAAGCTATTATATATATAGAATGGATAAACAACAAGGTCCTACTGTATAGCACAGGGAACTATATTCAGTATCCTGTGATAAGCCATAATGGAAAAGAATGTGAAGAAGAATGTATATATATGTACAACTGAATCACTGTACTGTACACCAGAAATGAACACATTATAAATCATCTACACTTCAAAAACAGTTTTTTTAATGCAAACCTTATCTGTGGTAAATTTAACCTCTTGTTCAGCCTTAAAACAAAGTTTAATTCATCTGAGTCCTCACAATGGACCTAGGCCAGTTTAAGCCAGACCCACTTTGACCAGTTTGACCACTGGAGCAGCCCAGTTTCCAAGTCAGATTCCTACATCAAAATGTATCCAGAATCCAACCATAGCTTTTCACCTCTACTGCCACCCCGTGTGTTCCAAGCCATTATCTTTTTATCATTTCACTCCTGGATTGGTGCACTAGCCTCTCACTGGCCTCCCTGCTTCTACTGAAACTCCTCTATGGTCTATCATCCACATAGCAGTCAGAGTGAACCTATTAAAATAAGCCATATCATGTCACTCCTCTGATAATAATCCTTCAATGGCTCCTCTCTCTTGTCAAACTCCCCATAGTGGCCTACAAGGCCGTACATGACCTGATTTAGCTACTTCTCTGCCCTTATGTCCTATCACTCGCCCCCTTTGACATTTTTCCCCAGCAATACTGGCCTCTGGATGTTTGTCAAATATGCTAAGCACGTTTCCATCTCAGGGTCTTCGCAAATTCTATTCTTTCTGCCTGGGATGCTTTTCGTTTTTACATGTGCAAGGCTTACTTCCATTACCTACTATTCAAATGACACCTTATCAGTGAGGCCTTCCCTGACACTATTTTATTTTTTTATTTGACAAATATTTACCTATTTACTAAGTAGCACGCACAGTACAATACATTCAATTTTATCTCCTAATTTTTTAAACATCTTTACTGGAGTATAATTGCTTTACATTGGTGTGTTAGTTTCTGCTTTATAACAAAGTGAATCAGGTATACATAAATATATATCCCCATATCTCCTCCCCCTTGCATCTCCCTCCCACCCTCCCTATCCTACCCTTCTAGGTGGTCCCAAACCACCTAGCTGATCTCCCTGTGCTATGTGGCTGCTTCCCACTAGCTATCTATTTTACATTTGGTAGTGTATATATGTCCATGCCACTCTCTCACTTCGTCCCAGCTTACACTTGCCCCTCCCCGTGCCCTCAAGTCCATTCTCTAGTAGGTCTGCGTCTTTATTCCCATCTTGCCTCTAGGTTCTACATGACCATTTTCTTTTTTGTTTTTCTTTGGATTCCATATATATGTGTTAGCATACAGTATTTGTTTTTCTCTTTCTGAATAACTTCACTCTGTATGACAGACTCTAGGTCCATCCACCTCACTACAAATACCTCAATTTCGTTTCTTTTTATGGTTGAGTACTATTCCATTGTATACATGTGCCGCATCTTCTTTATCCATTCATTTGTTGATGGACACTTAGGTTGCTTCCATGTCCTGGCTATTGTAAATAGTGCTGCAATAAACATTGGGGTACATGACTCTTTTTGAATTATGGTTTTCTCAGGGTACAAGCCCAGTAGTGGGATTGCTGGGTCATATGGTAGTTCTATTTTTAGTTTGTTAAGGAACCTCCATACTGTTCTCCATAGTGGCTGTATCAGTTTACATTCCCACCAACAGTGCAAGAGGATTCCCTTTTCTCCACACCCTCTCCAGCATTTATTGTTTCTAGATTTTTTGATGATGGCCATTCTGACCGGTGTGAGGTGTTACCTCATTGTAGTTTTGGTTTGCATTCCTCTAATGATTAGTGATGTTGAGCATCCTTTCATGTGTTTGTTGGCAATCTGTATATCTTCTTTGGAGAAATGTCTAGTTAGGTCTTCTGCCCATTTTTGGATTGGGTTGTTTGTTTTTTTGATATTGAGCTACATGAGCTACCTGTATATTTTGGAGATTAATACTTTTCAGTTGCTTCATTTGCAAATATTTTCTCCCATTCTGAGGGTTGTCTTTTGGTCTTGTTTATGGTTTCCTTTGCTGTGCAAAAGTTTTTAAGTTTCATTAGGTCCCATTTCTTTATTTTTGTTTTTATTTCCATTTCTCTCGGAGGTGGGTTAAAAAGGATCCTGCTGTGATGTATGTAATAGAGTGTTCTGCCTATGTTTTCCTCTAAGAGTTTGATAGTGTCTGGCCTTACATTTAGGTCTTTAATCCATTTTGAGTTTATTTTCATGTATGGTGTTAGGGAGTATTCTAATTTCATTCTTTTACATGTAGCTGTCTAGTTTTCCCAGCACCACTTATTGAAGAGGCTGTCTTTTCTCCATTGTATATTCTTAATTCCTTTATCCACAATAATGTGACCATATGTGCATGGGCTTACCTCTGGGCTTTCTATCCTGTTCCACTGATCTATATTTCTATTTTTGTGCCAGTACCATACTGTCTAGATTACTGTAGCTTTGTAGTATCATCTGAAGTCAGGGAGCCTAATTCCTCCAGCTCCGTTTTTTTTTTCTCAACATTGCTTTGGCTATTCGGGGTCTTTTGTGTTTCCATACAAATTGTGAACTTTTTTGTTCTAGTTCTGTGAAAGATGCCATTGGTAGTTTGATAGTGATTGCATTGAATCTGTAGATTGCTTTGGGTAATATAGTCATTTTCACAATATTGATTCCTCCAATCCAAAAACATGGTATATCTCTCCCTCTGTTTGTATCATCTTTAATTTGTTGCATCAGTGTCTTATAGTTTTCTGCATACAGGTCTTTTGTCTCCTTAGGTAGGTTTATTCCTAGGTATTTTTGTTGCAGTGGTAAATGGGAGTGTTTCCTTAATTTCTCTTTCAGATTTTTGATCATTAGTGTATAGGAATGCAAGAGATTTCTGTGCATTAATTTTGTATCCTGCTATTTAACAGATTCATTGATTAGCTCTAGTAGTTTTCTGGTAGCATCTTTAGGATTCTCTATGTATAGTATCATGTCATCTGCAAACAGTGACAGCTTTACTTCTTCTTCTCCGTTTTGGATTCCTTTTATTTCTTTTTCTTCGCTGACTGCTGTGGCTGAAACTTCCAAAACTATGTTGAATAATAGTGGTCAGAGTGGGCAACCTTGTCTTGTTCCTGATCTTAGTGGAAATGGTTTCAGTTTTTCACCATTGAGAACGATGTTGGCTGTGGGTTTGTCATATATATGGCCTTTATTATGTTGAGGTAAGTTCCCTCTATGCCTACTTTCTGGAGAGGTTTTATCATAAAGGGTGTTGAGTTTGTTGAAAGCTTTTTCTGCATCTGTTGAGATGATCATATGGTTTTTCTCCTTCTATTTGTTAATATGGTGTATCACATTGATTGATTTGCATATATTGAAGAATCCTTGCATTCCTGGGATAAACCCCACTTGATCATGGTATATGATCCTTTTAATGTGCTGTTGGATTCTGTTTGCTAGTATTTTGTGGAGGATTTTTGCATCTATGTTCATCAGTGACATTGGTCTGTAGTTTTCTTTTTTTGTGACATCTGTCTGGTTTTGGTATCAGGGTGACTGTGGCCTCATAGAATGAGTTTGGGAGTGTTCCTCCCTCTGCTATATTTTGGAAGAGTTTGAGAAGGCTGGGTGTTAGCTCTTCTCTGAATGTTTGATAGAATTCGCCTGTGAATCCATCTGGTCCTGGGCTTTTGTTTCTTGGAAGATTTTTAATCACAGTTTCAATTTCAGTGCTTGTGATTGGTCTGTTTATATTATCTATTTCTTCCTGGTTCAGTCTCAGGAGGTTGTGCTTTTCTAAGAATTTGTCTATTTCTTCCAGGTTGTCCATTTGATTTTCATAGAGTTGCTTGTAGTCGTCTCTCATGATCTTTTGTATTTCTGCAGTGTCAGTTGTTACTTCTCCCTTTTCATTTCTAATTCTATTGATTTGAGTCTTCTTCCTTTTTTTCTTGATGAGTCTGCCTAGGGGTTTATCAATTTTGTTTATCTTGTCAAGGAACCAGCTTTTAGTTGTACTGGTCTTAGCTATTGTTTCCTTCATTTCTTTTTCATTTATTTCTGGTCTGATCTTTATGATTTCTTTCCTTCTGATAACTTTGGGGGTTTTTTGTTCTTCTTTCTCTGATTGCTTTAGGTGTAAGGTTAGGTTGTTTATTTGAGATGTTTCTTGTTTCTTGAGATAGGATTGTATTGCTATAAACTTCCCTCTTAGAACTGCTTTTGCTGCATCCCATAGGTTTTGGGTCATTGTGTTTTCATTGTCATTTGTTTCTAGGTATTTTTTGATTTCCTCTTTGATTTCTTCAGTGATCTCTTGCTTATTTAGTAGTGTATTGTTCAGCCTCCACATGTTTGTATTTTTTACAGATCTTTTCCTGTAACTGATATCTAGTCTCATAGCATTGTGGTCGGAAAAGATACTTGATACAATTTCAATTTTCTTAAATTTACTGAGGCTTGATTTGTGACCCAAGATATGATCTATCCTGAAGAATGTTCCATGAGCACTGGAGAAGAAAGTGTATTCTGTTGTTTTTGGATGGAATGTCCTTAAATATCAATTAAGTCTATCTTGTTTAATGTATCATTTAAAGCTTGTGTTTCCTTTTTTATTTTCATTTTGGATGATCTGTCTGTTGGTGAAAGTGGGGTGTTAAAGTCCCCTACTGTGATTGTGTTACTGTTGATTTCTCATTTTATGGCTGTTAGCATTTGCCTTATGAATTGAGTTGCTCCTATGTTGGGTGCATAAATATTTACAGTTGTTATATCTTCTTCCTGGATTGGTCCCTTGATCATTATGTATGTTTCTTATGATAGTTTTTATTTTAAAGTCTATTTTGTCTGATATGAGAATGCTACTCCAGCTTTCTTTTGATTATCATTTGCATGGAATATCTTTTTCCATCCCCTCAGAAAGAAAGGAGGGAAGGAAGGAAGGAAAGAAGGAAGGAAGAAAGTTATTAAAATAAAATATAAAAAAATTTTTAAAGTAATAAAAAAAAGAAATAAAGAAAGAAGAGAGCTACCAAACCAAAAACCAAATCCAGCAATGATAACAAGCACTAAAAACTGTCCTAAAAAACAAACAAATAAACAAAAAAACAGACAGACAGAACCCTAGGACAAATGGTAAATGCAAAGCTATACAGACAAAAATCACACAAAGAAGCATACACATACACACTCACAAAAGGAGAAAAAGGAAATATATATATATGTATTTTTAAAAAAAGGAAGAGAGCAACCAAATCAATAACCTAATCTACCAATGATAATAACCTCTAAATAAGACAAAACCAGAAACAAATTAGATTCAGAAAGCAAACCCCAAGTCTACAGTTGTTCCCAAAGTCCACCACCTCAATTTTGGGATGATTCCTTGTCTATTCATGTATTCCACAGATGCAGGGTACATCGGGTTGATTGTGGAGGTTTCATCTGCTGTTCCTGAGGCTGCTGGGAGAGATTTCCCTTTCTATTCTTTGTTCGCACAGCTCCCGGGGTTCAGCTTTGGATTTGGCCCCGCCTCTGCGTTTAGGTTGCCTGAGGGCGGCTGTTCCCCGCCCAGACAGGATGGGGTTAAATTAGCAGCTGATTCAGGGGCTCTGGCTCACTCAGGCCAGGGGAGGGAGGGGTACAGAATGCAGGGTGAGCCTGTGGCGGCAGAGGCGGGGTGACGTTGCATCAGCCTGAGGCACTCTGTGCGTTTTCCCGGGGAGGTTGCTCCTGGATCACGGGACTCTGGCAATGGTGGGCTGCACAGGCTCCCGGGAGGGGAGGAGTGGAGTGTGACCTGTGCTTGCACACAGGTTTCTTGGTGGCTGCAGCAGCAGCCTTAGCGTTTCACACCCGTCTCTGGTGTCCGCACTGATAGCCGCGGCTTGCGCCCGTCTCTGGAGCTCGTTTAGGTGGTGCTCTGAATCCCCTCTCCTCGCTCACCGCAACACAATGGTCTCTTTCCTCTTAGGCAGGTCCAGACTTTTTCCTGGACTCCCTCTCGGCTAGCCGTGGTGCACTAGCCCCCTTCAGGCTGTGTTCACGCAGCCAACCCCAGTCCTCTCCCTGGGATCAGACGTCCGAAGCCCAAGCCTCAGCTCCCAGCCCCTGCCCGCCCCGGCGGGTGAGCAGACAAGCCTCTCAGGCTGATGAGTGCTGGTCAGCACCGATCCTCTGTGCGGGAATCTCTGGTTTGCCCTCTGCACCGCTGTTGCTGTGCTCTCCTCCGTGGCTCCAAAGCTCCCCCCCTCTGCCACCCGCAGTCTCCGCCAGTGAAGGTGCTTCGTAGTGTGTGGAAACCTTTCCTCCTTCACAGCTCCCTCCCAGAGGTGCAGGTCCCATCCCTATTCTTTTGTCTCTGTTTTTTTTTCTTTTGCCCTACCCAGGTTTGTGGGGAGTTTCTTGCCTTTTGGGAAGTCTGAGGTCTTCTGCCAGCGTTCAGTAGGTGTTCTGTAGGAGCTGTTCCACATGTAGATGTATTTCTGATGTATTTGTGGGGAGAAAGGTGATCTCCATGTCTTAACTCCTTTGCCATCTTGAAGCTATCTCCCTGACACTCTATTTTAAGTTGAAGTCCTATTCCTACAGTCTATCCCCCTTTTCTGCTTATTTTTTTTCCATAGAATTTATAACCATTTAACATATACTTTACTTTTTATTTTCTGTCTCTCCCCACCTTCACCAGAATGCATGCTCCATGAGGGCAGGGGTTTTTTTCTTCCTTGTTATGTTTTCTCTGCCTGGCTTGGGACTTCCCATATGGGTGGGGCTTCATTGGTCTTTGCTTGTAACCAGCCCAGCTGCATCTCAGGTTTGGCCTTATGTTCGGAGGGGTCATCACATTTGTCTAGCTTGGAGGACTCCGGCTTTTAGAGGAGTCCCAGGTTCAGACGTCTTCAATTCCTTTGGCTCCTCCATAACATTCCCATTCCTATGACCAAGATTTCAGTCTTTTCCAATTAGGGCATTAATTTTAACCCAAGGAACCCAGCATGGCGTCGAAGCCAGATAGTGTTGTTCTGCTTGTCTCACAACTGCATCCAGCTAGGCTCACAACTGTCTCCGCATTTGGGTCCCAGGTAGACTCAGATGGCCAGCATGTTGCATCAGTTATGGCTTGATATCAGTAGTGGAAGTCTTCATGAACTTTTTTTAGCCAAGTTCCTTTTCAGTCTAACAACAACTCATGAAAATTGTGTTGGTCTTGGTTCAGCGGTGGCAGCAGCCAAAAGTGAAATCATCAAAGGTCCTCTTTGAAGTCAACAGGGAAATGGAATTAGGAGTGTAATAGGTTTATTGGGAGTAAGGCTTATGAAGGATAAAAAGGGGGCTGAAACAGGATTGGGCAGGGACACTTTGCAGACTGAAATGTGGAGTCTTTGCTCTGGAGCAAAGACTACCATTAGAAGAGTCCCACATTGGGCAGAAATGGCCAGTCCCTGGACCTCTGTTGTGCTGAGTCACTGGCTGGGGCTGCCTGAGAAGAGCTTGCTCTCAGCTCCAAAGCTGAGGTGGATCCTGAAGACATTATAGCTGAAGGCTGTCAGCTGATTGAGCTCCTTGGCACTGAATGGCAAGTTCTTTCTTGAAGGGAGCTCTGAGCAGCACACCTCCCTGACTACCACACATAAATGTTGTTTTGACTACCCCTGGCTCTCCAAGTTGGTCCATGGTGGATTGGGGAGGTAGAAACATGGAAGCCAGACTTATGTAATGGTTCACTGCATCTGGGGGATGTCAGCTTGACCTCAACTGGCTGAGGACTGCTTGGTGGCAAGATTTCTTTTCTTTTCTTTCTTCTTCTTTTATTTCCCCTTTGATTGGGACGAGAAAAGAACCAATAACTAACTGACCTTTATGAATTTGCCTGAGGTAACTGCCTCAAAATAGGAGCTTTTGAGCATTAACCAAAGCCTTATCTTATAGTGACAGGGTGATTCAGGGTTACGGGAGAGCACCAATCCTGTTTACATATTTTAAAATATCTCTCACAACTTATGCAAATCAGATGCTTTAAAATTTTAAGTCATTCCCACTAGTGAACACTTCAAACAACAAACTAACACTGGCAGTTATTACATCATCTTAAAAAAAACACTCTTGTAATCAATTTAACTCATTACACCTGAATAATCATTAGCAATGATGTATAATTTAAATAATCTCTGCAAGATGATTTATTTATGATTGTCAGACCTACTAACAATTTTCCAAAGCATCACTCTCTGATATAGTTTCCTACTGAAACAATTTTAAACTTAGGGAGTTTCCAGTACTACTCTGGGACAAACTATTACAGACAGGTAGAACAGCCCATGAAAATTACTTAAGGGCCTTGCTTTACCTTATCTTCCTTCAGCTAGGCATCCTGGAAAGAATTTGTCTCTATCTTGATATTCTTTACTTAAGCCACCAGATGTAATAACCCAACTCACTCAGACATCCTTATATTTGGCTACCAAGTCCTGCAAATCCTCCTCCTTGATGGCTGTCCACTCAGAGACCCTTGAGACAGTTGTCTATAACTTTTTTTTTTTTGGCTGCACCATGTGACACATGGGATCTTAATTCCCCGACCAGCGATCGAACCCGTGTCCCCCTATTGGGAGCTCGGAGTCCCAACCACTGGACTTCCAGGGAAGTCCCCAGCTGCCTATAACTTAAGGGGTTGCTTTGCCACCACTGCGTGGACTACCATTTTCCCATATTGGGACTGCGGGCACCTTATTATCACTGTGGAGTGATCCTACCATCCCTCCACATTTTCTCTCAAGATCAATTGCATGCAACTTTATTCCTGTTTAGGCATGTTTGATAGCAAGAGATAGAAATCTAATCACACTAGCTTGAAGTGAAGCAGGATTTATTGTAACATTAAATGCTACAATCTCATGGGCACTGGAGGATAAGAACTAGATTATAGCCAGGCCCCACAGGAATGGGAACTGGGACGTCATGCACCATAAAGGGCTTGCCCACTCTTGTGGAGCCACAGCAGAATTTCTTCTCTTGACAGGGTTGCTTGATCCTATCTTTTGTGGCTTTTTCACACCTCCAGAACTTCAGTTCACGTGTGGTGTTGGCTTGTCATGGCACTGACTCCTGCCCTGTCTCTATTCGATTTTATTTCTAAGATTCAGGCTCTCAGTGTCCCAATTTCTGAATTAAGTTTCATAGTGTTCCAATTCTGAATTCTGAGGAGAAAGTCAGGTGCAAACCCCTGGTCCAAAAACCTGTGACTAGGACGAGGTTGCCATGACACTTCTGTGATGGAAGATGAAGCAGGTTTTCTAAGAAGAAAATATGGGTGGCAAGATAATGATTGATATGTCAGCTGAAAGTTGGGATTCAGTTTCTGGAGTCCCAGTGAGCATTTAGAAAGACGTATAAGAATTTGCATGAATACTTAGAATAATTTTATTATCAAGAAGTAGTATGGGACTTCCCTGTGGCTCAGTGGTTAAGAATCCGCCTGCCAATGCAGGGGACATGGGTTCAAGCCCTGGTCCAGGAAGATCCCACATGCTGTGGAGCAACTAAGCCTGTGAGCCACAGCTACTGAGCCTGCACTCTAGAGCCCATGAGCCACAACTACTGAGCCTGAATGCCACAACTACTGAAGCCCATGCGCCTAGAGCCCATGCTCCGCAACAAGAGAAGCCACCGCAATGAGAAGCCCAGGCACCACAATGAAAGCCCTCACTCGCCACAACTAGAGAAAGCCTGCGCACAGCAGAGAAGACTCAATGCAGCCAAAAATAAATAAATAAATAAATAAATTTTTAAAAAGAAGTAGTATAGAATAATGATTAGGAGCATAGACTTTGGAGTAAGACTTATAATCTGTGTGACCTTGGACATGTTATTGAACTTCCATGTATCTCAGTTTCCTCGTTGGTGGAATGGAGATAATGGTACCCAGTGTTGTTGATACTTAATATATGTAAAATACTTAGAATAGTGCCTGGCTTGTATTAGGTGGTCAATAAGCATGAGTTATTATGTTCTTAACTACATTTTTCTTAAAGTTCCTTACAGAGTAGCAGTATAAACTAAAGTTACATTTTATTGTTCAATTTCTGTTTCTACAAAAATAAATATTATTTGTGTTATCTTATTGGCATCAATTGGTTGATAAATGGTTGGTGTGTGTAGACAGGTAAGGTCAGTTTCATGGTTATTTGGGCAATTTGCTTTATTATTTAGCACAGTGAAGTATTTAATATTTTAGTTACATAAGTACTGACTTTTGTTATATTTGTATACCACTTATCCTACTAGTTAATATTTTTCTTTAAATTAACACACTTAAATGAAGAAAAGTCTTAAGTACATTTCCCTAAAAGAGAAAACACTTTATGATTACAATAAGTACTCTGTATCACTTGCCTTAAATAGAGGATAACCATAGATATAAATACAATGAAAACAGCACAATTTTACTAAAGTCTAACTAGATAACACTTGCCTGCTCAGAGCTTGAGGTTAGCTTTCTTTAAAAAAAAAAAAAAAGATATCAGTAAGTGTTAGAGGGTGTTAAACACCAGCGCTGTGTTGAAAATTTGGTAGTGATGTAATCAGAGGATTAAAAAAATTCAACAGGGAATAATGCTCTCACTACGTGGCTTAATGTTATCAGATAGTGGGCGTGAGGCTGGCCAAAGCCATCCCTGAAATTCTCTCTCCTACTTCCAGTAGTAAAAGTTCTACACAATAAGAAAACACTTCTGGAGGGACTAAAAGTCTGTAAGTAGGAAGAAGGCTAGGAATGGTGCTTCACTCTTTTTTCCTCCATTTTCTCTGCAGGAGAATTCTACCTCTAGGGACACAGAGGGTCTGGAGTTCAAATCCTTTTCCCAACATTTACTAGTCTTACTTATCTAGTAAATAGATAAGACTCCCATTTCATCACCTGAAATATGTGTGGGGTGCGGGGGGGTGGGCGTGGGGGTAAAATAATAGTATCTAACATGCAGAATTATTATGAAAATTAATTATGACCACACGAGTGCTCAGCACTGGTCTTGACTGTAGTAAGCCCTAATAATATATATGTTTTGTGTTATAAATGGGATTGTGCATATGTTGACTTGCTTTTCATTCTTAATAATAACTTACAGTTCTCTCTCCATGTGACTTCATATAAATCTACCTCATTTTAAAAATGGCTACATAGAACCCCAGAGTATGTATATTCCATATTTTCTTTAACTTGTCTTTTGTCGGGGAACATTCAGGTGGTTGTATGTGTGTGTGTGTGCATGCATGTGTGTGTGTTCATTTTACAAGTGAGGGGACTGAGGCTCATAGAGGTTAAGGCAGCCGGGGCATACCAAAGCCACACCGTGCTCTACACCTCTATACCCTGGAACATTGTCAACAGCAGCTTCATTCCCACCAATGGCAATGCCCTATCTACATATGCCAGAAATATCAGCTGTCCCTAAATGTCAGATTTCTGAACTGGAGTCAAGGCAGTTTGATTCACACATAAAGGGGGAAATGATATTACTCAAGGGGGTATGTAAAAGACCCCCTGCCTGTAGAAGGAGCATAAGTGTGTAGAGTGGAAGTGAAATGGGGTAACCAGAGGTCGGACAGGGCTGGGAAAGGGGGTTAGGGGAAACAACACCAAAACTCATTAGAGGGAAAGAAGGAGACAGGAAAACTTTACAGGCTCACTATGCCCACATCTCAATTTTGCATTCTCTTTTGTCCCCTGTTTATGGTGTAGAAGAAACAGCAAATTGCATTTCAGTGCCTGCGTAGCACAGTGCCTCATCCTGCAAATGCTCAATAAATATTTACTGAGTGAATGAATAGATTTACATTCCTGATTACCTAAGACTTATGGAATGTTGAGCCAGGCATGTAAGCATGGCAGGGATGCGAGTAAAGGCACCATCCGACTTGGCCCTACGCAGGTGAGCCACGTCAGACTAGCAGGCCGAGAGAAGTGCTGACCTTTATGGTTGCCATGTGGAATCAAACACAATTCATCGCATTGTTTCAGGTGCTAGTGGAGGAAGAAATAGCTTGGAAGAACCATTACGAGACTTCATATGTCCTTTGTGCAGCATCATAAAAACAGGATATCTTGCCCAAGTTTATGATTCCATTACAAAAGAAAAATAAAGCTATTAGTAAATCTAAGGGAAGATATTGACTACACATCTCTTTGTCTGAGTCAGTTTACAGAATATATTGAATTGGGCTCTGTGGCCCCCAAGAGCAAAATCCATGAATTATTTTTAGTGGAGTTAGAGCAAGTCTAAATAAGTGTAAGGCTGTCTGCCTTGAGTTGTTCTTTATAGTAGCAGTATCATCCTCTTTATATCTTAGACATGCTTTCTATATTTAATACTTGAAGCACAGGTAGCCTGCATTCCAGGTCAAATACCTGTGAACTGAGTGCTTTTAGAGCAATGGTTCAAATTGATTTGAAGCAGTCCAAATCAAATGTAGGTTATGCAGTTTGAATTCTGGTTGTTCCTCCTTTTAGCTGTGTGTATTAGTCATGATTTTGCTGACATAAAGCTGTGTAATAAATAACTATCAAATCTCCCTTATTTTTCTCACTTGCAAGCCAGTGGATTGACTACGGCTCTGTTGGGTTCAGCTGAGGTCAGCTTGGCTTGGTTCCAGGCTGTAGCTTGGGTTCTGGTTTGTTTCACATCCCTCTTCAATCTGGAGAAGATCCTCAGGGTATGTTCCCTCATGGTGGAAGTACAAGAAAGAAAGTCAAACCACACAGGCACATCTAAAACCTCTACTTGTGTCATGCAGACTAACATTTGATTGACCAAAGCCTATGTCATTGGAACAGGGAAGTATACTTCTTCCATGGGGAGGGGAAAAGACAAGAAGGAAAAATTGTAAGTAAATAATGTAATCTAACACACCCTGGGACCTTGGTTAAGATGTGAAACCTCTTTGTGCCTCCATTTTCATCATCTGAAAGATGGGCATCGTCATGTTATCTACTTCATAGAGTTGTTTGGAGACTTAAATGAGTTAATATGCATAAAGCAGTTGGAACAGTGCCTGGCTCATAGTAAGTACTCAAAAATATCAATTATTCATACTTAAGCTATTTTCTAAGCAAGTAAAGTAGAAAGTTCTTGATTTCTAGGAACCTAAATTACAACAAATTTTAACATAATTATATCACTCATACTGATAGACATATTAGCACATATTCAGAAAGATGATAAAATAGAGCCAAAGTAAGTAGAACCTTGATTAATGAGAATTCAACATGCCTGGATGTAAGAATTTTAGATTGTTAAAATTACAGGGGAAATTGGAGATCTTCTTATCTCTGGAAAAGCATGGATTGGAGTCTGAAGATAAAGGTTAGGATTAAGTATCACTTGGGCATGTCCCTGAACTTAACCTGAAACATATATAAAATTGGGATATAATCAAGTTTCTATGACTTGAACCCAGGTCCACTGAAGAACTCTGGGAGCCAGTGGAGCACACAAGGGGCCAGTGTGCTGGAGTATTTGTACAACAACTCCTGTCATTTGTTGGCTGAGCGTTACTCTCAAGGGAGCATTAATTTCTCGGCCCTTCTGGCCTGCTGCATGGATGGCAAAGCAGGCTCTGGTGGCCAGAGAAAACCTTCAGGCCTGCGTGCTCAGAGGTGGCAATAGTGAAGGAATTTGGGCGTGGCTCCATTAGCAACTGCTACCCTCTCTTATATGCTGGTTGCCGCTGAAGCAGTGACTAGAACTGTCATTATAAATCCTTATCCATGTCATTGCTGATCTCTAACCTTCAGCCCTTGGAATGCTATCATATGGTAGCTCCTAAAACACATTGGTTGAATGAATCAACGAATGATTTATTCTATCCATTAAACAGAAATAGGGGGTTGTTAATTAATAGATTTTCATTTTCAGGGCAGTTTTGGATTTAAAGGAAACTTGAGCAGAAAGTACAGAGAGTTTCTATATACTTCCTCCCCCACCCTCCCACCCCCAGTTTCCCCAGTTATTAACATCTGGCATTAGTGTGGTACATTTGTTACAGTTGACATACCAATGCTAGTACTTTATTATTTACTAATATCCATGGTTTACATTAGGGTTCAGTCTTTGTGTTGTACAGTTCTATGGGTTTTGCCAAACGTGTAATGTCATGTATCCACCATTACAGTATCATAGGGAATGATTTCACTGACCTAAACATCCCCTGTGCTCCATCTATTCATTCTTTCCTTCCATCCTCCCTGCAACCACCGATCTTTTGACTGCCTCTATGGTTTTGACTGCAACAGTCTTTTGAATAAACAGTTGCAAAGGATTTGAAAATTATAATATTTAGTTTAAAATATCCATCATTTTCAGGGGACAGCATGGATACTAGTTTACAAACTGATCAACTTGCTTTTTTGAAGAGACAACTTTTTTAAAATTTATTTATTTTAATTTATTTATTTTTGGCTGTGTTGGGTCTTCTGTTGCTGTGCGCAGGCTTTCTCTAGTTGTGGCGAGCGGGGGCTACTATTTGTTGCGGTGCATGGGCTTCTCATCGCAGTGGCTTCTCTTGTTGCGGAGCACGGGCTCTAGGCATGTGGGCTTCAGTAGTTGTGGTTCGCAGGCTCTAGAGTGCAGGCTCAGTAGTTTTGGCGCACGGGCTTAGTTGCTCTGTGGCATGTGGGATCTTCCCAGACCAGGGCTTGAACCCGCGTGCCCTGCATTGGCAGGCAGATTCTTAACCAATGTGCCACCAGGGAAGCCCTTGAACAGACAACTTTTTTTTTTTTTTTTTTTTTTTTTTGCGGTACGCGGGCCTCCCATTGCCGTGGCCTCCCCCGCCGCGGAGCACAGGCTCTGGACGCGCAGGCTCAACGGCCACGGCTCACGGGCCCAGCCGCTCCGCGGCACGTGGGATCCTCCCAGACAGGGGCAGGAACCCACGCCCCCCGCATCGGCAAGCAGACTCCCAACCACTGCACCACCAGCGAAGCCCCAGACAACTTTTATATCAAGTCCTCTTGTGGTCTCACAAATTGTCTTACCCCAATTTGCCTACTCTCATCCTTCTGCACTTGAATGCCCCTCTCCCTTGAGTTCTGGCTTCTTTTGAGCTGCAAAATCCATTGCATTTAGGTTAATTTAGTGCCTGTTAATTGGAAATCAAACCTGCTATACTTGGCATGATGTTAGATTATTGGACAGGTAATTTTTTGTGGCTTGGGGGGGTGTGCTTCTTCAGGAGGGTGGTACTGGGGAGAGGGGATGTTGTTTGGCACTTTTTTCTTCTTTAGATTTTTCTTCCAATTTTATTCCCTATCCTAATTGCAGTGGGAACTGATTTAGCAGCTGTAACGTCACTCACAGCCTCTTGACATTGCTAGCAACTTGTTTATTTCTTCTCTTCATTGCTTCCTTCAGTTCGCCCAACCTGATTTCTCATCTAAAGCACCTTGTTCAAAAACAAACAAAAATGTTTTATAAGGAAAACCCATAACTAAGAATCCACACTGCATTTTTCATATTAAAAAGCACTTTGGGGATCATCTTCATTTCTACCAACAAATAAACATTTTCCCAAGGCTTAAACAAAGGCATCACTTTAACAGTCTATAAAGAGACTGGCAAAGTCTGATACTATATTAAAACACTGATGTTACTACGTTAAAAAATTATACAGATAACACATAAAGATTATATTGGCTGAATAATTTGTTTAAAGATATTTTAGCACCACTTTATTACATTTTTCTTTAATAGTGATATGTTTAACAACGTTAAAAAGCTTCACAATGATTTTTATCATATGGTTCTCTGTGAAAGGGAGAGAGAAAATTAAGAATAAGACTGTATTTTTTAAGTCCATAGTAAATTGTTTGGGTCAACCAACACAAACTGGGTATATATTGGGACAACATGCTAAGATTCACAAATACTAAGGCATAGTCTGCGTTGTAGGTTGGATTCTCCAAAAGCAAACAGTGAGAGGGATCAGCACCTGTGAAGGGAATGTCCAGGGAGCAGGACTGGGCAGAGTGAGAAACTGAACTGCAGTGCAAGTCCCACAGAGTCTCCCTGAACCTGGCAGGGAGCTCTGGAGCAAAACTTGTCCATCAGAGTTGTCCTGAATCTGGCTGAACTGGCTGGGACTTGAAATCCCCAGCTTGAGCAGTCATTGATTGTGGGCCGGCCAGGAGGCTGTCTGTGGTGGAAGCAGACCCTGAAGGTGCTGACCACACTTCCTGAAGCCTGGAAGCAAGTCCCCTCCTTGAAGGGGGATATGGTGTGGTGGGAAGAACATACCTAAATATAATTTATCACAGTGTGGGAAAAGCTATGATAGATGTGTGTCCAGGTTGCTATGGAAGCACAGAGCAGGGACTGGGCCAGGGAGGGTGTCAAAAAAGTCCTCTAGAAAGAGCTTAACTCAGCTAAATGGGAGCTAGGGGCTGAAGAAGGGGGGGAAGATTTGCATTTTCAGAGCATATTTTATGTGAGGCTCTCCAAGTGCTGACTTCATTTGGTACCTCTCTAGATTGGGACTTAGAAGAATTTAATTATTTCCCTTTCACAACAGGATGAAATAAGCTATTTAATAAGCTATTTCATTCACAACAGGATGAAATAAGCTAAATAAGCTATAAGGTAATTTAAACACAAAGCCAGGAAGAAACTTCAGTAGTTTGGGAGGCCTGTATTTTAACCACTAACTCAAAAGCCAGACTCAAATGGTTTGTCAGTTGAGTAAAATATTCCAGTCTGCTGAGGACAGGCTTCATAGGATGAAGGATTCTGGAGGCCTCACGCTGAGGTTGAGTCTAGTCATCAGAGGTTATGCTTCAATATGTTTGTTGTGTAATGTGTGATATGTAGACTTGAGGAAACATCTAGGTAACTCACTCAACTTTTTACTTTTTTAAAATGAATTTTGGTTTCAGACACAAATTAATAATTACTATCAAAACGGTACAAAGAAGAAAACACCAAAAAGTGGCAAAGGTGGTTATTACCACACATAAAGCCTATTTCTCATCACCGAAATTTGTAGAAGCTAGTTCCAGTTCTCAGACTTTGTCTAATGTGACGAAAAGACCATTGTATCTATGTGTGACAATAAGGAGAAGCAGGGCTGTGATTAGAACGGTCCCAACACTTCATTTAATGCTCTGCTCTTGTCACTGTCTTGGAATCCTTAGTAATTTTATTTTTTAATTTAATTTAATTTATTTTTATACAGCAGATTCTTATTATCTATTTTATACATATTAGTGTATATATGTCAATTCCAATCTCCCAATTCATCCCACCACCTCCACCCTCATCCCCGCTTTCCCCAACTGGTGTCCATACGTTTGTTCTCTACATCTGTGTCTCTATTTCTACCTTGCAAACCGGTTCATCTGTACCATTTTTCTAGATTCCACGTATATGTGTTAACATACGTTGTTTGTTTTTCTCTTTCTGACTTACTCTGTATGACAGTCTCTAGGTCCATCCACATCTATACAAATGACCCAGTGTCGTTCTTTTTTATGGCTGAACAATATTCCATTGAACATATGTGCCACATCTTCTTGATCTATTCATCTGTCGATGGGCATTTAGGTTGCTTCCATGACCTGGCTATTGTAAATAGTGCTGCAGTGAACATTGGGGTGCATGTGTCCTTTTGAATTATGGTTTTCTTGGGTATATGCCCAGTAGTGGGATTGCTGGGTCTTATGGTGACTCTGTTTTCAGTTTTTTAAGGAACCTCCATACTGTTCTCCATAGTGGCTGTATCAGTTTACATTCCCACCAACAGTGCAAGAGGGTTCCCTTTTCTCCATACCCTCTCCAGCATTTGTTGTTTTGTAGATTTTCTGATGATGCCCATTCTAACCGGTGTGAGGTCATACCTCACTGTAGTTTTGGTTTGCATTTCTCTAATAATTAGTGATGTTGAGCAGCTTTTCATGTGCCTCTTGGCCATCTGTATGTCTTCTTTGGAGAGATGTCTATCTAGGTCTTCTGCCCATTTTTTGATTGGGTTGTTTGTTTTTTTAATATTGAGCTGCATGAGCTGTTTATATATTTTGAAGATTAATCCTTTGTCCATTGATTCGTTTGCAAATATTCTGTCCCATTCTGAGGGTTGTCTTTTCGTCTTGTTTATAGCTTCCTTTGCTGTGCAAAGGCTTTTAAGTTTCATTAGGTCCCATTTGTTTCTTTTTGTTTTTATTTCCATTACTCTAGGAGGTGGGTCAAAAAAGATCTTGCAGTGATTTATGTCAAAGAGTGTTCTTCGGGCTTCCCTGGTGGCGCAGTGGTTGAGAGTCCGCCTGCCGATGC
>NW_006785059.1:343477-354531 GCF_000442215.2 Lipotes vexillifer
GTCTTACATTTAGGTCTCTAATCCATTTTGAGTTTATTTTTGTGTATGGTGTTAGGGAGTGTTCTAATTTCATTCTTTTACATGTAGCTGTCCAGTTTTCCCAGCACCACTTATTGAAGAGAATTGTCTTTTCTCCATTGTATGTCCTTGCCTCCTTTGGCATAGATTAGTTGACCATAGGTGCATGGGTTTATCTCTGGGCTTTCCATCCTGTTCCATTGATCTATATTTCTGTTTCTGTGCCAGTACCATATTGTCTTGATGACTGTAGCTTTGTAGTATGGTCTGAAGTCAGGGAGTCTGATTCCTCCAGCTCCATTTTTTTCCCCTCAAGATTGCTTTGGCTATTTGGGGTCTTTTGTGTCTCCATACAAATTTTAAGATCTTTTGTTCTAGTCCTGTAAAAAATGCCATTGGCAATTTGATAGGGATTGCATTGAATCTGTAGATTGCTTTGGGTAGTGTAGTCATTTTCACAATATTGATTCTTCCAATCCAAGAGCATGGTATATCTCTCCATCTGTTTGTGTCATCTTTGATTTCTTTCATCAGTGTCTTATAGTTTTCTGAGTACAGGTCTTTTACCTCCTTAGGTAGGTTTATTCCTAGGTATTTTATTCTTTTTGTTGTAATGGTGAATGGGACTGTTTCCTTAATTTCTCTTTCTGATCTTTCATTGTTAGTGTATAGGAATGCAAGAGATTTCTGTGCATTAATTTTGTATCCTGCAACTTTACCAAATTCATGGATTAGCTCTAGTAGTTTTCTGGTAGCATCTTTAGGATTCTCTATGTATAGTATCATGTCATCTGCAAACAGTGACAGTTTTACTTCTTTTCCAATTTGTATTCCTTTTATTTCTTTTACTTCTCCGATTGCCTTGGCTAGGACTTCCAGAACCGTGTTGAATAAGAGTGGCGAGAGTGGGCATCCTTGTCTTGTTCCTGATCTTAGAGGAAATGCTTTCAGTTTTTCACCATTGGCAATGATGTTTGCTGTGGGTTTGTCGTATATGGGCTTTATTATGTTGAGGTAATTTCCCTCTGTGCCCACTTTCTGGAGAGTTTTTATCATAAATGGGTGTTGAATTTTGTCAGAAGCTTTTTCTGCATATATTGAGATGATCATATGGTTTTTATTCTTCCATCTGTTAATATGTTGTGTCACATTGATTGATTTGTGTATATCTTTTGATTTACACTTTCTTCTCAAGGGCACATGGAACATTCTCCAGGATAGATCACATCTTGGCTCACAAATCAAACCTCAGTAAATTTAAGAAAATTGAAATCATATCAAGCATCTTTTCTGACCACAATTCTATGAGATTAGAAATCAGTTACAGGGAAAAAAAGGTAAGAAACACAAACACATGGAGGCTAAACAATACGTTACTAAATAACCAAGAGATGAGTTACGAAATCAAAGAGGAGAGAAAAAAATACCTAGAGACAAATGACAACAAAAACACGATGATCCAAAATGTATGGGATGCAGCAAAAGCAGTTCTAAGAGGGAAGTTTGTAGTGTACAATCCTACCACAAGAAACAAGAAAAATCTCAAATAAACACTCTAACCTTACACCTAAGGAACTAGAGAAAGAAGAACAAACAAAACCCACAGTTAGTAGAAGGAAAGAAATCATAAACATCAGAGCAGAAATAAATGAGATAGAAACAAAGAAAACAATAGCAAAGATGAATAAAACTAAAAGCTGGTTCTTTGAGAAGATAAGCAAAACTGATCAACCTTTAGCCAGACTCATCAAGAAAAAGAGGGAGAGGACTCAAATCAATAAAATTAGAAATGAAAAAGGAGACGTGACAACAGACACCACAGAAATACAGAGCATCCTAAGAGACTAGTACAAGCAACTCTATGCCAATAAAATGGACAACCTGGAAGAAATGGACAAATTCTTAGAAAGATATAACCTTCCAAGACTGAACGAGGAAGAAATAGAAAATATGAACACACCAATCACAAGTAATGAAATTGAAACTGTGATTAAAAATCTTCCAGCAAACAAAAGGCCAGGACCAGATGACTTCACAGGTGAATTCTATCAAACATTTAGAGAAGAGCTAACACCATCCTTCTCAAACTCTTCCAAAAACTTGCAGAGGAATGAACACTCCCAACCTCATTCTATGAGGCCACCATCACCCTGATACCAAAACCAGGCAAAGATACTACAAAAAAAGAAAATTATAGACCAATATCACTGATGAATATAGATGCAGAAATCCTCAAGAAAATACTAGCAAGCAGAATCCAACAACACCTTGAAAGGATCATACACCACGATCAACTGGGATTTACCCCAGGGACATGATGACTTTTTAAAAATAATTAATTAATTAATTAATTAATTAATTTATGGCTGCATTGGGTCTTCATTGCTGTGCGCGGGCTTCTTATTGTGGTGGCTTCTCTCGTTGCAGAGCACAGGCTCTAGGTGCATGGCCTTCAGTAGCTGTGGCTCGAAGGCTCTAGAGTAGCCGCTCAGTAGGTGTGGCACACGGGCTTAGTTGCTCCGCAGCATGTGGGATCTGCCCGGACCAGGGCTCAGACCCATGTCTCCTGCATTGGCAGGCGGATTCTTAACCACTGTGCCACCAGGGAAGCCTGTAATGACTTTTAATGGTGGGTTTCATGGCTTCAAACAACCCCAGGTTAAAAAAATGACTCCCTATGTCCTAGAATTCTCTGAATTCTAAGTGTACAAGTTTAGTGGGTTTTCCCACAATCCCACTGATAATTTAGTTGCCTTAATTGAACTATTCGTAAGGGAATGGGAATCTCTCAGTGCAGCCTGAGAGCCTCAACTTACTATTCTAAGTGGCCTATGTGGTCTTTTATGGCATAAATTCACTCAAATGATATTCCTTGTCTCCATAAAACATGCATTCCAGACCATCCTGGACTCCAGTGTTCTTTTTAACATTTGTTATATTGCTTTCAGAGAAAGTAATTGTAAGGAAAGTAGCTCACAGGCTAAGGGGAGAGACAGTTTACCCAGGTTTTTCTTCTTATTGAAAATCATCACGTTGGGTAGAAAAGCTGCATTATCAAAATGCCCAGAGTCCTTTTCCAGCCACTTTTATATTCTAAAGTTCATGGTCCAAAAGAATTTCTAGAGACTTTTAAACCTTTTGGGAATGAAGCTATTATTTGTTTGTGCAACTGTGAACTATGTCCACCCCCTCCACATTACCTGGGTATTTTTGAACTTATGACAGGGCTACATTCCTTCACTTGACCAAAGTTCTGTCCCAGTTTGTTCCTACTTAAGCAGGTAGCACTCGGCCTACCCCCAAGTCCATTCTTGCTCCCTTCTGACTGTATTTCTCCCTTAGCCTAGACCACAGTCTTCACAACGCTATCAGTGTTGGTCTGCTCAAGCTATCAGCTGGAGCATTTTCTTTCATGTTACAGTAGCATCAATAGGCCGTAATCACCCCGAGCCTCGGCCCCCAGGATCATCCGGCCAGGGCATCTGTCACCCTTTATTTTTCCTTTCCCTTCAAAAAGTGCTCTCTGGCTCACATCCACCAGTTACCTTCTTTAGGCTAAAGCAGTCTGTGATTTAACTGGTACTCTGGGATGTAACCAAGGGCTTTATCTTAGACACCCAGGCCCCGTTCGCCATTCTGCCCTGCCAACAGGCTTTGAAGGCAGCTACTCCAGTAAAAATTTCTAGCCTCTATCTCCACTTGGGTTGTAGGTATTATCTTTGGTGTAGAAGGCAACACGTAGTAAGTTTATGGAATAGAAATAAAGGAAACCAGACTGCTATCAAGATTCCACACTAGATGCAGTTCTCATTGGCTGCGAGGGGAAAGGGACTGGCTTAATTATGAGAGACTAGCCTTCTTTCATCAGCACCCTTGACACCAACTGCTACCCACACTCCACTTTCTGTTGGGTGCTCTGGGATTTCTCCAACCTCAGTGACCAAACCCAGCGAGAGGTATTTGGTTGATTCATTTGAAGACCTGGCTAGCTTAGTCGGGTGACAGTTTAGAGCATGAACTTTAGGCTCAGGAAATGGGTTCAAATTCCGTCTCTACCTATGACTAATTGTGTCACCTTGGGCAAGTGACTTGGCCTCTCTTTTTTTTTTTTTTTTTTTTTTTTTTTTTGGGTTACGTGGGCCTCTCGCTGTTGTGGCCTCTCGCGTTGCGGAGCACAGGCTCCGGACGCGCAGGCTCAGTGGCCATGGCTCACGGGCCCAGCCGCTCCGCGGCACGTGGGATCTTCCCGGACCGGGGCACAAACCCGTGTCCCCTGCATTGGCAGGCGGACTCTCAACCACTGCGCCACCAGGGAAGCCCCGACTTGGCCTCTCTTAAAACTGGGTTTGTTCTATAAAATGAGTACCACAGAAAGCTCTCTCAGAGTTGTTAAAAAGATTTGAGATAAATAATTATACACTCGAATGATTTTTAAATTTGTAATTGTGATAAAATACATACAACACGAAATTTATCATCTTAATCATTTTTAAGTGTACAATGTTAAGCATATTCACATTGTTGTGCAATCCACCTCCAGAACTTTTTCATCTTGCAAAACTGGAACTTTATACCCATTAAACAATAGCTTCCCATTCCCTCTTCCCTACCAGCCCCTGGCAACCACCATTTTACTTTCTGTTTCTATGAGTTTAACTACACTTTGTAACTCATATTTGTGAAATCATACACTATTTGTCTTTTTTTTTTTTTTTTCGGCCGCACTGTGAGGCATGCAGGATCCTAGTTCCCCGACCAGGGATCGAACCCGTGCCCCCTGCAGTGGAAGCTCAGAGTCCCAACCACCGGACTGCCAGGGAAGTCCCTATTTGTCTTTTTTGACTAGATTATTTCACTTAGTATGACGTTCTCAGGGTTCACCCATGGTATAGCATGTAGCACAATCTCCTTCCTTTTTAAAGCTGAATAACATTTCATTGAATGGATAGACCACATTTTGTTTATCTGTTCATTCATGGATGGACATTTGGGTTGTTTCCACCTTTAGGCTATTGTGAATATTGCTGCTACAATCATGGGTGTATAAATCTCTCTGAGACCCTGGTTTCAATTTTTTTAGATGTATACCCAGAAGTGGAATTGCTGAATCATATGGTAGTTCTATTGATATTTTTAATATTTTGAGGAACTGCCATACTGTTTTCCACAGCAGCTACATAATTTTAAATTTGCACGAACAGTGCACAAGGGTTCTAATTTCTCCACTTCCTCAGTAACACTGGTTATTTTCTGTGTCGTTTTTTTTTCCTATACTGTAGCAGCTATCCCAGTGAGTGTGAGATGCATCTCATTGTGGTTTTGATTTGTGTTTCCCTAGTGATTAATGAGATTGTGCACCTTTTCATATCCTTGTTGGCCATTTGTGTATCTTCTCTGGAGATAAGTCCATTCAAGTCCTTTGCCCATTTTTAAATTGGGTTATTTGTTTTTTTTATTGTTGAGTTGTAGGAGTTCTTCATATATTCTGGATATTAACCCCTTACCAGATATACGATTTGCAAATATTTTCTCCCATTCCATAGGGTGCCTTTGATTGTGTCCTTTGATGCACAAAATTTTTAAATTTTGATATTATTCAATTCATCTATTTTTACTTTTATTGCCTCTGCTTTTGGTGTCATACCCAAAAAAAGTATTGCCAAATCCAATGTCATGTAGCTTTTCCTCTGTTTTCTTTTAAGAGTTTTATAGTTTTAGGTCTTACTCTTAGGTCTTTGATCCATTTTGAGTTAATTTTTTACATGGTATGTGGTAAGGTTCCAGCTTCATTCTTTTGCATGTGGATATCCAGTTTTCCCAGCACCACAAGTTGAAAAGACTGTCCTTTGCCCAGTGAATAGTCTTGGCACCCTTGTGGAAATAATTATACATTTGTCTTTGTGGTTATTTGATTTATACCTATCTCTCTCACTAACTTATAAGCTCCAAGAGAACAAGAATCATGTTAATTTTGCTCACTATTATACACTCAGTGCCAACTATGTAATAAAGGGTCAGTAAAGTTTTATCGAATAAGGAAATAAATGCTTAAAAAACATTTAGCACATTGCCCGGCACTAAATAAAATTTCAGTAAGCAGGAACTATTATTACTATTGTTGTTTTTTATTCAACCCATTGTTCCCTTTGCCTGAGGCATACTTTGCTTAATATGAAAAAAAAAGAAAAGAAAACTTACTGCTTCAGAGAAACACAAGAAAGCCAATGTCAGGTGCACAATGATTCAGGTTTTGGGATCTGGCAGACTTGGTTCAAACATTGGTCCTTTTGCTTCTAGCTGTGTAATCCTTGGCACATTACTCAACCTCTCTCCAAGTCTCTCCAAGTCTCAGTTTCCTCATCTGTAAAATGAGGGCAAAAATATCTACCTCATAAAGTTGTTATGTGTATTAAATGAAATATGTGTAACGTCTTTGCATAGTATCTGGCATTTATAATAAGCCGTCAATGAATGGTCCTTCCATTATTTCTTTACAGACCATTAGAATCTCTATATTTTCCCTTTAGTTTGATCTTGCTATTGTCTTTTAAAAGGCTACGTCCTTAGCTATTGTCTCCATTTACAAGACAATTTAAAATAGATAACAAAGGTAAATAAGCTTGAATGGGAAATATTTGATTAGAATACTTAAGGCAAAATATCATTGAAGAGTTCCTATCAGATCTGGGAATTACCACAAACAGCCTATGGAAAACCCAATAGTTATTTTTTTCTCTTGGCCAAAATGGAAAACATCTTATTAGTACAGATCCTGACATTATAGTTTATCTCTATGAGAATAAAGATTTTTCAGGAAAAGGGTCTCCATTTTTTAAAAAAGTATCACTTATGAGAAGGTATGGGGAGAAGGAAATACCTCCTTTAGAATTTTGCAGACTCATACTGCCAGAAAAGACCCCCAGAGAGGATCTGTTCCATCCGTGCCCAGGGAGGGTAAATGATTAAACCTACCAGTGTTTATAGGCTTGTATTTCATATTGGTGACCTATTAATCACTTGACCTTTTTCACAGTGCACTTAATATAGTAAATCATACTCCTTTCTGTTGAGGGTGACTTACTTGATTCTCTGCAAGTTATCCAGGGCTAGACTCAATATAAGTCACCCATTAGACACATTGCAGCTGATTGTGCACTTTTACCTTGTACAGTGGCAGTTTAGTGGCAGCCGGAAAGACGGTACCAGGAAATACAGAAAAGGAAATTAAGGAGGAGATGCCAGCTTAATTTCCCACTTTACCATTGAAATCTCTCATAGCTAAGAGAGAAGGAAAAATCCAAATGCTGTGTGAAGTTTTCATTTGTTTTCCTACACAAAAGATAGCTAGTAGAATTAGTGGAAGTAAATCCAATGACCTTTTCTCTGTCCCTGCTCTCTTTGATACTTCTTCAGCTTTGATACTGTTGACTGTCCCCTCCTCTATGAAAATCTTCTGTTATGCATTTTCTTCCCAAGAATCCACCCACTTTGTTTATGTTGGCTCCTCAATCTCTTCCCAATTATGAGTGATTCTCTAACCCAAGTCAAGAAACAAATAGCCATTTATTTAATAAACATATATGGAATATTTACTATGTTCCAGACACTTTCTAGGTTCAAGGGTTGAAGGAGAAAGCCTATAAACAAAACAAACAAAAGAGAATTCCAGGAAGTGATAAGGGCTATGAGGCCATTCATTCATCATTCAACAAATACCTTTTGAATGCCTACTGCACACCAGGCACTGTTATAGATGCTGAGAATTCTCTTTCATGGACCTGAATTGGGCCTCCCTGTGGTGAGCAGGATGGGACAAGCAGTTGGAATCAGGAGCCCAGTGAGTAAACTGAAGCAACATCAAGTATGGGTTGATGGGGGAATGCATTGTGGTGAAGACTGAAGAAATGGAAGAGAAAGGGAGAATCTAAAAGGAATTTTGAAAGAAAAATTGACAGGGTCCGGTGACTAGCTGAACATGGAGAAAGAAGTAGAGTGTTAAGACAAAGACAGTTGCCAGTGTTTGGGTGACTAGAACAGGGAGCCTCCCGCCATTCATTCTGCCCTTCTCCTACAAAAAGTGTCCTGATGCTCCTTTGGGGCCCTTTCTTGGCCTTCCACTCTCGGCCAGGAGATTGATTCCACACTCAGCTCAAGGGTGAGCCCTGGTTGGTTAAATTATTCAGTGACTCTCATTCCCTGGCTACAGTGACTGGTTCAGGGATAGTCATGTGCCTTATACCAGGCCAGTGAGGGAGTGAATCCTAGAACAGGGCAGGACCTACTGGATAAGATTCCTCCTCTCTTGTCCTGGATGCTGATATATACGGAGGTAAAGTGTGAAACAGTGGCAGCTGTCTTGCCACTTCAAGGGGAGAGCCTGGAGCTCTGGGGACCCTGTGGACCCTAAGGATGAAGCCAGTACCACAGAATGCAAAATGATATGACTGGGAGAAAGTGGATCTTCAGTGACATCATTTGAGTCCTGGATCAAACCTCACGTGAAGCTAGCATACATCTTGACTTCTCAGTTATGTGAACCAATAGATTCTCTGTATTGTTTAAGCTGGTTTGAGTGTTGTGTCACTTGCAACCAAAAGAATCCTGACTATTGCAATCCCCATTAGCACGTAGCACAGTGTTGTGTCCCCAGGAGACCAGCGAGTACTTGTGATCTTAAGTGGCTCAATGGAGGGATACCTTTTGGTTAACTTTTGAGTTACAACATGTTCAGTGTATACCAACACTATGGTGTATCCAAAGGCAATCTTGTTTCCACTGAAAAACAAAAGGTTCCAGTTTCTCGTTCATTGATATTAAAGAAGGGTAAAATGAATCTTTAGACAGTGGTTTACAGAAGGAAACACATTTGTATTCAGATCCTCTTCTACTCCCTGAAGTGTTTTGCATTTCTTATGGTTTATCCACCCTAGTGACGAAGTCAGCCCTAGGTCCTTTTTTGTTTCCGTTTTTGTTTTTTCAGAGAGCATATTCAGCGGCCAGCGTTAGGGCAATGGTTCTTAATTTTTAGATATTCAAGACTCACTTGGGGAACTTATAAAAATACCGATCCCTGTGACATGCTCCAGGAGACTGAGATTCAGGAGGCCTTGGGTAGGGCCCAGGAATCAAGATTTTTAACATTTTTCATAAGCTCCCAGATGATTCAGATGCAGTTGTCACTAGGAAAAACACTGCTGCTTTAGGTTGGGTTTTCCTCAAAGCAGATCCTGATAAGGGCATTTATGAGCAAATGATATATTAAGAAAGTACTCCCAGGAGAAACCTGTTAGGGAATGAGAGGAGTAGGAAAGGGAAGGGATGGGAAGCAGGCAAAGTCTTGTGGACAGTAGCTGCAGCTTAACCCCACAGGGGAGCTCAAGCTATAAGTAACCCCTCAGAGTTGTTCCCCCACCCCCGACCCCTGTGAAGGTAGCTGGACTTTACATTCCTGAACTAACAGCCAGATGGGGGAGACCTAAACTCCCAGGCACTTCCATGGGGGAAGTCCTCTGAAGCCACAGGTGTGGGCTTTGGAAGAAAAACATGCTGATGCTGTGGGAGGGGCACCCAGGAATGGTTAAAGCCATCAGTGAGGATTTGAGTGGTACACCTACAGTGTCGGCTCCAATAATTTAAGGAATTTTATATTTATACGGGGAGCATCTCCATTTTAAAAGTAACTAAGCAAGTGGACAGGGTGCAGCAAGTGGGAAAGGAAGAGTTACTTAAAAGTGCTACAGTTTTCTGTTTGTGCATGAGGCTTTGAGGGTCTCAGTTTACACATAAGACTCTAGTGCCACTGAAATATGCAGTCTTTTAATGGGTCAACTCTTAAAAATGGCATTTGATGCATTCTGCTCTCTGGCCGCTGCTTATTTCTCTAACCCCCCACCCCCACCCCGACCGCTTTCTTTCTATACTCTGTGATCCAGCCACGACCTACTTCTCCAAAAGATCATGTTATCCTTCCAAAATAGCATATTCTTGCTCATTTCCAGGACTTCATAAATGCTGTCCTCTCTACCTAGAATCAACTGGCCCCCACTCCTTTCATCTGGTGAATTTCTATTCTGTCTCCAGTCTTCATTTAAACATTTCTTCAGTTGGGCCTTCAGTGACCCATAGGTGCCCTGGCTAGTTGCTCCCCATACTTCCCACACCCTAACGACCATCACTCTTAATTGTAATTACCTGTTACTTGTTTTCTTCTAGAACAAAACTAGGAGTGGGCAGAGAGCATGTCTGCCTCATTTGTAGCTCTAGCCTCAGTGGTTACCACAGACATTCGTTGAATGAATATAAAATAAACGATTTGCCACATGATATCGGAGTATAAGTTTAGTGTATGCAGCTTTTTCTGGAGAGACTGATGGTGGCTTTCATTTGAGCTTAGAGCATCATGCTTACACCACCAGGAAATAACTTTATTCCAGTTTAAGATCATGCCATTCTTAATTTTATTCATTAATTCAGTAATAATTTATATGCTTAAACAATTATAGCTACAGAATGAGGCTGCACCCTGAATTGCGTAAATTAACCCCGTGCCACGCCAACCTCTGTGTTGTTCTCATGCTAATATTTCTGTAGAGTGTGTTTTCCCCTTGTCTATCGGTGTCATGTTGAAATTATGTGGGAGCCTAACAACCTGAGAATGTCTAATGCAACTGTGAAGTCCAATACCTCAAGGTCACTGAAGATTTTCACTGACATCTGAGAATCAAATTGGTTTAACAGCAACCCCATCCTTGTGGGTCTTTTAATGTTTCTGAATTTTTAAAAAGACTTACCAGTTATATACTCAGCGTATATCTACATCATATTGATGATAGAGAATTAATTCATTGATGATTTTCATAGTATGGGAAATACTGCTGATTAGCTGCCAGAGCCAATTCCCCACCTACTTCTCCCTTGCCCACCTTCAAAGAATAGGCAGGAAAAGTCAGATCCCCGCATCCCCAGCTTCTCTTGCAGGTGAAAGTTGCCATGTGACTGTTCTGGCCAGTGAGATGGGGAAAGGATATTTTCTTTCC
>NW_006785059.1:354541-357134 GCF_000442215.2 Lipotes vexillifer
TTCCCTAACAAGAGATGGGAGAGGGGGCAAAACGGACTTGCCTACCCTTGCCGCCTTCCTGATTCCTGCCTTTGAATGCACTTTGATGTTGGAAATTGTGGCAGTCATCTTGTAATGATGAAGCAACATGCCTGAGAATGAGAAGCTAACATGTCAAGGATGGCAGAGTGGAAAGAAAGAACCTAGGTCACTAATGACACCGTAGAGTAGCTGATACAATGTTAGTAACCACCCACCTCCAGACTCCTTGCTATAGGAGAAAGATAAGTCCCCCCATTTGTTTATACCACTGTTATTGAGTATTCAATTATTAACATCTGAACACAATCTAACTGATGCGCCTAGTTACTTTAACATTTTCTTCATGGAAACTAAAATGGAACTAAATTATAGACACCTGGTCGTTTATACGTGTGCGTATTTGAAGAGTATTGGGTTTTTGGAAGAAACCCGGAGAAGAATTAACTTCATTTAAAAGGCTTGGTCATTTTAATTGTAGAAAACAGAGGGGCTACTTCTAGCCGCAAAGCATGGTACAAGTTCTGAGGGATTTGTATTACAGAGGACTTCAGTATCACTAAATACCACACTGGAAGCTGGGAGATATAGGTTCAGATTAGATGCTGAGCTAAATACATGACCATGGACATATATTTGTCTCTGAACTTTTTTTTTTTTCACCTGTTGTACCATTAGTCGGATGCTTCCTTTGAAAGTAACAGAAAACCCAACTCAAAATGGCTTAAACAGTAAGGAAATTCATTGCCTTATATGATGGGAAAGTGTAGAGAGCTGGCTAAACAAGAGATTGATAACGTCATTGAGGACATCTCCACCCTGCTGCCCCTCAGTTCCACCTTCATCTTAGGTCTGACTACCCTCATGGGCACAAGATGTCTGCTGGCAGCAAATGAGGGTGCATACTCTTTATTCAAGGCCAGTGTGGTGGTTGGGGAATGGGGTGGAGAGAAACAGAGTGTTTCACATCCATAGTGAGGGGAAAGTCCTGAGCTTTGAGCTGACTGGAAGACCTTGCACCATTCAAGGCCAGAGACCAGAGAATGCCAAATTAGGCCAATCATGGTGGCATACCCCACATCTGTAAATGACAGAGTGGGACTGGCCGACCTCTAAGGCTCTTTCCAAATCAAAACCCGCTGTGATTCCATGAGCAGAATGCAAACCTATCTCTGTAGTCGTCTTTTTTATTCAACTTCACTTCTTTTGTTTTATTTTGTCATTGTCCTTTTCTACCTCTGAGCATAAGTCCCTGTGGAAGATAACAAACCCCAAAATGAAGTCGACAAGCCTTGGCATAGCTCTGACTTAGACTGGGGAAAGGAAATGAAGCTGACAAGGTGAGGGTTGCTGTACACTTCAAGGCAGAATGGAGTAACACCTTATTCACTAGGTACCAGGTGGACATGCCAATTTGGAGTGAGTGACTTGGAGCTGTGGGACCCCTCAATGGAGGCAATGTTTCCCGGGCTCTAAAGCTCCCTTCTCTAGAGAATGCACAAGCTCTTTGGAAAAGGAGGAAAACCTTCTCATACAATTACATTTTTCCTCTGATTTGCATTGTTTAAAAAAGGTCTAGTACTCAAATCTTTAACACTGGCAAATCTCTCAGCCTCTTAACGGAGTGGTCAAGGGTTTGCAGAAAACGTTTCTGAAGAGAAAATAGGCTGTCTCCACCCCCTCACACTCTTTGGTAAATACTATCTTTTTTCTTTCTTTCTTTCTCTTCTTCTTCTTTTTGTTTTAATTACCGTACTGAGAATTTTACCAGGTGATTTCTAGAAGCTGATTTATGAACTAATCGGGCACTTCTGCTGTGCAGAGGAACAAAGACTTTTTTTTTCTTTTTATTGGTCCTCAACTGAGGCATATACCTGTCTGATGGCGTTGGCTCATTCCGCACATGCTCAGTTGAACAGAAATCTTCATATTGAATACAACCTAACACAGCGGCAACACCCATAACCTCACTCCCTGGCTGACCCTGTACCATACACTCCCTCTAGTTGCATTTTTATCCTGACATGCCTAACATTCGTAGGGAGTAAAAGGAGCAGAGTAGGTAGTGGGAATTTGGGAGGGGGCAATATACAAAGGGGTTTAAAGTCTCTGTATGACCCTGCTTTCCTGACCTCTCTCTAGGCTGTCTCTAGTGGATGTAGGCGCTGGATAGATATTTGAGTTTGGGGCAGAATGCGGGAGAAGCTGTCTCTGTAAATTGCCATTTGTTGTTGCACATCTTCCTGGACAGTTTTTGTTTGGTCCTTTTCTTGTAGGTGGACAACACTTCATCCACAGCCCTCGTTTTCATTAAAGAGTGACAGTGGCACTAAAAGCATCAGCCGCCTAGCGAGATCTGGAGTGACAACCTCGCCGCCTCTGTTCTTGCTTTCCCATTCATTAGGACCCTTTCCCAGCCTCCACCCCCAGCAGAAACTGGGAAAGGCTTCTTTTGGTTACAAAAGGAGGGAGCGGCCGGGCTTCCGAGCCTCTCGCCTCAAAGAGCCAAGGAAGTGCGTTCGGTCGCAGGCCTTTTGTCCCCGACCCCTTCCGCTGCTTGGTCGCGGGGGTGACG
>NW_006785059.1:357600-358015 GCF_000442215.2 Lipotes vexillifer
GGGCGGGGCCTGTGGTTCTGGAAGCCGTGCGGCCGGAGTGGGAGGAGGGCTCGTGTGCGCGAGGAGGGTGCTCGGGGCTCGCGAGCTGGTCGGCGGCCGAGGCGGCGGAGGAGGAGCTGAAGGCGGCGGCCGCGGCTCCCGCCCGCACGGAGAGCCAGTCCCGCGAAGCCCCCTCCCACTCCCAGGCGGGCGGGCGGCGGCGGCAGGAGGAGAAGGAGGAGGGAGCGTCTCTGCCGCCGCCTCCTGGTCCCCAGCGCCGATCTGCCGCCGCCACCTCCCTCCGCGGCGATCTTCCCTCCATGGTCCTGCCGCGGCCACCCCTGTAGCCCGAGCTGCCCCGCGCCGCGCCGGAGCCTGCCTCAACCGAGGGAGCGGTCGCGGCCTCGCGGCCCGCGCGGGCTGACGAGAGGAGAGC
>NW_006785059.1:358472-365997 GCF_000442215.2 Lipotes vexillifer
GGGGCGGGCGGGCGGCGCCGGGCCCGGGCCGCCCTCGCTCCAGCGCCCCGGCCCTGCCGCCCGCGCCGGGGCGGTCGCCCGCAGAGGAAGGCGCCGCAGTCTCCGGGCCTCGCCACCCCGCTCGAGTGTCCTCGGCACCGAGGGCTCGCGGGTCCTGAGGGGAGGAGGCGAGCCAGGGGCCGGGCACTGAGCTCTTTGGCGCCCCCACCCCCGTTTTCGGAGCCCTCCACTCTGCGGCCACTGTCCCCTCCGGACCATGGCCGACGACGACGTGCTGTTCGAGGATGTGTACGAGCTGTGCGAGGTGATCGGCAAGTGAGTCTCCACGCGAGGGAGCGGGAGTGTGGGAAAATGCATTTCAGTGATGCCTGGGTCCTCCCGCACCCGCCTGCCCTGCCCCCCTCCTCCCTCGTCCTCACCCGGGAGTATTTATAGACGTGTACCTGGACCCCCCGCGGGGTGGGTGTCTGGGGGCTTCTCGGCGATCCGTGGAGGCCGACGAGCCGAGGTTGGCCACCCCATGAGGCGTGGGGCCGGCTGAAATCTGCTGTCGGCATTTTATCTGACGGTTGCACAGGGACGTGGCAGAGCCAATTTTATAGTTGCTTCCTGGGAACAGTTGGGCTTATTGTTACCTTGCGTGTACCACAGACCATTAACGAAAAGAGCAGCTTGCATTTCCTTTGCTTCCGTGGAGACATAGAGAAAGAACGTCCAGGGTTTTAAATTGTGGGGTGTGTGTCTATTGTGCAGGGTATTAGATAGATGCCTTTGTGTTCACCCCATGCCCGGATTAGAGGGGGCCATTTAAGACGGGGTGCGTTCAGTTTCAGCAAATTTTTCACCTGGTGTAGACCAACGTGGAAAGAGTTGGGGGTTTCCGAATTTTTAATGCCTCGTTATGCAATGACTGTTAAATCAGTGTTCGAGGCTTCCCTCGACTGTTGTTGGGATGGTGCTTAGCGTGGTAGCGCCGTCTGCTTTGAGTCACCGGGCTGGTCCAGAATATAGAACTGACAGTCCAAATGCTCATCCTTTCATCTGTGTTGTATAATTACACTAGGGGAAAGCAGGGAATCAGATTAATCACAGTGCTGATTGAGAATTAAATCTGCAGTTCCTCATCTAATTGTCCATTCCTTAAATCTGTTTTGAATAGTTTCCTTTTCATTCTTGTCGAACAGTATTCCAAGTGCACAATCCTGCTAATTTGCTTGTGAGGGAAATGCTGGCGATCTGAAGTTGATTTCCTAGTTCAGCGTGTATTCTGTGGCTTTAGAAGTTGAGGAGATAAGATTTAAGAGAAATTTTTGCTTAGTTATTAAGGATTACTAGATAGCTACCATTGAAATATTTTTCCTCTTTTTGGAAGCGGTGCTTTATCGTCTATTTTAAGGTCCGCAGTTGGGAAATGATAGCAAGACCTTAGAGCAGTTGGCTCTATCTCTTTTAAGTTGTCTGCAGTACTGGATTTCAATTTGTTTAAGTGCTGATAACTTATTATTTTCCTTTCATGCTGGGGCATTACAGTTTCTCCTCACATGGTGAAATTGTGGGTAGAGCTTGCTACACACTTTCCTCAGACCCAGTTGATACAAGGAGGTGTTACTCCTTGCCCCTATTGTTACATGACCAGCCTGTCTACTGGAAGAAGGATATCCAAATGCGCCCTGGTAAAGTGGTTGTGGAAGTGCTCTAAAGCAGAGTGGTCCAAAAAATATATAATGTGAGCCCCATATGTAATTTTATATATGTAGAATTTCTAATAGCCACATTAAAAAGATTAAAAGCAAGTGGGTGCAATTAATTTTAATAAAATATTTTCTTTTACCCAATAGATCCAGACTATTATCACTTCAACATGTAGTCAGTATAGAAATCATTAGTGAGCTATTTTACATCCTTTCTTTCATACTTACTCTTCAAAATCCAATGTGTATTTTACACTAACCACACATCTCAATTCTGACACTAAGCTAAATTTTCATCGTAAATACTTGTTCTGTATTTAAGTTTCATAAAATTTGCATTTGCAAAAGTAGATTCACATACCCAAGTTGTTCCAAACATACCTAAAAGTTTTCTAGTAACTGAATCAAGTCTCTTTCTAAATTAAAATTAAAATTAAATAAAATGAAAAATTCAGTTCCTCATTTGGATTAGCCACATTTCAAGTGCTCAATAGCCATATGTGACTAGCACAGTTCTAGAGAGACAGATATGTCAAAAAAAAAATCTCCTTGGTTTCTTCATTCTTGGCACCCAGTGAAGGTAAATTAGGTGTTTCCCCAAAGCCCCCAAATAATTATGTGTGTGTGTGTGCGTGCGTGCGTGCATGGGGGGAATGATGTTTGTTGTGTCTTAGTTATATTTGATTTAAATGAGCCAGCGAAGTCATAATTGGAAAATGTGAGATTAAAATGTTAATTCTGTTGTGATAATGGAAAATAGGCATCATTGAATCAATGTTAGTAACTAGTTCTGATTCCTTGAGGTCTGAAAGAGTGATGATGTGACTCTTTGGATATCGAAAAGAAGTGGTCAGCATCACATTAGCACAGTCAGTATTCTGCTGACTTATAATTGATAGAATATTTTCAGGAAACGCCTCTGGTAGGACTAGATAGATTCATCTCCTCTGTTGCTTCAGAGCTGCATAAGGATGGGGAGCAAGCTAATTTTGAGGTGATAGTTCCTCTATGGCTATCTTAACTACTGCAAACATGAACTCTCATTCATATCCTACAAAAATCTGACTTGGCCAGTGCCGCTTATAATATGTTATTCCGTGAAATAATGAATTCAAGGTAGCCTTTGTGGCAGAGAATGTAATGATAGTGTTCCTCACCCTGTGTAAAGGTTGAAGGTTTTCTCTGGTAAATTGTCTCAGCATATATTGATCTGGAAATTGAAATTCACTTGAGATTTTCTTGCAGCGTCCCTGACAGCATGCATTTTAACTCAGAATTTGTTCAACTCTGGATTTAAACAGAAAGCCCTCACTTGTACTGAAAACCTGGTTGATTTCTATCCAGGTTCTCTGGAATTGTGATTTTTCTTTTATAACAAATTAGTATCACAAGTTGTTTTTGACCCCTAGGGCTTAACAGGTTTAAATTTTCACTGAAGTGCTTTAAAATGGATTTCACCTTTTTACCATCAGTTGACCACACACTCACCTGCCTCACTACTTATCTACTCACTCACTCATCCATTAACTTACAGGGAATCGGGTGCCTGATCCATTATGAATATTGGGAGGTTGCCATTATCTTTTTCTAAAAATTTAAACTCTTTTCCCCTGTGCTTTTTATTTTTGAAAGTCTTACAAATGGTCCTTGAATGCCTGTTGTTTCCATGACATTTTCCCATGTAACATCTTTCAAGAGACTGAAACAAATCTCCAATGCTGTCATTGTCCTAAAACTTCTTGTCTTAGCAAATGTAGCAATTACTGGAAAGGAAAGGTATTATGCAAATAGAGGTAATCAGCTAATTTTTATGGTCGTAAGCATTTACTGTATCTTTTGCAAATTGATGGTTTTATAGGCAAGTGCATAATCAGTAATATTACATGAAGGAAATTTTAGAATGATTCATCCAAATTAAAACACAGAAATGCCTACCTTCATGGTACAGCAGTTTCTGTGAAAGAGAGTAGCAAAATCTACACTTTTCGCCTTGTGTAGGCTGAATATTTGCCTCAGTATTTAGTAACCTGTAACTTCTGACTTTCCTGCTTTGGTAGGACATAAACTAAAATTGGAATGATGCAGCATGACCCCTGCTCAAGGATGACATGCAAGTTTGTGAGGCATGCTGTATTTGCTTACACCTCAAGAGCACTTATCATATTTAATTACAGTTACTTATTTATGGGTCTCTCTACCTAGCTAACAGGGAGCTTCTTGAGGGCAGGGAATATATCTTACACATCTTTCTCTTAACACAGTGCCTGCAATGTAACAGTTGCTTATTAGCTATGGAATGAATTGAGTAGTTTTAATAAAATCTCATTAAAAGGCAAAAAGCATGTTTATCAACCTCAGAGCAATTATTGTCCCAAAAGGCTGTATTAAAGTAGTGGTTCTTCACCTGGCTGCATATTAGAATCACCAGGGGAGTTTTTAAAAAGATCAATTCAAGGGCCTTGTGTCAGAGCAATGAAATCAGAATCTCTGGAAGTGGGTCCTGGTCACTGGTATTTTTTTTTTTAATGTTCTTGAAGTGATTCTCATGTGCAGCTATGATTGAGAGTCATTGGTTTAAAACTTAGGTTATGTATGTAATATTTTGGGACTGGCTTTTCAGAGGCTTACGGTTTTTAAAAACTAGAATAAATGTTATGGGGGAAGTATTGAAGCCAAAAGACCAAGAAGTGGATTTTTTTCCTCTACATTGTGTTCCTGAGCCTTATTGTATAAGAATTTTGTTTCAGCCTATGTTTGGCTTTGATTTTTTTGGGTCTTTTAAGATTCACATTGATTTATGACACTCATCTAATGCTAATATGGTGATTGTCTGATGACAATCAGAACAAGGATTGCTTCAATAACAGTTGATGATGGCTGTCTACTATAATGACTTAATATTAAGAAATCTATCAGTTTAGTATGGATTGTGTTTGGACATACACTCTATTAAAAGGGTATAGTTAAGTTGCTTATATACTTTAAATCTCATACTTGCAATTCCAGTAATGCTGTTTGCCAGAGAATTGAGTTAAATGCAGCCTTTATGTAAATACCAGATTAATAATATGTAAAATATATAATTTAGCATAGAGAAAAATTCAGCTTTGCTAATTTGTCCCAGTTACTATGGCTTTCACATATATTGATTTGCCCAGTGATTTGGGTTTTTAGTACCACAGTGGGGAGTGTTAGGTCATGTTGGAACACCTTCCCTGGGAATTTTAGCTAGACATGGTAGGTAAACGAGTTTTTTTTTTTTCGCGGTATGCGGGCCTCTCACTGTTGTGGCCTCTCCCGTTGCGGAGCACAGGCTCCGGACGCGCAGACTCAGCGGCCATGGCTCACGGGCCCAGCCGCTCCACAGCATGTGGGATCTTCCCGGACTGGGGCACGAACCTGTGTCCCCTGCATCGGCAGGCGGACTCTCAACCACTGCGCCACCAGGGAAAGCCCCAGGTAAACGAGTTTTTAATGTTAGGAAAAGGTCAAGTGTGAGCCTGAAAGAACCAAGATTTTTCCAGAAATGAGTATATGTTCCACGAAAGAAGTGCTTGATCAGAGTGACAGTCATGTAACAAGGGAAAAGAAACACAGTCACCAGCTGAAGTGCTGGTGCCCCAGGAAGATCCAAGCTGTGGGGCAGGCCTTACTGGGAGGAGGTAAGCAGTGTTGATTCCTGATGATGGAGTTTGATTCCGGGACCACTTTGGAGGGAACTGAGCCACTCAGTTGCTTTTCTGCCTGTGCACAACCTTCTCAGAGTATCTTCACGTCCGCTTTTTACAGACTGCGCTAGGACTTGGAGTTCCTGAAGTGTGGTTTGCACGTTGTCTTTATAATGCTTCCTGTGATTCCCTTATCTTCCATGACTGACGTGTTCTATGGCCTTGACACATGCAGTTCACCCCTTTCCATTTTCCCCTTGCATCTGCAACAGTTTCACTTGCCGTACTACATCTCTCTAATGTCCCTTGTGTTTCTGGATATTTCCTTTAAATTGAAAATTCTTTCAACCATCTCCAGTTACAGCTCTACTCAGTAAATTAAAGAAGCAAGTGTACCTCACTTTTTGAGATTGTCCTTAAATTATTGCATTTTTGTAAATGTTTTCACATTTTAAATGTGGCAGAAGCAGTTTAAAGGAACTTTGACATAGATTGTCCACAAGTAAAAAAAAATCTTTTATAACTTAACATGCCTACTTCGTAAGGGGAGTTGCCACTTATGCCTTCTAATATTAGGCATTTTACATATGTTATCTCCTTTCATTGTTTCCATTTTACAGAAAACACTGAGATTCAGAGGGGGGTGAGTAACTTGCCCAAGATCACATGGGAATCCTACCAGTTCTAAAGTCCGTTCATTTCATGCTGCATTCTGCTGTTGATTCCAGTTGTGAAAATGCTGCAGTGAGTTTCCTTAAAATAAGGCATATGTCTTCATTTTCACAGTTTATTTACTGCAAAATTTTTTTTCTTGGCCGTGCCACACGGCTTGTGGGATCTTAGTTCCCTGACCAGCAATTGAACTCGGGCACCCTGCAGTGGAAGCGTGGAGTCCTAACCACTGGACTGCCGGGGAATTCCCTATTTACTGCAAATTTTAATTGTTCGAGTTTCTGGTTAAATTTCTTACCTCTTCAGTAGAGGTTCCATACTACGGTTCATTGTCTCATCTATTGTGTTCTTTTTGTCTTTCTCTCTAATGAAATACCAGTGTTTGCCACCAAACTGATAAGTTTATGCATGGAAATGTAGAATCTTGACCATCAATCCAAAATATAATTTGTTTTGGAACTTTCTCCACCCCTTTTACTCTCCAGCTTTTTCCTTCCAATTCCCCTGCCCCAACAGACAGAATAGTTGATTGATTACTCCTAACTTGCCAAACCAGAAGTAATGAGGTTTCAGAGATAGGTGTTTGTTGGGAGTGGGGTGGAGTTGTTTCCACAAGGTAGTTATTCCTATATCCTGTGATAAAAATACTGAAATTGTTTTCTCTGACTCTGAAAACTGTGTCCTGAACCACAGCTGCTGAGTGGTGAGCATCTCAGCTGTCTGCCAACACTGCACACCTAAGTAATCAAGTGACTGAGTTACTGCTGCAGAGCAGGTACCTAACTGCAGCCACAAGCTGATGGGGTGTACAGCTCTCACATTTTTGGTTTTATTTTTTAGTTGCATCTGAGAGTGCAGATTCTAAACCATCAAATATGGAATTGGATTTATACTGCAGGGTTCAAGGTGCTAAAGGACCTGCTCTCCTTTCTCTCTCAGAGTCACCCATTTATCTTGGTATCCCATCTTTCAACTGAGTAAAATGTAATTACCCTGATGGCCAGTCCCTTGGTATCTGTGAGGGGATTGGTTTTAGGATCCCTCCCCCCCCCACACACACTAATACCAAAATTCGTGGATGCTCAAGTCCCTTATATATAATGGCATAGTATTTGCATGTAACTAACGCACATCCTCTCTTATACTTTAAGTCATCTCTGGATTACTTATAATACCTAATACAATGGAAATTCTATGTAAGTAGATGCCGAGAGGCAAATTCAAGTTTTGCTTTTTGGAACTTTCTGGAATTTTTTTCGAATATTTTCAGTCCACACTTGGTTGAATATGTGAATACAGAACTCGGTGGAGGGCCGACTGTGTTATGCTATGATTGGTTATAGAGCCCAAGTCAGCATAGGAGAGTCTCTCTCTTTGACTTTCTATACTGGGAAGATTTCGCTTCTGAAGCTAGTTTTGACTTAAAGTTCATATATGTTTCCAATTTTGAGATTTAATAATATTCCATTACTTTTTTTTTTTTTTTTTTGCGGT
>NW_006785059.1:366852-469817 GCF_000442215.2 Lipotes vexillifer
TTTTTTTTTTTTTTTTTGCGGTACGCGGGCCTCTCATTGTTGTGGCCTCTCCTGTTGCGGAGCACAGGCTCCGGACGCGCAGGCTCAGTGGCCATGGCTCACGGGCCCAGCCGCTCTGCGGCATGTGGGATCTTCCCGGACCGGGGCACGAACCCGTATCCCCTGCATTGGCAGGCGGGCTCTCAACCACTGCGCCACCAGGGAAGCCCCCATTATTTATAAAATTAATTAACTAGTTTTTATAAAATTATAAAGTGAATTTTAAAATATAGATGATGCAAAGGTAAATAGTGAATCTCTCTCCTTTCTCCCACCATCCATAGCTCTGTTCTCCAGAGGTAACCATTGTCCAGTTTTTGTACAGCCTTTTTGGAAGTTTTTTGTTAAAAAAAACTGAAATATTCATTTTACATTGAAAATAGTGTATCTGATGGCCTTTCCATATCCATCTATATATCTAACTCTGTCTCCCCTTAGCCTGCTGCCCAGTATTCCATGATACGGATTGGTACTTTGTCTTTGAATTGAGTGCAGACCATTTCTAAGTGATCATTGCTGGAAATATACGGGTGGAGTTTGGGGGAGAGGTCTGGAATGATAGTGAATATTTGGGAATCAACTGTGTGGAAGTTAAACTATGAATGAATGAGTTCTTGGGGGTTGATGGAGCTCGGTTGTGGGGAGGTGTTGTGGTTTGGAGTATAACTCACAGAGTTAGAAGAATCGGGATAGCTGGACATCACAGAAGTCTCGAGGTTGGGCAGATCAATAATGTAAAATGCCAGCACACTGATTGAGGACCAAGAAAAGGCTTATCTATAACAGAGGCAATTTAAAGCATCTATCAAAATGAATATAATGTTTAATATTCCATCATGGTGTGACTAAAAAGTGAGATTCTGGCTTCATTTCTGTGGATGTTGGTAATATTATACTGTCTCTCCGTGAATCTATCTCAACACCAACATATTTAGGGTTAAAAAAAAAAGGAGTACATTTTTTTTTTCACTAGAATTGTGTTTTGCAGATTCTGATGGCTGGCTTTTAGGTAAAACCATTTGGCTTTCCTAAAATTAGGTCTTTTTGATTCCCAAGCTTGGTGCATAACTTTCAATTAAATGGATACCTTTAATGAAATGACAGTAAATTTTAGATACTTTTAAGTTTTTGATATTTGTCAAACCATTGTTCTTTTATTAAATCCTTCACCTATAGGGAACTGAATTCTTCCTTGCCTCAAGGTTTCTGGTCCCAGTTGGATAATTGTAGAACCCTCCTCCCCTTTCACATCCCTCTTCCCTCCATCACTGCCCCCCACAGCTAAATTTGTTCATTGGCTTTTTTTAGTTGTCCACATCCACTGACAATAAGAAACAATTATTTTGTCACACTTAAACCAGTTTCTTTGTATCTAAGTGCATATTATTTCATTTCAACTTCTTGTATTCTGTTACACATTCTCTTTTTTATTTCTTTTGATATAGGTTGTTTAACTTTGTTATCTTTGTTTTGAATGTTTGAATCATTTACAGTTAGGAATGATGATTGTGTTCTCTCTCTCCCTCTCTCTGTAGTTTAATACTATCCAAAATATACTATGTCTGTATTCAGCTTGGTACCTACTTTCCCCCAAACATATGGATCCACAGTGCTTTGTAGCTTGTAAGGCAGCCCCCTAAGATCTGATCTGGTAACTTTTGGGTACATTGTCACCATTTTCTCCTTATTTATAGAAGGAATGAAGATGGCTGCTTCATGAGCCATTTGCATGGATTAGTGATTGTGAAGTGCAGCATAAGTATTTTTTATTTCTAGAATGTCTCTGAGATACTCAAATTACTTTTGGCAGCTATGTAGATAAGTTTCAACAATTTCCAAATGTGCACTTTCTCAGTGCTAAACACAGGCTCTATTACATAAATAATATGGTGAAATGAACATTCTTTTCTACCATGTGTGTAAAACTGTTAGTGGTGCTAATTAACATTCATTCATTTTTTTCATTTATGCATTCATTTCTAGTTGTGTGGGCCTGGGCAAGTTAGTTAACCTCTCTGAGCCTCAGTTTCTTTATATGTAAAATGGTTGTGATAGCATATACCTTGCAGGGGTGTTGTGCGGGTTGAATAACGTGGTATATGTAAAATGTCTAAAGGTTGTTATTTAAATTGCTATTATCATTATTCACCAAATACCCTAGTTCTCTGGCTTCAAGGACCTCTCGGTCCATGAGAGAATTTGACAAACAGTTAAAACCTAATCTAACTAGACTTAAGCCCTGTTAAGGTCAGGGTCGCATCTGACTTGTTCATCTAGTATCCTCAGCATAACTCAGCAACTGACACATAGTAAGTACTCAGTCAGGAGTTGAAGGAGAGTGTGTTAAGTGAGCAATCCAGAGACTGTGACCACCTAGTAGGAGAAGGAAATTGGGGAAATCTTTACAGAGGAGGTGGGGCTTGAATGATCTCAAGTTTCCTTGTAACTTATTTAATCTTTTTAGGCCTGTCTCATTTAGAAAAGGGAGTAGAGGAATACAGGTAGGGAAAATAAAAGAAATCTTAAAGTTTTTGAAAATGTTCACCCTTTTCTATTTTTTAAATTAATAATCCTTATTCTTTAGAGCAGTTATAGGTTCACAGCTCCTATTTTAGTTTTAGTGACACAGGTAACATATAAAAAATTCAAACAATAAGTATAAAGCTAAAGTTTTCAGGGACAACTTTAGGAATTTGTTGTTGTTCTCAGATCCTGTGGTTTGAGTGCTCATTATGTGCTGGACATGGTGTTAAATTCTTTATATTTTTCTAATTTAACTTTGACCACAGACCTTCCTTTTGAGGCAATCACTCCCCTCCCCATTTTACAGATGAGAAAACTGAGGAATAAAGAGATTAGTAACTTGCCCTGGGCAAAGTGGCAATAATAGTGGCAATGTGGGGATTTGCACCTGAGTATATGTGGTCTAAGTGCCTGCTCTTCAGTACTGTTAACACTGCTTGTCATTTAGTATAAGCAGAGACTGGTTGTCTTTTAAGAGGTATTCCTACATATAACACTCTAATATTCTGATTTTAGATGTTTTAGCAGATTAATAGAACGCCTTGTTTTGGGTAACACCTTTTTGAGATAAAATTCACATACAGTTCACCCGTTTAAAGTGTACAATTCAGTGGTTTTTAGTATAGTCACAGGGTTGTGCATGGTGACCATAATTAATTTTTGAACATTCTCATCACCCCCGAAATAAACCCTGTATATTTTTTTTCTTTTTTTTTTAACATCTTTATTGGGGTATAATTGCTTTACAATGGTGTGTTAGTTTCTGCTTTATAACAAAGTGAAACAGTTATACATATGTTCCCATATCTCTTCCCTCTTGCATCTCCCTCCCTCCCACCCTCCCTGTCCCAAGCCTCCAGGCAGTCACAAAGCACCAAGCCGATATCCCTGTGCCATGCGGCTGCTTCCCATTAGCTATCTGCCTTACACTTGTTAGTGTATATATGTCCATGCCTCTCTCTCGCCCTGTCACAGCTCACCTTTCCCCCTCCCCATATCCTCAAGTCCATTCTCCAGTAGGTCTGTGTCTTTATTCCTGTCTTACCCCTAGGTTCTTCATGACATTTTTTTTCTTAAATTCCACATATATGTGTTAGCATACGGTATTTGTCTTTCTCTTTCTGACTTACTTCACTCTGAATGACAGACTCTAGGTCTATCCACCTCATTACAAATAGCTCAATTTCGTTTCTTTTTATGGCTGAGTAATATTCCATTGTATATATGTGCCACATCTTCTTTACCCATTCATCCGATGATGGGCACTTAGGTTGTTTCCATCTCCAGGCTATTGTAAATAGAGCTGCAATGAACATTTTGGTACATGACTCTTTTTGAATTATGGTTTTCTCAGGGTATATGCCCAGTAGTGGGATTGCTGGGTCATATGGTAGTTCTATTTGTAGTTTTTTAAGGAACCTCCATACTGTTCTCCATAGTGGCTGAACCAATTCACATTCCCACCAGCAGTGCAAGAGTGTTCCCTTTTCTCAACCCTGTATATTTTAACTCTTACTCCCCATCCTTCCCTACCCCAGGTAATGACTAATCTACTTTCTGTCTCCACAGATGTACCTATTCTGGACATTTCATGCAAATGGAATCATACAACATGTCTTTTGTGACTGGCTTCTTTTTCTAAGCATAATATTTTCAAGGTTCATCCAGGTTGTAGATGTATCAGCACTTCATTCCTTTTTTAAGGCCCAATAGTATCCTGTTGTGTGGCTAGACCACATTTGTTGATCCATTTGTCAATTGATGGGCCATTTGGGAGGTTTACATCTTTTGGCTATTATAATTAATCCTGCTATGGGCATTCACGTACAAGTTTTGTTTTTATTTCTCTTGGGTTTATACTTAGGAGTGGAATTGCTGGGTCAAATGGTAACTCGCTTTGACTTTTTGAGGAATTCCAAACTGTTTTCCAAAGTGTCTGTACCATTTTACATTCCCACCAGCAGTCTGTGAGGGTTAGAATGCTTTTTTAAAAAAATTAATTTATTTATTTGTTTTTATTTTTGGCTGTATTGGGTCTTCGTTGCTGCAAGCGGGCTTTCTCCAGTTGTGGTGAGTGGGGGCTACTCTTCGTTGTGGTGCGCAGGCTTCCCATTGCGGTGGCTTCTCTTGTTGCGGAGCATGGGCTCTAGGTGCGAGGGCTTCAGTAGTTGTGGCTCGTGGGCTCTAGAGCGCAGGCTCAGCAGTTGTGGTGCACGGGCCTAGCTGCTCTGCAGCACATGGGATCCTCCCGGACCAGGGCTCGAACCCGTGTCCCCTGCATTGGCAGGTGGATTCTTAACCACTGCACCACCAGGGAAGCCCAGTTAGTTGCCTTTTAATCAGGGGAGTACTGTCACAGCTTGCCTACAGAGTCTGTTCTACACACTGTGACATAAAGCAAATTTTATGGGTTGTTGGTTAACCTTTTATTTCACAGACATATTTATACTGATTTTCAACAATTTTAGATGTTGGAGAACAAGGGTTGGCAAACTATCTGTAAACTACCAGATAGTAAATATTTTAGGCTTGACGAGCCACAAATCTGTCACAGCTACTCAACTCTGCCATTGTAGTGTGAAGACAGCCATGTGAAAACAAATGTGTGGCTGTGTTCCAATAAAACTTTATTTACAAAAATAGGTGGTAGGCTAGATTTGGCCCTTGGGCTGTAGTTTGCTGATCCTGTTGTAGATTAAAGATGAAACTGGAGCTGACTGTCCAGTTCCCATTCTTTTTAAAAAATTTTTTTTGTGGTATGTGGGCCTCTCACTGTTGTGGCCTCTCCCGTTGCGGAGCACAGGCTCAGCGGCCATGGCTCACGGGCCCAGCTGCTCCGCGGCATGTGGGATCTTCCCGGACCGGGGCATGAACCCGTGTCCCCCGCATCGGCAGGCGGACTCTCAACCACTGCGCCACCAGGGAAGCCCCAGTTCCCATTCTTGTTTACCCTCAAGGTTGGGTTGTTCTTTCAGTGGTCTCAGTAGCCCCACAGTAGGTAGATTGTTTCTACCAAAATATAAAGATATTAAGGCTGGTCCACCGAACTGTTTTCACTGTTAAATGGAGAAGTACTGTACATTTAGGGTTTTTTGTTTGTTTGTTTGTTTTGTTTGTTTTTACTGCTTTTGGATTCTCTTTTTGATCCTTGGTTAAAGGGGAAGAAACCCATTAAAATTCTTCTAAGATTGTCTGACTGGAGGCAGTATAAATGTGGAGTGCCTGAAAAAAACTGTTTCCTTCATATTACCTGTAGAATGGATGAAAGCAGAGTTGAGAACATACTAGAAATTGTCAGAAATGGAAGATTTTTTAAAATATTAGCTTTAGTAAAGTTAGGGGAAACATTAGCTAAATCTCCATCCCTAATTGGAAAGTTGTGGTGTGCCATCTATGTATATTTTATGACTTCACCAAGAACCCTTGCTAGAGTCATTATTTGGGATTAGGGTGTGTAGTGTAAATAAAACTTCAAATTCTGTTTTGTGTCTGAAATTCATTTCACTCGATACACTTTGTGGTAGTAAACACACTATTTAGAGTGCTTTGTGGCTTAAAAAAACTGTCATTGCCTCTTATGTACATAGGAAAGATAGCATTCTTTGAGCTTATAGATTTACATAATTTGTTTGCAAGACTGTTCTAATTTTGCAGTGTTGAGAAAAGCTCCAAAGATTATGTTAAAAGAGGGAATTTTGTATCAGCTTTTGTCTTTGCATTTGGATATATGAAAGGTGAATTAACTGTTCATAATGTGAAATTTCAAAACTGAGACAAGGAGAATCCCAGAATATATATTTAGGAAACAGCCATATGTAGGGTTTATGGATATTATAGTGTTCTTTTATGTAACTTCCCCAAATTCTATTAAGGCAGCAGTGTCCACCTCTTAAACACAAGTAAAATGAGGTGGAAAGATTCTAAAGTTGTAGTCTCCAATACGATTGGGCACTGAATCTAAATTACCTACATTTACAGAACAGCATTTCATCTACTAGATCATGTTACATTGTCAAGTGGAAGAATGATCATGTTGGAATCTATTTAGACCACTTACTTTGATGAAAATACTTCTTAGGTTGGCTTCAGAGGACAGTAAAAGGCATCTCTTCCTATGGTAATCTGTGGACAGTATTACTTATATTACGTTATTTAGGTTAGAAGTTTTTGCTGAATTCCATCTGAGCCATTAGTTCAGAAGCAGAATGGTGAGCTTTTATTTATGTAGAATCTTTACTGGTCTTCTTAGGCTTAATATTGTCTTAACTGGATTTTTGTCCCAGCAGTAATATCTGGCATTGAATTTGAGATTATCTTTAATAATTTTTTCTTTAGTCACTTGTAAAATAGATACTTGTAAAACAAATAAGGCGTTTTCACTAAGGACTTTCTTTAATTATATTTCATGCAAATTAAAAAAAAATTGTTACGGGAGTATTCAGATCACAGGTTAAAGTGAGAATGTAATTATCTCACATTATAATCAACATATGTAATACTTTTAAAAGCATGCTAATAAGAATGGAAAAAAGTCTGCTGACCATACGTATTGTAGATTATATTTCTTTCCTTTTTTCTTTCTTTTTTAAAAACATTTCCCTCTTAAAATGGATGTAAAAATGATTTGTGTAAATATCTGTTCAAATGAATACATTATCACTGTTGCAGAAAGAGCTTGGGAATCTGGAGAGGGAGATTCTAGGCTTGCTGCTCTACTTTTTGGATTATCTCCATTAATAGTATTTCTCCCATTGCTGAGTGTTTCTATTGTACTGCTGGGAAGGGATCACTACACTTCCATAATCTGTGACCCACTTGCACTAAAGGTAGAGCGTGCTTTAAATTGCCATCTGATTAAAGTTCAGGCTTCTTGGTTAGACTTGCCTGGATGGCTTCAGCATTAGCCCCATGAATGTGAATATGGACTTGAAGATCTTATTAGAATGATATTTTTCCCCATGAAGACACATTCATAGACATAGTCCTGGAAAGACATGTACAAGTTGGATTTGTTTAGTGCAGTTTAAAACTTACTAGGAAGAATAGTATTTTAAGGAAAAAATTTTAATTGTGACAAATCAGCATTTGGTTTGTTTTCCTCAGTTTCTTCATCTTGTAAAAGAAGGTTAGTAAAGGCTATATTATCTACCTCATTTGATCCTTATGAACATAAAATGACACAATTCTTCAAAAGTCTTAAACTACCTTACATGTATTATTTTGAAATGAGGCACTTCTAATTAGAAATGGGCTTTGTCAAATATTTTTTGATTTTGCAAGAGTCATTTACCGTTGTCTTTAAAACTGATTTTATTTTCTTGTTTGATTTCTAGAGCTTAATACTTCTCAAATCTTTATAGGACTTAGAACGTGTTGGGTGAAAAATGTTGAATAAAGAGATTTGAGGAAGAATTGTGTGTATTTTACTGATGGGGTAATGTTTACACTGAAGTCAAAGTGAAGAAAAAAATCCTGACTAGTGTGTTTCCCCTTGCTTTTCTTTAAATTACTTAATTTTATTTGAGCTTTGAAGTTTGGAACTTACTACAAGTGACAAATTTTTGTGGCCAATCTGGTGTGAACTTCAGCAGCTACTTAAAATGTTGAACTCCCTGTTTAGTAGTGAGGTCTACAGCAGTGGTTCTCAAAGTGTGGTCCTCACCCTGACCAGCAAAAGCAGTATCATGTGGGAATTTGTTAGAAGTGCAGATTCTCGGGCCCCAGCCGTATAGATCAGAAGCTCTGGGGGTGGGGCCCAGCAATCTCCATTTTAACAGTTCTCCAAGGGATTCTGAGGCCCACCAAAGTTAGAGAACCATTCATTTAGAACTCTAGATCAGAGCTCAATAAACTATGGCCCATGGGCCAAATCGGCCCACTGTCTGCTTTTGTAAATAAAGTTTTTCTGGAATACAGTCACACTCATTCATTTAAATAATGTCTGTGGCTGCTTTCACACTACAAGGGCAGAGTTGAGTAGTTGTAGCCGAGACCATATGGTCTGCAAAGCCTAAAATATTTACTTTCTGGCCTTTAACACAAAAAGTTTGCTGATCCCTGCCCAAGTTGAAGCCTTAGTCGTACTGTTTTCTTGCCCATAACACTGAACTACAAATATCTGAAATCAATAGGCAAACAGCTATTTTTTTTGCCTTTACACATGACCCTGTTATTTCTATAGACTCATTGCTCTCTGATATCAAATTATTACTCAGTGACTAGAGACTTGTGAATGAAAATAATATACTACTGTGCCCTTTCCTTCTATGTTTGGTAATAGTGGTAGCCTGTTTAACAATTCTGTGACATTTCCTCACTGATTTTGCACTGGTATGTCCTTGGTTTTGCTGTACTCTAGTGTAACCTAACTTAATTATCTACTATAGTCTTCATTTCTCCCAATTCTTGCTGCCTTTTTACTTCCCCAAGAGAAAACCCACTTTGTGACTGCTAAGTTTAGGTATTCATGGGAGCTGTTTGGTGTACTCTAAGCCACTGAAATAGCACCATCCCATCTGGAAAATTTTTATCCTTGGCCTGGAGTGCTTTAGTCACTTGTACCTCACAAGGATGTTTATGAGCACATAGATAATGAATATTGTGGGTAATCTTAGGATGTTTACTGGGTAAGTTTTCATTAGTCTTCCCATAACCAGTGATGGCTATTTCTATCCTTAGTTGGACTATCATAATGCACCCTCAGTATTCTTTTGTACTTACTCTCAGGCTTTAAGGTAATTGGTGGTCAGTGTCATATAAAATACAAGAACTGAATTTCAGTGTTGTTCTTATTGATGCACTTGGAATCTTTCTCGCTACCCACACCACTGAAGGAAGTGAAAAAAAGGGGGAGGGGCCTTCTCCCAGTCTCCATTAGTTCTTTTAGTAAGATCAGGCAAAAGTGTTGTTTTTGCAGCTGTGACTCCCTGGTTGTACGTGACTGATGTTTTAAGTCAGGAAACATGAGTTGGCTGAATGATTCTGAGCTATATTATTGGTGAGTTTCTTGGGTCCGTGATTTCTTTCAGTCAACTTGGGTTGACTACTTTGGCAGGGGATGCTGGGTAAGACATAGGAAATAGTGAGCTTGAGACTGGAAATGATTGAGTTAGACCTTTCATTTAGGCTTTCCCATTCAAGTTAATTCATACCTTTTGCCCTGCTTACTCATCGCAGAGGTGAAGTACAAGGAGAGAGGGTCAGGCAACGGCCAGCCCTCAGAGTGTGGCGACTTAGGTCTATTGTCAAAAGCAACCCATGTACAGGAGAACTTGAGCTTTACTGTTTTGTACAGTGCAGTGTGGAAATGCAGTGTTTTAAAACCTAAATTGTTATTTATAGTGATGAATAAAATGTGAACTCGTTAAACGGGAGCAGTGTTCTGCAGCCTTATTGTCCCAGTCAGCACAATAGCCACCCACACGAATCATCTGAACGACCTCATCATTTCTGTTTTATCTACGTGAAATAGGCGTCAGGGGTGGGTGGTGATGAAAGTTTGGGAAATCACGCCACACTTGAGGCAAGAGAAGTGTTCTGGTGACTCTGGTTGTGTTGTTCTCCCTTGGTGTGCGTAAGAGTCTCGGACAGCCCTGCGGAGCTGAAGGTAAGCTTTAATAATTCCTTTTGTTCCTTGACAGCTGGCCGTGCTTGGGAGCTGGGTGCTACTTCCCTAGAAGCAACTGCCGTAGTTCTGCCAAATGTGTGGACTTTAAGCCATTTTAAAGGCTATAATGTTCAGACTCAGAATTTCTTAGTAGGCAGAGAGTGTCATTTAAGGGTACTTATGCTGCAGGGATAAGGTTCATTATGAAATAGACACTGTAACAAGGCCTCCATGTGACATAAACTTATTGAAGCTTGTATACTTTTAAAACCATATATTTCTTTAATATATCTTTTAAGCTTCATTAGGTCAGGATTCACGGCTGTCATAGCCAGTGCTGTATCTCTACACCTAGGACAGCATCTGGCACATAGTCAATGTTCATTATATAGTTGTTGAACCAATTCAAAGAAGGGGAGGATGTAGCCGAACACATTAGAAAAGATAAAATCTGACCCATAATGCACGAAGTCAGGAGTTCAGATTTTCATTTAGTGCTAATATTTTGCTGCTTCAAAAACCATCTAATTCTCATAATGTCCCTTTGGGATAGGTTAGCAGATATAGAATTGTACAGTATATGCTGAACATAATGATGGAATCCTGAATAACACTTAGCTTCCCTATTGAGAACTGTCAGATCGTTGTTATAATTAAACTAGATGAAGAAAAGACATTTCTAAGGTTGAAATGGAAAGGAGAATTTTATGGTGAGTAAAATTACCAATACTTGCTTACCTGATCTGTCTAAAACTGCTTCCTTATTTGTAAAATGGATACAGTAGAATCTACCTGATAGGATTGTTTTAACGACTAAATGAGACAGTGGGTATAAAGCACAGTTCCTGGCACCTTGCAAGTGCTCAATAAATATGAGTTGCTTTCATCATCAACAGTAAGTTTTGAGAGCCAGGCTCTGTGCCAAGTACGTCCTCCTTCCAGGTATTGCACCAATTTCCCTTTCCTCCCTCCTTGCTGCCTCACTCCTAGTTCCATCTGGGGCATCCAGGTTGAGGTATGAAGCTGGGATTGACCTTCAGTCACCTAGGCAGTCCCACCTGACCTTGAGCAAAGGTAAGGGACCAGATGCTAAATTCTGCCATCTGCCTAATACTCTAGCCACTGGCCAGATGTGGCTATTTAAAGTTAAATAAAATTTAAAATTCATTGATTAGACATTTCTCCAAAGAAGATTTACAAATGGCCCATAAACATGAAAAGGTGCTCAACATCGTTAGTCATTAGGGAAGTGCAAATCAAAACCACAGTGAGACTTAACACAATAAGACTTGACTTAATGAGACTTAACTTAAACCACAGTGAGACTAAACATGCACTAGGATGGCTAGAATCAGAAAGATAGACAATAACAAATGTTGGTGAGGATGTGGAGAGATTGGATCTCTCATACATTGCTGATGGAAATGTAAAGTGGTGCAGCCACTTTGGAAAACACTCTTGCAGTTCCTCAGAAAGTTAAATATAGGTTCTACAACCCAGAATTCCACTCTTAGATATATACCAAGGAAAATTGAAAACATATATTCACACAAAAACTTGTACATCAATGTCCATAGTAGCATTATTCATAATAGCCGAAAGGTGGAAACAACCCAGATGTTCATTGACTGATTGTTGTACGCAGTGGAATATTATTCAGCCATAAAAGAAATAAGAAATGAAGTGCTGATATGGGCTACCATAAGGAACCTTGAAAACATTATGCTAAGTGAAAGAAGCCAGACAGAAAGGACCACATATTGTATGATTTCATTTATATGAAATGTCCAGAATGGGCAAATCTGTGGAGACAGAAACTGGATTAGTGGTTGCCAGGGGCTGAGGGGGAGGGAGAGGATGGGGAGTGACTGCTAATGGGTGTGGAGTTTCTTTCTGAGATTATTATAATGTTCTGTAATTAGATAGTGCTTACTGATCGATACACATCTTTGTGAATATACTAAAAAACACTGAATTGTATGCTTTAAAAGGGTGAACTATGATATGTGAATTATATCTTCCTCATCTTGTCTGTTTTTTACTGAGTTTCTTTTCCCATTTCTTAGTATTGGTATCTTTCATGTTAGAGGTATCCCTCAAGCTAGTTGAGGAGGTTGTTTCTGTTATGCAATAGTTGACTGGAAACTCAGTGTACATGAGTGGGGCTTGTTGACTGATGGGCTTCCCTGTGGTATGACTGGGGGAAACCTGGGTATTTATTGAGGAACTAACTGTGAAGTTTTTTTTCCCTTAAGCCAGTCAGTTTTTCTACTTAGGACTCCTTGAATCTCTTGTGGGAGGGGATTTGGGTGTAATAAGCTCTAATCTAGTATTCAGAAGCCCAGTCTGGAAAGGGCTGGATCTTTCACCATTGGCTGTGCAGATTTTTACTTCTTGTTTTCAGTAAAGCATCCCATTTCTGTTCTCAGTTATGGCCTGTGTTCCTGAGTTTGGGGACTCTGGTTCAGCCTCTCCAGAAAATCTTCTGTTGTGTGGAGAAAAGGCAGTTGCCTGATGCTCTGGTTGAGGTGAAAGAATCTGAGAATCTTACTGCTCTTTTAAAGGATTCCCCCCTCCCTTTTTTTGAAAAATTATATTCCTGTTTCCTTCAGATGTCCATGGAAGCGTCAATTCTTGAACTTTTACCTTCTGCTTTTCTAAGGCCCTCAGGAATGGACTAGCGTATTACTTGCTTCAGTTTAGATGGCCCCACTGTGGAGGTACTTGGTAGAAAGAAGAAAGATACAACCAAGTCAGTTACCTCTTTTTCAAAGGCTTTTCATCTAAAATTTTGTGGACCTCTCTTTTTTTTTTTTTGCAGTACGCGGGCCTCTCACTGCTGTGGCCTCTCCCGTTGCGGAGCACAGGCTCCGGATGCGCAGGCTCAGCGGCCATGGCTCACGGGCCCAGCCGCTCCGCGGCATGTGGGATCCTCCCGGACCGGGGTGCGAACCCGTGTCCCCTGCACCGGCAGGCGGACTCGCAACCACTGCGCCACCAGGGAAGCCCCTGGACCTCTCTTACTATCAGATTCTCTCCCACTTTCTCGATCTTGTTGGTTTATATCTTTCCTAATTCTTCACTCTCATGGCTTCTGAAGGGAGGTAGACAGATGCTTATATTCAGTTAGCTATGTTTAATCAAAAGCCCCTCTGTCCCTTGAAACCCTCTCTTTTTCTTAGATTTCTAATTACTTCTTGGACACCTGGTTCCATGATTAGAATATGAGCTTCTCAAAGGCAGGAACCAGAGACTTTATATCTCTAGCACTTATATAATGTCTGCAGTATAGTAGGGTTATTAGATGCATGGACTTTGAATGTGTGCCCCAGTCCATGCCTTCAAAGTTCAGGCAGTTTACCAGTTTGCCTTGGCTTTTACTTTCTTCTTGTACAGAAATTCAAACTAAACAGTGAAATCCTTCTGGTAGATAAGCTGGGAAGCTCTCCTCTTTCCTTGATCCTTGCTTATTCCTTGTCCACAGTGCATCTAATGCAAGGCCTCACATGCATCCAACCTTCCAGAACCCCAAGAATATGTCAGAGCTTTAAGCCCCATATGGTTGTCTCATTCTCCAGAGCTCTGTGTTACGTATTTGGTTGAGGTCTCATTTGCCCCAACCAGTATTCTAGGCTTAAGCAGCTGTGATGTTTGTTTGCTAATGATCCCTATTGTTTTCGACAATGCTGCAGGCTTGGGGCTTTCCCTTGGAGCTCCAAATCAGGTCAGCTCCCTTTAATGGCAGTGTCAGTGTCCCCAGAGCTACAATGCCACAGGTTGTAGTGGGGGTAATGGAAGCAGCCCCAAGTTAAAATGCCACAGACCCCGCTTGTACCTAGGATTGCTAGTACCTGCCATCAGAAGTCCTGCTCCCCTTCTTAGATTTTCAGTATATTTTTATACCCATTTATAATTTGATAGCTTTTCCTTTAGTATAAGTACTTCTTCATGTCCTTGATAATTCATTATAAATAATTTCTGATGGCTGTGTATCATCTCATCATTTGGATGTCTCGTAATTTACTTGATAATTCCCCTGTTGTTGGACTTGAGATAATTACTTGTTTAATTTGTTTCCCTTTGCCAAAAGGCTCTAAACTCAAAGAGGGCTGGGACTGTTTTTTTTTTTTTCCAGTTCATCTTTAGTGCCTGACACAGTAATTTTTGTTGAAAGGTTTTTTCCTCAAATTTTAAAATATAATAAATAACACTTTGAAGAGTATCTTATTGCCAAAGCTTTATTCAGATTTCGGATTATTTTCTAAGAATGGCATCTAGAAATATAATTGCCTGGTCAAAGTATAGAGACATTTTTTAAGCCCCTTGACATAGGTTGCCTGATTGATTTCTGGAAAGGTTCTACCAGAATGTCTTCTTTTAGCAGCAAATGGTATCCCTAACTGTTGCATTGTGCATTTGGCAACATTGAACATGCTAATTGCTTAAGTTTTGTTGACCTGATGGGCAAAAATGTTCTCTCATTGAACTAATTTGTCTTTTTGATAACCAATGAAAGCATTCATTTTCCTCGTGTTTAATTTTTTGTATTCCTTCTATAAATTGGCCGTTTGGGTTTTTCCCCCATTTTCCTATTAGTTGCCTAGTGTTTGTCTTGCTAATTTATCTAAACTTTATATATCAAACATATTAACCTATATCATTTTCTTTCCTTTTTTTAACATCTTTATTGGAGTATAATTGCTTTACAATGGTGTGTTAGTTTCTGCTTTATAACAAAGTGAATCAGCTATACATATACATATATCCCCATATCTCCTCCCTCTTGCATCTCCCTCCCACCCTCCCTATCCCACCCCTCTAGGTGGTCACAAAGCACCAAGCTGATCTCCCTGTGCTATGTGGCTGCTTCCCACTAGCTATCTGTTTTGCATTTGATAGTGTATATATGTCCATTGTCTTTCAAATATTTTTCAAGTTTAGTTTTTCATTCTGTTTCTGATGAGTTTGGATGTGTGGAAACTGACAGTCATACACAAGAAGCCTCTTTATTTGGTGTGATTAGATCTCATAGCTGGTCTGCTTAATAGGAAGGGGTATCCTAAAAAAGTTTATGTGTCTTCAACATTAAAGCTTCAGAATATACATTAAGTAGCTAATTCTTTTATCTTGGGCTGCTTTTCTTTGGATATGAATCTGATTAAAAATCTGCTATATATTTCTTTTTTACATCTCATCCAAAATTCATCATCAGTGATTTCTAGTTTTAGATTCTTTAAAGGGGAGTGATGCCTTAATGAGCTGTAATCGATGCAGAATCGTTTCAGGTATTTTACAGATCCCCCCCAGTCTTTTGCAGGTTTGTCACCCACATTTAATTCAGCATCACCTTTATCTGGTCTTTATAGCGGGTTCCTCTCTTTTTGCACTCACCTCCAATGGATGTGACATATAATTAAGAATTATAGTAACAGGTACACAACTAGCATAAAGAGGAACACATAAATAGCTCCTGGTAAGTAGGCAACTTAATTTGTAGAGCTCATAGGCAGGTGTACCACACAGTAGCCTGTTAGTCTTGAGCAATCACCGTGCTGTGGGCATTCATTAGGTTTCTACACAGCGGCTGGGGAATGGGTCAGTCTGCGAAATTGGTTAAGTAGAGGTTGATTATGAGAGCTTCTACCATAGTCAAACTCTGTCAGTACTTTCCTTTGTTATTTCTGTAATTGTTTTGATGCTTAGAAAGTCCTTCTCTTCCTGGGAGTCATGTGGAAATTCACCTGCATCTGTCTCTTTGTTTTGATTTCTTACATTTAACTCTGATTTATCTGAAATTTATTCTGTTTTTTAGTATGAAGTTAAGATCTAAATAGATTTTTTTAATCTTCAAATAATGTGCCCGTTTTTCTAGTATAACAAGTGTTTTCTTAAAAGTGACTGATCAGGAGTGCCATTTCTAGTTCTCAATAATTAGTCTAGTCTTGGGAGTGGAAGGTCAGTATCATCCTTGGGTTGGGGCAGGGCAGGTAGTGTATAGAGTGGGATGTTACACACACACACACACACACCACACAGAAAGAGAAAAAGAGAACTGGGAAATTGGGTAAGAACAGAGTTAGCAAGAAGTGGGTATTTGTCAAGAAACCCCTTTTAGAACCCTGGCCCTGCCCCAAATGGTGATTTGAAGGGGCAGCTGGTCTCTGTATTTGGATAATAGTGGGTTAAAGTAGTTTATTTATTTATTTATTTTGCGGTACGCGGGCCTCTCACCGTTATGGCCTCTCCCGTTGCGGAGCACAGGCTCCGGACGTGCAGGCTCAGTGGCCATGGCTCACAGGCCCAGCTGCTCCGCAGCATGTGGGATCTTCCCGGACCGGGGCACGAACCCGTGTCCCCTGCATCGGCAGGCGGACTCTCAACCACTGCGCCGCCAGGGAAGCCCTTGATATAGTTTTTTACAGATTCTGTTTTGACATAAATTTAGAATAAATTTGGTTAATTCCTCAGTGAGTTATAGGATTCTGTGTATATCCGTTAAGGAGTTGAATTTCACTGTGTAGAACAGAAAACCCCCCAAATAGTGGCCTAAACAAACCTGAGTTTATTTTTCACTCACTAAATGAGTGAAAGTTTAGCATTCCAGGGCTGGTAGGGTGTGTCCAAGATACCATTAGGGACTTAGGCACCTTCTACCCTTCTTCCCAGGCACCCTTAGTGTATGCTTATGGTGACAAGGTAGCTTCCTGAGTCATCCCATCTGTGTTCTAGGCAGGCTGGAAGATGGGGAGGAATAAAATGGTGACTGCCAGGTAAGACCTCTTTAAAGAACTTTCTTGTAAACCATATCCAGTGAAGTCTGCTTTCATATCATTGACCAAATTATATTACATGGCCACCTCATCCACCACAAAGCTGGAACATATATTTTTACTTGAGCACATTGGAGCCCAGTAACTTTGAGCTTCTGATAGCAAGAAAGAAGGGAGAATGGATATTAGATAGATGATGAACAATCTTTGCTGTAGTATACTCTTTTAGCTATCCAATCCTCATTCAATCTTCTTTCCATACAAAGAGCATGCTCAGCTCCTCCTCAATGGAAATACCTCCAAAGTCTTATCTAGTTATTGTATCCAGTTTCTAAGTCCTCAATTTCTTGGTGATGTGCAGTCCTCCCCAATAGGTCTAGGTACGGCCTCCTGTGGTCTGGTGTCCCACAAACTGCCTCCCTCCTTCATTGTTATATAGGTAGAAAAAGAATAGGATAACTGTAGTAAAAGTTGTCTCAGAAAGACGAAGAATGGAAAAGATAGCAGTGATCAAATACTACTGGGCAGGAAGAACAAAAACTCCCTGCCCTGGCAGTGAAGTTCCTTTGATGGCCTATCTGGCAGCCCCTGCTTCTGCTTGCTAGGGGGATTTCCTTTGTCTGGGAAATAAATTTGTGAGGGGAGTCTCAAGATCCTTGAAGAGTTCTGTGATTGCTCTTCTCTATAGGTCAGAAATTGCAGTGAGAACTGCTGCCACTGAATTAGCAAACCTAAATACAGTGGAGGTAATTAGGATCCTTGGGTGGCAGAGACCAAGTGGCACTCAAGTCACCAAAGGCAAGGTAGGTGTAGTTATCTAAATTGACAGCAGAATCAAAGCAGCAATTGAAATAGTCTGAATAATACACGGGGATTTCTGTTGCCCCAGAACAGGCCCCTGACTGATCTCTAGAGATTCTTTATTGTGCATTCTTCATGGCCCCATCTGAAGTACGCACTGGGGAATGTACTTTTCTTGGGGAATGCACAGCTTTCACAGCTAATGTTCTGTGGGTGAGGGTTGGGGGCCACAAATTACTTTAGAGATTTAATACTTGCTGGCTGCTGCAGAGCAGTCTTGGGGTTTCTATGATAATATTATTCCCTCAAAAACTTAAAAGAGTTTGCTATTTTTGCTTTTAGTAAGCTTCATGGTGGGGGAAGCTACATCTAGACATAGTTTCTAGGCTTGAAAATTCTTCTGCTTACTGGCCTCTGTGCTCAGCCCTTTTCCTTTAGCTTTTTTTTTTTTTTTTTGCGGTACGCGGGCCTCTCACTGTTGCGGCCTCTCCCGTTGCAGAGCACAAGCTCTGGACGCGCAGGCTCAGCAGCCATGGCTCATGGGCCTAGCCGCTCGCGGCATGTGGGATCTTCCCAGACCAGGGCACGAACCCGTGTCCCATACATCAGCAGGCGGACTCTCAACCACTGCGCCACCAGGGAAGCCCCTCCTTTAGCTTTTAAATTAATAGCCAGCTGCCTTGAGGTAGGCAGCATTCTTAATCTGATTTTTGCTGGCTGGTTTTCTTCCTTGTCCTGAAGAGAACTCTTAAAACAGCTTGGGGCTGTGGTCTTATCTCCTGCTAAGGCAGCTAGTTCTCTGCGTTACTGCTTATAATCACTTCAATTTTTTAAAATAAATTTATTTATTTTTGGCTGCATTGTGTCTTCCTTGCTGCATGCAGGCTTTCTCTAGTTGTGGTGAGCAGGGGCTACTCTTTGTTACGGGGTGCGTGGGCTTCTCATTGAGGTGGCTTCTCGTTGCAGACCACAGGCTCTAGGTATGCGGGCTTCAGTAGTTGTGGCACGCGGGCTCAGTAGCTGTGGCTTGCAGCCTCAGTAGACGTGGCTCACGGGCTCTAGAGCACAGGCTTAGTAATTGTGGTGCACGGGCTTAGTTGCTCCGTGGCATGTGGGATCTTCCCGGAGCAGGGCTTGAACCCGTGTCCCCTGCATTGGCAGGCGGATTCCCACCCACTTCGCCCCCAGGGAAGCCCCCAGTCACCTCAATTTGAGGTGCGGAGGCTGTTGATGTGTACAGCCCTGCAGAGCTTCAAATTATGTGACTCTCAGTCAATCTAGATTGAAGACTGCAGGCAGAGAATGGCTAGCTCTAGTTTGATTGGGTCTCTTGTAGGACTGGGCTCAAAAGCTGTAAGAAAAAGCCATCATTCACCCATATCCTGAAGTTTTCCTATATTTCCATGAACTATAGCCTCATTTGGCATATGGTGTCATCAAATATTTCACCACCACCTAACGAGTAACCAGCTTTAAGAGTCACTAACTTTGAATTGGTTAGAGGCTGATGACATTAGTTCTTATGACTAATTTTCTGTAAAGTCTTTCCTTTTCCTTGATATAGGTATATTCCAAGCATTGATGGCAGCTTGAGGTACATTCACTTTTTAGACACACAAATTGGGAGAAATTAGTTTGGGGGAGTGCTTTTTCCTAAGGACAGAAACATTTGGAAAAAGACAAGGAAAAAATGAGAGAAGAAATAAATGGACATAATTGCCAAGAAGGGAGTTAATCAGTGATGGGTAAATGGTCAGTGTGTTCTCTTTAATCTTATTAAAGCAGAACAAATGTTATGCCAGCCATTTTCTTATTTCAGCCACCAGATGATGCAATTTACCCAGGGTCTTGATTCCTATTCATAGTGGGAGAGAGGTGTATCATGGTTAAGTAGAAAGTGAACATATAACTAGTCGTTTTATAAGTTCTCCAATGTTAGAACCTTTTGGGTGGGAGTCCCAGAAAGAGTAGAAAATGAGAAAGGGGCGGAAAGCTTACTTAAAGAAAGAATGATAGAAAACTTCCCAAATCATAGGAAAGAAATGATCCATAATATTCCAAGTACTTCTGGTAGGCCAAACATCAAGAGGTCTTCACCAAGGCGCGTTATAATCAAATTGTCAAAAGTCAAAGACAGGATTTTGAAAGCAGCAGGAGAAAAGCCACTTGTGCTGCCACTGGCACCTCCCCCTCCTCCACCCCTATCTCCCCGCCCCCCCACTCCCTTAGGCTATCTGATTTCTCACCAGAAACCGTATAGGCCAGGAGAAAGTGGAATGATATATTCCAAGTGCTGAAAGGAAGAAAACTGCCAACCAAGAACACCATATCTAGCAAAGCTGTCCTTCAGAAATGAAGGCGGGATAGGCTTTCCCAGACAAACAAAAGCTGAGCAAGTTCATCACCTGTCTTACAAGAAATGTGAGAGGAACTTTTCAAGTTGAAATGAAAAGATACTAATTAGAAACAGGAAAACATGAAAGTATAAAACTTACTGGTAAAGGTGAATATATACTCTCATACTCTAATACTGTAACAGTGGTGCACAAACCACTTTTAACTCTAATATAAAAGTTAAAAGACAAAAGTATTAAAAATAACTATAGCTACAATAATTTGTTAATAGATATACAATATAAAAAGATGTCCACAGCGGGAGAGGCCACAACGGTGAGAGGCCCACGTACCGCAAAAAAAAAAAAAAAAAAAAAAAAGTTGTGACACTAGTAACATAAAATGTGAGAGGGGAGTAAAAGTAGAGTTTTTATATGCGTTCAGAGTTATCAACTTAAAGTAGACTGTTATAACTAAGATGTCTTATGTAAGCCTCATGGTAGTCACAAAGAACAAACATGTAATAGGTGCACAGAAGATAAAGAGAAAGGCATCAAAGAATACCACTACAAAAAAATCATCAAATCACAAAGGAAGACAGCAAGAGAGGAAGAAAAGAAAAAAAACTACAAACACAGAAAACAATGAACAAAATGGCTTACTATTTTAAGTCTTTACCTATCAGTAATAATTTAAATGTAATGAATTAAAAAGCAAAACCCCAGCTGTATGCTGTCTGTGAGAAACTCACTTTAGATTTAAGCACACACACAAGGTGAAAGTGAATGAATAGGAAAATATATTCCATGCAAAATGATAAACTAAAGAGGCTAGGGGTGGCTCTACTTGTATCAAACAAAACAGACTTTAATTCAAAAATTATCACAAAAGACAAAGGTAGACATTGTATCGGGTTGGCCAAAAAGTTCGTTTGGATTTTTCCATAACATATTATGGAAAAACCCAAATGAACTTTTTGGCCAACCCAGTATAATGATGGAAGGTTTAATCCACCAGGAAGATATAATAATTATAAATATATATACACTCAACATCAAAGCACCTAAATGTATAAAGAAATATAAAGCAAACATTGACAGAACTGAAGGGAGAAACAGACAGCAACACGATAATGGCAGGATACTTCAGTACCCCACTTTCAATAACAGAAAATTCAGACAGAAGATCGATAATATAGGACTTGAATAGCCCTGTAGACCAAATGGACCTAACAGACACATACAGAACATTCCATCCAACAGCAGTAAAATACATGTTCTTCTCAAGTACACATGGGACATTCTCCAGGGTAGATTTTATGCTAGGCTGCAAAACAAGCCTTAGCAAATTTAAGAAGTTTGAAATCATTATCTTTTCCAACCACAATGGTATAAAACTAGAAATCAGTAATGAGGAAATTTGGAAAATTCCCAAATGTGGACGTTTACACACTCCTAAACAATCAGTGGGTCAAAGAAGGAATCAAAAGGGAAATCAAAAAATGTCTTGAGACAAATGAAAATGGAAACACAACATACTAAAACTTATGGGATGCAGCAAAAGTGGCTCTCAGAGGGAAGTTCATAGCATCACTCGACATAACTAATCACCAGGGAAATGCAAATCAAACCCACAATGAGATACCACCTAACACCTGTTAATATGGCTATTATCAAGAATGCCCCAAGTGTTGGCAGGGATGTGGAGAAAAGGGAATCCTGGTATATTTTTGGGGGGAATGTAAATTGGTACAGCCATTTTGGAAAACAGTATGCAGGTTCCTCAAAAAATTAAAACTGGAGCTCCCATATAATCCAGCAATTCCACTTCTGGGTATATATCCAAAGGAAATGAAATCAATATTTTGAAGAGATATCTGTACTCCCATGTTCATTGCAACAATATTCACTATAGTCAAGATATGGAAACAATCTAAGTGTCCATCAGTGGATGAGTGGATAAAGAAAATGTGGTGTGTGTGTGTACACACATATACATACACACAGTGTAATATTGTTCAGTCTTTAAAGAGAAAAGGACATTCTGCCACTTGTGACAATATGGATGAACCTGGAGGACATTATGCTACGTGAAGTAAGCCAGACACAGAAGGACAGGTACTGAATGATCTCGCTTAAATGTGGAATCTAAAATAGTCAAACTCATAGAAGCAGAGAGTATAATGGTAGTTGTCAGGGGATGGAGGGTGGGGGAAATGGAGTGATGTTGCTCAAAGGGTACAAAGTTTCAGTTGTGCGGAATGAGTAAGTTCTGGAGATCTATTGTACAGCATGGTGACTATAGTTAATAACACTGTATTGTGTACTTGAAATTTGGTAAGAGAGTAGATCATAAATACTCTCACCATATAAAGAAAATGGTAACTGTGAGTTGATGGAAGTGTTAATTAACTTGGTAATTTGTGGTAATTGTTTCACAATGTATATGTATATCAAACCATCACATTGTACACATTAAATGTTTGTAATTTGTTTAAGCTATTTTATTTATTTATTTTTGGCCACACCGCATGGCATGCGGAGCTTCCCGGACCAAGGATCGAACCCGCGCTTCTGCAGGGGAAGCGTGGAGTCTTAACCGCTGAACAACCAGGGAAGTCCCTGTATGCAATTTTTATTTATCAGTTATACCTCAATAAAGCTGGGAAATCAATACAACAATCCCAGGAGGTGGGTGGTATTATCCTCACTTTATAGATATATGTAAATGGAGGCTCAGAGAGGTTTTAAGTTGCTTGTCCAGGGTTACCAAGCTCTTGAGTAGTAAAGCTGGGAGCCTAAGGGAATTTGACTCTATCATCTGAACTGTTCAGCCACCTTGCTATAATTGTGCACAGTCCCTATCATTTGGGAACTTGTTTAATAGGGGAAGTAAAGATGTAAATAATACATTGAATTACTTCACTTTCTTAGTTTGGTCGTAGTTGTGATTGTTTCATAATGTCTATAAACCATAAGTTGCATATGTGAAGCAGTTTTAGCATGCTAAGTCAGAATATCATTTTTGAAGCAGTAAACCAAAATTTTCTATCAAGTGAACCAAAATGGTATGGAGCTTCTTGGAAACATTCGATTCAACAAAGTGTATTGAGCAGTTATTATGTTCCAGTTTCTTCTGAGTCCTGGGGGGATAAAGCTGTGAATAACATAGAAGGTGCCCTTTCTGTCATGGAACTTGTGATCAACAGAGAGAGAGAGAGATGTTAAATGATTCTACAAATAATTGTTGAAAATTCAATTGTGAGTGCTCTGAAGGAAAGCCAAAAGGGTGCTATGCCAGAATATAGAAAGGGAACCCAACCTACTTCAAAGGTGAGAATTGGGGGAATGACCCATCTTCTGAGTGGGGATATCTTTTAAACTTCACAACATACTTTAATATTTTATCAGTAAGTCTTGTGACTTTCTAGTCATTCTTCTTTCTACTAGTATGCAACAGTCTTGTGGTGTAAGGGGAGGGAGAGAGCTTAACTTGATCTGAGGGGAGTTAAAAACAATTCTTAGATACTTGAGGTAAGTCTTGAAGGATTGGTAGAGCGGGGTTAGACAAGGGGAAGGGTATTCTAAGCAGAGGAAACAGGTTGTACAAAGACATTGGGGGCAGATGAGAATCTAATCTTTTAAGATAATTGTGGTTTGTATAGGTGGATGGTAGTGTGTGTCTAGATGGTGTTAGGAGATGAGATTGGAAAGATAAATAGATGTGAAATATTTATGTAACCAAATCTGGTTTCTGTAGAGTTGTTCTACTGACCTTTCCCTATCATTCTAGAGAATCTAAGAGATGTGGGGAATAGAGTAGGATTTTCTTTTCTCCCCCACATTTCCGTTGTTAGCAGTTTTAAGGAAAGTATAAAGATTGACTTAAACAGTTCAGATAATGAGATATATTATAGTTAAAAACATAATTGCACACAATGCAGTAATTATTTATAAGGGTTGCAGTCAGACTACCAAAAGCATGGTTGTTGATTAATCAAGTGGATTTGGATCTCCTGGCCAGGATGAGGCTTGGGTGTTGTAGGAATATATATATTACTGCATGTGTGTAAGATTAAGTTGACAGAAAGTTTATTTTAAGCGTGGTGTTCCAGGCATATTCCAATGATGAGGCAGAATACTTTATTGTTAATGATCAAAGGAAAAATAAGAGATTGAGTGGAAGGAAATGATTAACATGGGCAGTTTGATGTAGAGTACTGAGGACTGCCTAGGAGTCACATGGCTTGCGTGTGAGCCAGCCTCTACCACTGACTGACCCTAGGTGAGTCACTGGATGTTTTGGAATCTCAATCTCCATTTTTTTACTTTTTTGAGCTTTTTACTGAAGTATACCATAACATACGTAGGAATATATAAATCATAAGTGTATGTAGCTTGATGAGCTTTTGCAAACTGAACACACCAGCACCCAAGTCAAGAAACTAGGACATTTCTGGAAGCCCTCTTTGTGCTTCCTGCACTTCCGTTTTTATCTTTAAAATGGGGGTAATACTGTCTTCTTCATTTTTCAGGGGTGTTGGGAAATGACAAATTTAAAAAGTGCCTTGATCTCTCTCAGATAGTGTTGTGCAAGTGAAATGAGTTGGCTCTTGCATTATGAGTTAGACCCAAGGAAGTAGGACAGGTTTCCAAAGTTGTATAGATCATAGAGCTTACTTATAGTATTATTAATAAAGCTATTAAATTGGGGGTGAATAAAGGAATAAGTCTGAAAACCACAAAGCAAAGGACAAAGCAGTTGTCTTAATTGTAAAGATGTGTACTTCTACGTGATGCCTTACTGTGTTAGTTCCTACAAGGTGTCATTCTTGGGATTCAGTAAAGCAACTTGCATATTTTTACATGTTCAACAGATGTGAAACTACTCTCACTATTTGAGAATGTTCAAGGAGTGATAAATAAACATTTATTTCCCTGCAATAAAAGCAAGTCGCATGTTGAAAATACCTACAAGTCTTGAATTCACCAAATATTTCAGTTTAGATTTCCAAAGGTCTGATGTTGAATTTCTTTATATTAATCTGAGTGTTAGTGAATGCTTTTAGGACAGAAAATCCTCCTTCATGTTCTCAACACTCTTAACTGAGTAATTGATTTCTTGCTGAGTAATTGTAAATGAAATCACATACTCTTGTAGCACTTTCTGGAAAAAAATTTCAAATTTATTTAGTGTGATAACAGACTGGTGCTTACCATTTCTAACAAATGACACTAGTCCTAGTCACAGTAATTCATGCATTTTTCTATTGCTTCCAAATTCTCCATCATCTCCCTGTACAGCATCTTATGGGATCTCCTTAAGGTCTGTTCTGAAATTTACCTATAAATGAAAGACAGTGAACTGTGATTTTTAATTTCTGTAAGGTAAGGGCATTTTATTTGCATATTTTTCTTTCTGATATTTAAATATCTTTGCTGAGCTCAGAAGTTTAGTAATCTTTGAATTATTTGGTGATTTACTTGGGAAGTCCTTAACATGGGCAGTATAGTTCTAAAGAATAAACAAATAGAGCAGCTATATTTATAATAAACATTTGAGTGTTGCCTAGGATTTCCAGATTTTATAATAGAATTTGAAAAAAAACCCGAAATTGGTAGAAAAATTAGTCCCAAATATTATTTGAAATTCGAATTCTTCCCATTTGGCCCCTTGTAGTCAGCGATTTCAGTCTGTTCCATCTGGGATGGCCAGCTCTGGGTCTCAGGTTCAGTCTGAGACAGAGTGGAGGAAGGCCGAATCGGACAAGCACCTGTGATAATGCTGCCCTCAGTGCATACTTCAGGATACTGGTTTCCTTCATTTGTCATGTGACTCTCAGTTCCTTCAGAAAGCCTGCTGCTTCTACATCTTTGTGCAAAGTTTAATTAGCATCGATAGATGCTCTGGAAGAGGTATGTAGGTAGGTGTGTTTAAGAGTGAGAGTGTTGTGTTTTTTTTTTTTTTCATACCATGGAGAAAGTAAGAAGGTAGAATCTAGGTTTGTGATTACATTGGGTATCTTAAATGTGAATACAGCATAAGGTGATTTAAATTAAACCACATCCAGGAAAAGAAACTATCATAATCCTTCTCAACTACTTAAATTTCTTGTAGGTGTTTAGGCAGAATTAAAAGGCTACCAGCAATCACATGGCCCCTTGAGTAAAGGTAAACACCTCCTCATTGGAACAAGGACTTTCCCATATAGCATTAGAGCATGTCTTTCTCAGGCAACAGAGGCATATTATTAAGATAAATCTACTCAGTAGGATATGTAGGGTTTTAAAACTTTAATTGTTTCTGCCATCTAATGAACAACTGATAGAAGTTTGAAAACATTTGTAACTGACATCCCATAGTTTGCCACTGTAGTTAGTACTGGTAGATAGAACATTTCAAATTACATAATGTGTATGTAATTACATTTTATATCATTCCCAAAATTCCATGCTTGGTAGAAGAGTTAACAAAATGCTCTCCTGATCGTTTACTGTAGGCTCACCAAACCCTGCAGCCTTCAGTTTAGCAGAAAACCTATATAATCATTTCAGGTTGCCACCAAATTTATATAATCACTTCAACAGAAAGACTTCCCAAAAACTATAGGGAGAATGTCAGTCTAAAGAGTATTTGTTCTTTGGAGTAGGAGTAGCATGTGTCTAGTCTACCTATAGTATGACACAATCTTATTTGAAACTTCTTTGAGTCCAGGTAATGAACATGTTCCATATCAGAGCCTGTGTTTTGCCTTTTATATTTAAATGACCTTAAACTGTGTCAGATTTTGAATAAAAATAATTTTCAACGTATGGACACCAAGGGGGGAAAGTGGCGGGGGTGGGTGGTGGTGGTGAGATGGATTGGGATTGACATATACACACTAATATGTATAAAATAGATAACTAAAAAGAACCTGCTGTATAAAAAATAAAACAGAATTCAAAAATTCAAAAAAAAATGTTCCGCAATTTACTCTTACTATGAAGGGTGTGTTATCTTTATATGTTATAATGCAGTCCACCCCCCCCACCCCCGACCCCCGGGAACTGAATGTATAGTTTGTTGATAGCTGTGTTTTTTGTCAACATTTTACTTGATGTGTTCTTTTTTTTTTTAAATGAAGCTGATGTTATTTTATTTATTTATTTTATTATTTATTTTTGGCTGTATCAGGTTTTACTTGCGGCATGTGGGATCTTCTTGTGGTGCATGGGCTTCTTTCTAGTTGTGGCGTGCAGGTTTTCTCTTCTCTAGTTGTGGTGCGCGGGCTCCAGGGCGTTTGGGCTCAGTAATTTGCAGCACACAGGCTTTCTAGTTGAGGCGCACGAGCTCAGTAGCTGTGGCACGTGGGCTTAGTTGCCCCGCGGCATGTGGGATCTTAGTTCCCTGACCAGGGATTGAACCTGTGTCCCCTGCATTGTAAGGCAGATTCTTTACCACTGGACCACCAGGGAAGTCCCACTTGATGTGTTCTGAGTTGGAGTCAATTCCACAAATACATGAATACTCCAGGTCTTGAATGAGGCTATTAGATAGCATCTCCCAAAATATGCTTCAAAGAATATTGGTTCTTTTTTTTTTTTATTTTTTAAGATTGTGTGCTCAGAAGTTTAGGAAAAGCTAGTTTTAATGAGATTTAACAATTTTCCGTTAGACCTTTCAGGGCCTTAAATTTGCTTATATTTATTGATATTTTTTTAAGATACAGATATTATAGAATGTTTCCTAAATTTACTTGACTCTTATGGAACTTTTGAGTAGTAGAGCATTTTGTAGGAATACTGAGCCTCAGAACAGACCTTGGAAAATGTGATAAGGGATATAAAGATGATTAAAAATACGAGTAACCAAGGTTTCATATAAATTTTAAAATGTATTTGGCATTCTCCAGCCATTATGATTGTTTGGAAGGAAAAGAAATAGAGAACAATATGAAGTGAATGAAGACTGTTGTACTTTTAAGTTCCAAGATTCAGGTCCTAGCTCTGTCACCAGCACCTCTTGCATCCATGTGTTTTGAGATGTGTTGGAGATGGTGCTTGTCTCTTGCCTTTTGCAGACCTAGAGTCTTCATCTATAAAATGAGGGACTAGATCAAGTGACACCTGGAGTCATCTCTGCATTTGACATTTTTAATTCTAGATGAGGCTTACTACCAAAACAATGTATAGAAACTAGAATTTTAGGTGATTTTTTGGGCACTTGCTTTCTTTGCAAAAAACATGTCCTTCACTGTAGAGAAATCACCTTTTTAAGCTGAGTTTTATCAGTTTTCCCCTCAAACTCATTTGTATGTAGCTCACATGTAACTAAGTTTTCAGAAGTATAACATGTGTAAAGTTAAATCCACCTGTATCTGTAGGAATTTATTTTTTGATTCTTAGGTGTTTTTTTGGGCATTATGTGATTGATGTTGATTAGTGCTAGTAGTGAAAAAGTTGGTCCTTTAAAACTCAAGCATTATAACATACTTATTTCACTTAAAATATGTACTAGTTAATTTTTTAAAACATATACTCACGCCTCATGAAAATAAAATGTATTCTAGGATGTATTTTTTGTTCCTTCCCATTTAAAAATTTTAAAAAATATTGTAAAATGTATATAACATGGAATTTGCCACTTTCACGCTTTTTAAGTGTACACTTTAGTGGCTTTAATTGCCTTCACAATGTTGTGCAACCATGTCTAAGATGTATTGTAACCTTTTTGGTAAGTGAGGCTTTGTTGTGACTTAAGTTGGTGGTACAGTTGACTTTTGAACAGCTTGGGTCCCCTGCACAGAGGGTCAGCACCCCAGCCCCCATGTTGTTCAAGGGTCAGCTGTATTTTACAGCACTTTAAACCAGGATACCTTTCTGCTAAATTACAAAAATATCATTACCCTTCCTATTGTGGGAAGGGAGAGAAACTCGTGGTATAGAATGGTAAATGATTTCTTAAGACCCTGGTGTTCTAGATCTGGATTGACTAAATCCTTTGATAGATGCTGTAGTTTGATCTGATTGGTGAGAATTGAAACTGGCAAGTACCTTACTGAATAGCTGCTTTTGTTAGGCAAAGGTATTCCACTGCCACAGCATCTTTCTAAGATAATGAGTATATCAAGCAAAAGAAGTGTGGAGATATGTCTAATGTTTATTGGCATACCCTCTTTCTCTGGGCTTTGGTCTTTCTGGTGGTCTCAGGTTACTACTATAGGTTTTGCCCTTGTATATAATATCTATTTGGCAGTGGGGCTGGACTCTGGTAACTTCTATGAGGAACAAACCTTTCCTCCACTCTGGAAATGCTGTGCCTCATGAGTATTCTCCTTCTTACTCCGGATTGTTAATCTTCAGTCTTTGGGAAAATAAAGTGACTTGTCCCTACCAAGAGAGATCGGGGACCAGTCTAATTCCCCTATTTGAGGGAAACTACAAAGAGTTGGAACTAATAGTTAGTGAGGAATTGCGAAGTAGAACACACATGTTCCAGTCTACAATCAGAGAAGATTGTCCTGTGGCAGTTGATGAAACAGAGAGGGGTGGGGTCAATAGAAAAACCTCTAAGGAAACCTCCAGTGCCTTATGTATTTTTCTGAAGTCAGAATTTAGAGCTTGGCAGAATGGAAGCATTTATCTGCCTCTAACACGCTCTATTAAGTGAGGAAGCAGTCACAGAGTGACTGTGACTCAAAAACCCATCACTTGCAAAGCCAGAGCTGGACACCCGTATTATCTTGACTCTTGATCCAGTGCCAGATATATGGTACTGTGACTCCATGTTTGCCTCTGGTAGTTTATTTGCCTACAAAATTCTTGGTAGAATTGTCTCTGTCATGTATTTATAGAATTACTCCAGAAGAAATATTTTTGATATACTAATTCTGTAATACCTTCTAACCAACTAAGAACCTGATGTTCTTAGTGACACTTAACAGTGTAATCATTCAGCAGAAAGGAAACTTAAGTCATTATACAGCATTAACTTCATTTTTGTAAGTTTGAAAATTGCTTTTAAACTAAACTTTGAATATGAGGAGGGATGCTTTCTATAAAATACAATATATTTCTCATATAAATGAATACTTACTATATAGTCATTAAAAAGAAAATCCAAAGTACTATAGAACATAAATAAAGCACATAAGGCAACTGAAGTCTGCAAAATTTCCTGATAAATACAACAGATGGGGGCTTCCCTGGTGGCGCAGTGGTTGGGAGTCCGCCTGCCGATGCAGGGGACGCGGATTGGTGCCCCGGTCAGGGAGGATACCACGTGCCGCGGGGCGGCTGGGCCCGTGGGCCATGGCCGCTGGGCCTGCGCGTCTGGAGCCTGTGCTCCACGGCGGGAGAGGCCGCAGCGGTGAGAGGCCTGCGTACCGCAAAACAAACAAAAACAAAAAAACAAAAACAGCAGATGCGTTTTTGCTTCTGTAAAGGGGGTAAAGATTGAATAACTTCAGCAGGGGACCTTGGGCATAATTCTGATACAGGTGTGAGGAAGGGATAACATAGTGGTTAAAGTCATGGGCTCTGGATCTGGAATCTTTGGATATAAATTCTGATTGAACCAGTTAGTACTAGCACTGGGGCTATGGCCATGTTATTTAACTTCTCTGTACCTCAGTTTCCTCTTCTCTAAAATAGTTTTATAGAGCAGTTACGAGGATTAAATGAGTTAATAATACCAGCACGTCTTAGAAAAGTGACTGGCATATAGTGAATACTAAATACCCATAATACTAATAATATATCAATACTAATACTATTTCTAATATATACTAATAATACTAATACAATACCTGTTACTAATAATTTTGCCATTCTTATTGTTTTTTTTTTTTTAACATCTTTATTGGGGTATAATTGCTTTACAATGGTGTGTTAGTTTCTGCTTTATAACAGAGTGAGTCAGTTATACATATATATATGTTCCCATATCTCTTCCCTCTTTGTCTCCCTCCCTCCCACCCTCCCTATCCCACCCCTCCAGACAGCCACAAAGAACCGAGCCGGTTTCCCTGTGCCATGCGGCTGCTTCCCACTGGCTATCTACCTTACGTTTGTTAGTATATATATGTCCATGTCTCTCTCTCGCCCTAACACACCTCACCCTTCCCCCTCCCCATATCCTCAAGTCTGTTCTCCAGTAGGTCTCTGTCTTTATTCCTGTTTTACCCCTAGGTTCTTCATAACATTTTTTTTTCTTAAATTCCATATATATGTGTTAGCATACGGTATTTGTCCTTCTCTTTCTGACTTACTTCACTCCGTATGACAGACTCTAGATCTATCCACCTCATTACAAATAGCTCAATTTCGTTTCTTTTTATGGCTGAGTAATATTCCATTGTATATATGTGCCACATCTTCTTTATCCATTCATCCGACGGCGGGCACTTAGGTTGTTTCCATCTCCGGGCTATTGTAAATAGAGCTGCAATGAACATTTTGGTACATGACTCTTTCTGAATTCTGGTTTCCTCAGGGTATATACCTAGTAGTGGGATTGCTGGGTCATATGGTAGTTCTATTTGTAGTTTTTTAAGGAACCTCCATACTGTTCTCCATAGTGGCTGAACCAATTCACATTCCCACCAGCAGTGCAAGAGTGTTCCCTTTTCTCCACACCCTCTCCAGCATTTATTGTTTCTAGATTTTTTGATGATGGCCATTCTGACTGGTGTGAGATGATATCTCATTGTAGTTTTGATTTGCATTTCTCTAATGATTAATGATGTTGAGCATTCTTTCATGTGTTTGTTGGCAGTCTGTATATCTTCTTTGGAGAAATGTCTATTTAGGTCTTCTGCCCATTTTTGGATTGGGTTGTTTATTTTTTTGTTATTGAGCTGCATGAGCTGCCTGTAAATTTTAGAGATTAATCCTTTGTCAGTTGATTCATTTGCAAATATTTTCTCCCATTCTGAGGGCTGTCTTTTGGTCTTGTTTATGGTTTCCTTTGCTGTGCAAAAGCTTTGAAGTTTCATTAGGTCCCATTTGTTTATTTTTGTTTTTATCTCCATTACTCTAGGAGATGGGTCAAGAAGGATCTTGCTGTGATTTATGTCATAGAGTGTTCTGCCTATGTTTTCCTCTAAGAGTTTGATAGTTTCTGGCCTTACATTTAGGTCTTTAATCCATTTTGAGCTTATTTTTGTGTATGGTGTTAGGGAGTGATCTAATCTCATACTTTTACATGTACCTATCCAATTTTCCCAGCACCACTTATTGAAGAGGCTGTCCTTTCTCCACTGTATATTCCTGCCACCTTTATCAAAGATAAGGTGACCATATGTGCATGGGTTTATCTCTGGGCTTTCTATCCTATTCCATTGATCTATCTTTCTGTTTTTGTGCCAGTACCATACTGTCTTGATTACTGTAGCTTTGTAGTATAGTCTGAAGTCAGGCAGCCTGATTCCTCCAGCTCCATTTTTTGTTCTCAAGATTGCTTTGGCTATTCGGGGTCTTTTGTGTTTCCATACAAATTGTGAAATTTTTTGTTCTAGTTCTGTGAAAAATGCCAGTGGTAGTTTGATAGGGATTGCATTGAATCTATAGATTGCTTTGGGAAGTAGAGTCATTTTCACAATGTTGATTCTTCCAATCCAAGAACATGGTATATCTCTCCATCTGTTTGTATCATCTTTAATTTCTTTCATCAGTGTCTTATAATTTTCTGCATACAGGTCTTTTGTCTCCTTAGGTAGGTTTATTCCTAGATATTTTATTCTTTTTGTTGCAATGGTAAATGGGAGTGTTTTCTTGATTTCACTTTCAGATTTTTCATCATTAGTATATAGGAATGCCAGAGATTTCTGTGCATTAATTTTGTATCCTGCTACTTTACCAAATTCATTGATTAGCTCTAGTAGTTTTCTGGTAGCATCTTTAGGATTCTCTATGTAGAGTATCATGTCATCTGCAAACAGTGACAGCTTTACTTCTTCTTTTCCGATTTGGATTCCTTTTATTTCCTTTTCTTCTCTGATTGCTGTGGCTAAAACTTCCAAAACTATGTTGAATAAGAGTGGTGAGAGTGGGCAACCTTGTCTTGTTCCTGACCTTAGTGGAAATGCTTTCAGTTTTTCGCCATTGAGGATGATGTTGGCTGTGGGCTTGTCATATACGGCCTTTATTATATTGAGGAAAGTTCCCTCTACACCTACTTTCTGCAGGGTTTTTATCATAAATGGGTGTTGAATTTTGTCAAAAGCTTTCTCTGCATCTATTGAGATGATCATATGGTTTTTCTCCTTCAATTTGTTAATATGGTTAATCACATTGATAGATTTGCGTATATTGAAGAATCCTTGCATTCCTGGAATAAACCCCACTTGATCATGGTGTATGATCCTTTTAATGTGCTGTTGGATTCTGTTTGCTAGTATTTTGTTGAGGATTTTTGCATCTATGTTCATCAGTGATATTGGCCTGTAGTTTTCTTTCTTTGTGACATCCTTGTCTGGTTTTGGTATCAAGGTGATGGTGGCCTCGTAGAATGAGTTTGGGAGTGTTCCTCCCTCTGCTATATTTTGGAAGAGTTTGAGAAGAATAGGTGTTAGCTCTTCTCTAAATGTTTGATAGAATTCGCCTGTGAAGCCATCTGGTCCTGGGCTTTTGTTTGTTGGAAGATTTTTAATCACAGTTTCAATTTCAGTGTTTGTGATTGGTCTGTTCATATTTTCTATTTCTTCCTGATTCAGTCTTGGCAGTTTGTGCATTTCTAAGAATTTGTCCATTTCTTCCAGATTGTCCATTTTATTGGCATAGAGTTGCTTGTAGTAATCCCTCATGATTTTTTGTATTTCTGCAGTGTCAGTTGTTACTTCTCCTTTTTCATTTCTGATTCTATTGATTTGAGTCTTCTCCCTTATTTTCTTGATGAGTCTGGCTAATGGTTTATCAATTTTGTTAATCTTCTCAAAGAACCAGCTTTTAGTTTTATTGATCTTTGCTATTGTTTCCTTCATTTCTTTTTCATTTATTTCTGATCTGATTTTTATGATTTCTTTCCTTCTGCTAACTCTGGGGTTTTTTTGTTCTTCTTTCTCTAATTGCTTGAGGTGCAAGGTTAGGTTGTTTATTCGAGATGTTTCCTGCTTCTTAAGGTGGGCTTGTATTGCTATAAACTTCCCTCTTAGAACTGCTTTTGCTGCATCCCATAGGTTTTGGGTCGTTGTATCTCCATTGTCATTTGTTTCTAGGTATTTTTTAATTTCCTCTTTGATTTCTTCAGTGATCACTTCGTTACTAAGTAGTGTATTGTTTAGCCTCCATGTGTTTGTATTTTTTACTGCTCTTTTCCTATAATTGATATCTAATCTCATGGCGTTGTGGTCGGAAAAGATACTTGATATAATTTCAATTTTCTTAAATTTACCAAGGCTTGATTTGTGACCCAAGATATGATCTATCCTGGAGAATGTTCCATGAGCACTTGAGAAAAATGTGTATTCTGTTGTTTTTGGATGGAGTGTCCTATAAATATCAATTAAGTCCATCCTGTTTAATGTATCATTTAAAGCTTGTGTTTCCTTATTTATTTTCATTTTGGATGATCTGTCCATTGGTGAAAGTGGGGTGTTGAAGTCCCCTACTATGAATGTGTTACTGTCGATTTCCCCTTTTATGGCTGCTAGTTTTTGCCTTATGTATTGAGGTGCTCCTATGTTGGGTGCATAAATATTTACAATTGTTATATCTTCTTCTTGGATCGATCCCTTAATCATTATGTAGTGTCCTTCTTTGTCTCTTCTGATAGTCCTTATTTTAAAGTCTATTTTGTCTGATATGAGAATTGCTACTCCAGCTTTCTTTTGGTTTCCATTTGCATGGAATATCTTTTTCCATCCCCTTACTTTCAGTCTGTATGTGTCTCTAGGTCTGAAGTGGGTCTCTTGTAGACAGCATATATATGGGTCTTGTTTTTGTATCCATTCAGCCAATCTGTGTCTTTTGGTGGGAGCATTTAGTCCATTTACATTTAAGGTAATTATCGATATGTATGTTCCTATTCCCATTTTCTAAATTGTTTTGGGTTCGTTATTATAGGACTTTTCCTTCTCTTGTGTTTTTGTCTAGAGAAGTTCCTTTAGCATTTGTTGTAAAGCTGGTTTGGTGGTGCTGAACTCTCTCAGCTTTTGCTTGTCTGTAAAGGTTTTAATTTCTCCATCAAATCTGAATGAGATCCTTGCTGGGTAGAGTAATCTTGGTTGCAGGTTTTTCTCCTTCATCACTTTCAGTATGTCCTGCCACTCCCTTCTGGCTTGTAGAGTTTCTGCTGAGAGATCAGCTGTTAACCTTATGGGGATTCCCTTGTGTGTTATTTGTTGTTTTTCCCTTGCTGCTTTTAATATGCTTTCTTTGTATTTAGTTTTTGACAGTTTGATTAATATGTGTCTTGGCGTATTTCTCCTTGAATTTATCCTGTATGGGACTCTCTGTGCTTCCTGGACTTGATTAACGATTTCCTTTCCCATATTAGGGAAGTTTTCAACTATAATCTCTTCAAATATTTTCTCAGTCCCTTTCTTTTTCTCTTCTTCTTCTGGAACCCCTATAATTCGAATGTTGGTGCGTTTAATGTTGTCCCAGAGGTCTCTGAGACTGTCCTCAGTTCTTTTCATTCTTTTTTCTTTATTCTGCTCTGCAGTAGTTATTTCCACTATTTTATCTTCCAGGTCACTTATCCGTTCTTCTGCCTCATTTATTCTGCTATTGATCCCATCTAGAGTATTTTTCATTTCATTTATTGTGTTGTTCATCATTGTCTGTTTCATCTTTATTTCTTCTAGGTCCTTGTTAACTGCTTCTTGCATTTTGTCCATTCTATTTCCAAGATTTTGGATCATCTTTACTATCATTATTCTGAACTCTTTTTCAGGTAGACTGCCTATTTCCTCTTCATTTGTTAGGTCTGGTGGGTTTTTATCCTGCTCCTTCATCTGCTGTGTGTTTTTCTGTCTTCTCATTTTGCTTATCTTACTGTGATTGGGTTCACCTTTTTGCAGGCTGCAAGTTCGTAGCTCCCGTTGTTTTTGATGTCTGTCTCCAGTGGCTAAGGTTGGTTCAGTGCGTTGTGTAGGCTTCCTGGTGGAGGGGACTAGTGGCTGTGTTGTGGTGTATGAGGCTAGATCTTGTCTCTCTAGTGGGCAGGTCCACGTCTGGTGGTGTGTTTTGGGGTGTCTGTGGACTTATTATGATTTTAGGCAGCCTCTCTGCTAGTGGGTGGGGTTGTGTTCCTGTTTTGCTATATGGTTGGCATAGGTTGTCCAGCACTGTAGCTTGCTGGTCGTTGAGCGAAGCTGGGTGCTGGTGTTGAGATGGAGATCTCTGGGAGATTTTCGCCGTTTGATATTATGTGGGGCTGGGAGGTCTCTTCTTGACGAGTGTTCTGAAGTTGGCTCTCCCACCTCAGAGGCAGAGTCCTGACTCCTGGCTGGAGCAGCAAGAGCCTTTCATCCACTCGGCTCAGAATAAAAGGGAGAGAAAGTAGAGAGAATTAGTATAAGTAGGAGGAAATAGGAAAGAAAGAAAGAAAGAAAGAAAGAGAGGAGGGAAGGAAGGAAGGAGGGAAGGAAGAAAGAAAGAAAGAAGAAAAGAAAGGAAGAAGGCAAGAAGGAAAGAAAGGAGGGAGGGAGGGAGGAGGGAAGGAAGGAAGGAATGAGGGAAGGAAGGAAAAAATACAGAAAGAAAGAAGATACAGTAAAATAAAATAAAGTATAATAAAGTTATTGAATTAAAAAAATAATTATTTAGAGGAAAAAAAAAAGGGAAGGATAGAACCTTAGGACAAATGGTGGAAGCAAAGTTATAGAGACAAAATCTTACATAGAAGCATACACATATACCCTCACAAAAAGAGGTAAAGTGGAAAAAATCATAAAACTTGCTCTCCAAGTCCACCTCCTCAATTTGGGACGATTCGTTGTCTCAAAAAGGGAAGGAAGGAAGGAAAGATAGAAAGAAGGTAAAGTATAACAGAGTTCTTTAAATTAAAATTAATTATTAAGAAAAAAATTAAAAAAAAAAATGGTCGGATAGAACGCTGGGACAAATGGTGGAAGCAAACCTATACAGACAAGATCTCACACAGAAGCATACACATACACATTCACAAAAAGAGGAAAAGGGGAAAAAATCATAGATCTTGCTCTAGAAGTCCGCCTCCTCAATTTGGGATGATTCGCTGTCTATTCATGTATTCCACAGAGGCAGGGTACATCAAATTGATTGTGTAGCTTTAATCCGCTGTTTCTGAGGCTGCTGGGAGAGATTTCCCTTTTTCTTCTTTGTTCTCACAGCTCACAGGGGCTCAGCTTTCGACTTGGCCCTGCCTCTGCGTGTAGGTCGCTGGAGGGCGTCTGCTTTTTGCTCAGACAGGACGGCGTTAAAGGAGCCGCTGACTCGGGGGCTCTGGCGCTCTCAGGCCGGGGGCAGGGAGGGGCACGGAGTGCGGAGCGGTCCTGCGGCGGCAGAAGTCGGCGTGACGTTGCCCCAGCCTGAGGCCCGCCGTGTGTTCTCCCTGAGAAATTGTCCCTGGATCCCGGGAACCTGGCAGTGGCGGGCTGCACAGGCTCCCCGGAAGAGGGGTGGGGGCAGTGACCTGTGCTCGCACACAGGCCCCTTGGTGGCGGCAGCAGCAGCCTTAGCGTCTCCCGCCCGTCTCTGGTTTCCGAGCTTTTAGCCGCGGCTCCCGCCCGTTTCTGGAGCTCCTTTAGGCAGCGCTTTTAAAACCCCTCTCCTCGCGCCCCAGGAAACACAGAGGCAAGAAAAGGTCTCTTGCCTCTTGGGTAGGTCCAGACTTTCCCCCGGACTCCCTCCCGGCTATCCGTGGCGCACTAACCCCTTCGGGCTGTGTTCAAGCCGCCAACCCCAGTCCTCTCCCTGCGCTCCGACCGAAACCGAAACCGAGCCTCAGCTCGCAGCCCCGCCCGCCCCCGGCGGGTGAGCACACGAGCCTCTCGGGCTGGTGAGCGACGGTCGGTGCCGACCCTCTGTGCGGGAATCTCTCCACTTTGCCCTGCGCGCCCCTGTTGCTGTGCTGTCCTCCGCGGCTCCGAAGCTCCCCGCTCCGCCTCCCGCAATCTCTGCCCGCGAAGGGGCTCCTAGTGTGTGGAGACCTTTCCTCCTTCACGGCTCCCTCCCACTGGTGCAGGTACCGTCCTTATCCTTTTGTCTCTGTTTATTCTTTTTTCTCTTGCCCTACCCAGGTACGTGGGGAGTTTCTTGCCTTTTGGGAGGTCTGAGGTCTCCTGCCAGCGTTCAGTAGGTGTTCTGTAGGAGTTGCTCCACGTGTAGATGTATTTCTGGTGTATCTGTGGGGAGGAAGGTGATCTCTGCGTCTTACTCCTCCGCCATCTTGGAAAGCTGCCATTCTTATTGTTGCTCTCTTTGGAAAACTATGGTAAATGTGACATGTGAGTGGGTAATCCTTTTATGTGTCTTTGATAAGTGCAAGACTTTTGACCTGTGGAAGCTTTTGACTAGTTGGATGTAAATATAAATATTTTATTCAGAATTAAACCAATATTAATGAATTTTTTTTGAGAAAGTATTTCTCAGCCCAGATGGTCCCACTAAGCCAACTTAATTCCTTGATCAGTTTTCTGTATCATACACTTAAACCATTTATAATTTTTTTCTATTTTCATATTTATTTTCCTGAAAGTATTGTATTTTCATTGGGATTAATTTTTTTCTGTATAAATCCTAAAATCAGGCTTTTTAAAATATCAAATGTTATCTATTATAGCTTCCACTATTGTAAGTTTTCTTTTATACTGGAATCATACTACATTAATTTTTTAATCATTATACACTAATATACTAACCGATACAGTTTTTTTTTAAGGAAGCATTATTATGCCTTCTTGATTATTATGCTTCATTTAACGTGCATTCTTGTTTCCTTGGCAGTCCTCCCACCAAGTTCCCCTCACCTTAATATTGTTGGTAACACTACTTTCTTCAAAACATCTCCATAACGCTAGAGTCAGAGGGCATAAGCAGAGGTTATTGTGGCTCATTAAGTGACTAGGAGTGAAGGTGTCCCCATAGTGATGTTTCTGATGGCTGTGGCTTGGAGAAAACCAAGATGTTGTGTATGAGGAGTTAAAGCTGGGGAAAGGAAGAAGCCTCTAAAATAGTTTTGCAAATGCTGTAAAGAATCTGAGTTCCTGAAGAGAGGGAATTTCAACAGGACAAGAAGGCCATAATGTTTAGTCAGGCCATAAAGAAGACTCACTGGAATCAAGGAAGAACCAAAAAGGATTATTATGATGGTTTTCAAATATTGTTGTTTCTGATCAGTTCTACTCTAGGCAAATATGTAAGCAGAGAATTTTACTTTTTAAAGAACATATTATTGAAACTGTTCTCTTGCTTAGCAGTGACTTCCCGGTTTTAGAGTAGTAATCTCTCCAAGATTTCAGATAAAGCACTAAAAACAGATTTGCTCTAATGGCTTTAGCATTATGTACTGTAGTTGATTGTTTAATTTATTTAATGTTTTATTAAGATCGAAAGGCATTAAGCATGGTATGTTTGAACAAGTACTAATCCAAACCAGTAGGCATCTGTTACTATTCATGCTTGTCTCTATTCTGTGAAAAGCAGCATCATGGCAAGGCTGAGAGTGTCCTGAGCCGTGGTTGAAATAGTAGCCTTTGATAATTCCACTGAACCACAACCATGTTTATTTTCTGATCACTATGATGTATTTTACCTACTAGAGTTAAGGTTTAAGATGAGTGATCTCTTTCAAAAAGAATTATTAGCCTTGATCAATAGTGTATTACCAGTAGATGAGATTTTCAGCCTAATATGGTTTCCTTAGCTGGTATTGAGATCCATTTTATCCAAGAAACAAAAGCAGCAGATATGTAATACTTTGGATTGTTTGTGTTATGGATCAGCTAAGTGTTTGTGGTAAATCAGAGGTATAAAAAAGCTCAAAAATCCAGTCTGTTATATGGAAGTAACAAACTGCAGTCTCATTAAAGGACAGTAACTCTGCATTTGTGTACTATGGAAGTACCAGAATTTTTCCACAAATGGCATGGTAATGGCTTTTTTGGTGTGCTCCCTGGAAAGAATTGTGGCTCATCATTTTTTCAACTGATAATAAATTCTTTGTTATTCAGTACTTTCAGTATTATTTACTAATAGTGTTACAGCCAAAATAAAATAGTACTGTGCAGTGGAACTAATTTCTTCTCCTCTGTTATAATAAGTTGGATCTGTGAAAGATGTTTGAGGAAACCCTAATTGCCTACAGCCCTACGGTGAATTGCACACCAGGTGAACTGTTTTAAAGTCTTGGTTTGGTATGCATTTTTCACCTTTTACTTCAGTTTTTAGCCTTTTGTTTGAACCACTCGATGTTAAGTGGAATAAATGTGACTTTCTAGGCAACATAATTGGGTTCTCATTTTTTCCCAACCAAGAAAGCAAGGTCAGGGCTTCCCTGGTGGCACAGTGGTTGAGAGTCCGCCTGCCCATGCAGGGGACACGGGTTCGTGCCCCGGTCCGGGAAGATCCCACATGCCACGGAGCGCCTGGGTCCGTGAGCCATGGCTGCTGAGCCTGCGCGTCCGGAGCCTTTGCTCTGCAATGGGAGAGGCCACAGCAGTGAGAGGCCCGCGTACCGCTAAAAAAAAAAAAAAAAAAAAAAAAAGCAAGGTCAGCATCAACTTTGCATTTTCTTCTTAGACTGTCTCTTAAGTGGGTCAGAGTTGGGTCAAGGTCAGAAATATTGATTTCTTTCTTCCTTTTGCTAAAATTTGTAGAATGAGTAAATATTTGGGGTAAAAAGCTTTTATGAAAGTTTATATTTTAGATAATATTCAAATGGCATCATTGCAGTCTTTTTGTTTGTCATTACTTCTGACAGAAGCACTTTTCTGTAAGCTTTTCACTTATTTTATTCTTCAACCACAAAGTATTTGATCGTATGAGGATACAGGAAGAAATAAAAGAGTGAGCCCATGACCTCAGCAAATGTGTTAGATGTCTTATACAGGATTAGTCCTAGATGAGTTCCATGAAGTGGATTTGAACTTTCTCAGCTCTTGGGTAACATTTGTCATCATCAGCATATCTGCCCTCACCCTGAGTCCTATGAATTCTGATCTCCAGTCTGATTGGGCCCGTGAGTACCTGTCTTCTCTTGGCAGTGGGGAGGTAACTGGCCAGCAGAGCCCTCTATGAGCTTCTCCTAGAGCAGCTGACACTAACAGCTTTCCTTCTGAAGTCTCTCTTTAAGGGACAGCCACCCTTGAAGGCTGCTTGTGTTGTCAGTGATAACTGGCAGCCAGCATAAGTCATTGGCCAGCACTAAGTGAAGAGAGGGGATCTGGAATGGGAAGAGAGTCAGTGCCAAATGCCACCTTTCTCCAGTGCCTCATTTCAGCCTAGGACCAGCTCAGGCTCTGGCTTGAAAAGGATTAGCAAAAGGCTCTTCCACTTACATTCACTGGTAATGATTGTGCTTTAGCAGCCAGGCCCATCAGTGACCTTGATGTCATTGTGTTCTGGCCTGATTATCATCACTCTGAGGAAGGGTGCCAACCAAGTCCAGCATAACTCAACCAAGAAATCTTAGTTGTTTTCTTCACAGAATCTTATCTGAATTCATTATGCATTTCAGGGAGAGGGAAGGCTCTATTAGGTTATGAGATGGTTGATGGCTCATCTACTTGTACAAAATAGGATAAAAGTGGTAGGCAGGAAAAGTAGTCCAGAATCAGCCACATTTTGTTAGACTTTTCGCTTAAGGAATACTTACTTGTGGAGATTTGGACTTATTTAATTTGGAAATTATAAGATTTTTTCCACACTATGACACACCTTCAGAAACAATGAATCTTTGTAAGAATTGCCAGAGTACTGCAAATGAAAAAAAAAAGAGAGAGAGAGAGAGAGAGAGAGAGAGACTCTTCATAGTGTTAATTTAGTCCAAACATGTAAAGGCAGTTTGTGTGGCAGGTAGAAAATTTTAACTATTAAATACTTATTTTTACTTTTACATGAATAGGGATTGAAGTGACTTTAATAACTAAGAAATGAACACTATATATGCATGAATGTAGTGACTTGCTTCCAAAGACTACAGTATGGAAAGGGAAAAGAAAAGAATAATTTTACAGTGGAGAAACCTGACAAACACTACCTCAACCAGGTGATCAAGGTCAACATCAACACTGATAAGTCATCTTGACAGTATGTACCTTTGATATGATATGATAAGAATGGCACTTTACCTCTGTGGTCTTCCTTCCCAAAACATAACTCCAGTCTAATCACGAGGAAAATATCAGAAAAATCCCAGTCGAGGGAAATTCTACAAATTACCGGAATAGTACTCTTCCAAACTGTCAAGGTCATCAAAAACAAGGTAAGTCTGAGAAACTGACACAGCCAAGAGGAGCCTAAGGAGATATGACTGAATGTCATGCAGTATCCTGGATGGATCCTGGAACAGAAAAAGGACATTTAGGGCTTCCTTGGTGGCGCAGTGGTTGAGAGTCCACCTGCCAATGCAGGGGATATGGGTTCGTGCCCCGGTCCGGGAAGATCCCACATGCCGCAGAGCGGCTGGGCCCGTGAGCCATGGCCACTGAGCCTGCGCGTCTGGAGCCTGTGCTCCACAACAGGAGAGGCCACAACAGTGAGAGGCCCGCGTACCGCAAAAAAAAAAAAAAAACCATTCAAAAAATCCTAGGCTGCTATGTACATGTATGTGTATGGAAATGCATTTTTAAAAAATCTTAGAGAAAAAGCATCCAAGATAACAGTGGTGATCTCTGGTAAAGGGCCTTGGATTGGGGGCCACCAGGAATAACAAAGGGGACTCTGGCTCTATCCATACAGCTTGAATAATTTACAATGGAAAGGGACTCTTGTGTTAATTGGGTAACTAAAAATAGAAAGAAAAAAATGAGAGAGAGGGAAAGTGGGAGAAAAGGAAGAAAGAAAGATACAAAGGTTTCCAGTTGGTTTCCAGAGGACATTGAGGCTAAAGACTGAGGAAACCTGAATAAAGAATAGACTTTTGTTAATGCTGATGTATCATTATTGGTTCATTAATTGTAACAAATGTACCATTCTAATGAAAAATGTTGATAATGGGGAACTTGGTACAGGGTATATGGGAAGTCTATATATTATCTTTGTAATTTTTCTGAGAGTCCAAAACTATTCTAAAAATTAAAGTTTATTTTAAAAAAAAGAACGGTATCATAAGGTGTGATCTGACTCTATTTAGATGATCTCTTGTTGATGAGATGAATAAAATATTTAAGGAAGGCTAGGGGAGCATGGGTTGAGATATTCCTTGAGATCTGGACACTGATAATCCTGGTTATGTAGTATCATTTCTTTGACAAGTACAATTACTTATTCTAAGTAGAACTGACACACCGATTTACCCATAAAAGAATTGAAGGGGTAAGAAACACAGTCATTTAGCATAAACTGAAACCTCCACACTGAACATGTCATGGGATTGAGATCAACACTTTTGGGGGACATCTATGTGAGGGTTGGGCAACCTATTTCTGTAAAGTGCCAGCAAGTAAATATTTTAGTTTTTGCAGGCCAGACAGTTTCTCTCACAACCAGTCAACTTTGCTGTTGTAGCAAAAAAGCAGTCATAGACAGTAAGTAAAGAAGTGCACATGGCTGTATTCCAGTAAGACTGTACTTACTGAGATAGGTGGCAGTCTGGATTTGGCCCATGGCCTGTAGTTTGCTGACCTCTAATCTAAGTGATCTTGTTGCCCATCTCTGTTAGGTGCACCGTAATTTCTCCTTTAAGATTCATAAAGCAATACAGTCTGAGCAAGATAGAATAATCTTGCTTTACATATATTTTCAAGGAGAGTAGAAATGGCAGCAATGTGGGTATAGATGTCCATGGGTCATTGTGCCTTTGGAAGCTCCAAGGTGTGTATATATGTATTGGAATTCAGGGCATTTCATTAACCATGCTCTTTTTAGGTTTAGTCTGATTATGGTCTTTTTATTTGTTTTTAACTGATTTTATTATGATACAGAATTCAAAATCCTTTAGGGAAACCCTATACCACTTTTCTTTCAGTCCAAATTTCTAACCAGGGCTTAAAATAATATTTCCTAAAGTGTGTTACAGGTACTGTGGTAGTCTGTATGATTTCAAATGCTACCCCAATAAATCGTTAAGTAAACAGTAATAAACAGAAGGAATTCTCTATAGTCTTCTTTCAGTCTTTCTGATTGCTCTAATACCTTTGAGAAAGTCCAGTGTTAATATAACATTAACAACCAACATAGCCTTTTTTTCCCCCCAAGTGATAGTAGTCCTTAAGCTTACAGCATTTGGAAGGAAGGCAACAGTACCTACCTAGAATTTTTAGTGTTGTTGTTTTAGTTCTATTTATTTATTTATTTTGCAGTACGCGGGCCTCTCACTGTTGTGGCCTCTCCTGTTGCGGAGCACAGGCTCCGGACGCGCAGGCTCAGTGGCCATGGCTCACGGGCCCAGCCGCTCCGTGGCATGTGGGATCTTCCCGGACCAGGGCATGAACCTGCGTCCCCTGCATCGGCAGGCGGACTCTCAACCACTGCGCCACCAGGGAAGTCCTGTTCTATTTATTTTTAAGGTCACCTTCTATTTATGGCAAGTGATAATTTTCTTCTGTTAGTGGAAGTGGTATGGTTTCTAAAAAATAAATTTGAGTAAAGAGGATCGATTTAAAGGAGTTTTCCTAGAGAAAGATATGTGGAAGGGCTTTGATGCGAGAGAGATTCTCCATTGCTGGCTTGAAGATGGAAGGGACTGGCAAGGAATACACGTGGGCTCTAAGAGCTCTGAGGCTGGCTAACAGCCAGCAAGGAAATGGACCTTTCTTTAGTCAATTACAGCTGCAAAGAACTGAAGTCTGCCAACACCCTGAGTGAGCTTGGAAGTGGATTCTTCTCCAGAGCCTCTAGATAAGAGCTCAGCCTGGCTGACACCTGGATTTGAGGCTGTGAGACCCTAAGCAGAGAACCTAGCTGAGCCAGCTGGACCCCTGACCTACAAAAACTGAGATCATGAAGGGGGCTGTTTTAAGCTGTTAAATGTCTGCTAACTTGTTATGCAACAATAAAAAACCCAATACAACCTATAGGCTTCATTCTTATTTCTCTTCAGACTATTAGAGAGCATGTCCCCCTTCCCCAACACCACTTCTCCACCTAAAACAAAAAGACTCATTTCATTAGTAGTCTGACTGTAGGTTTTCAGGGTACTCCTGGTAGACTGGGAGATCTCTTTTCTCTGAGTTTAGCATGGCTGGCTTGACAGAATGAGGCATTGCATAAGAATTTCTCAAAAAAGGGAGCCCTCCTACATTGTTGGTGGGAATGTAAATTGGTTCAGCAACTATGGAAAACAGTTTGGAGGTTCCTTATAAAACTAAAAATAGAGTTGCCATATGATCCAGCAATCCCACTCCTGGGCATATATCTGGACAAAACTATAATTCTAAAAGATACGTGCACCCCTAAATTCATAGCAGCACTATTACAATAACAAAGACATGGAAGCAGGCTAAATGTCCATTGACAGATGAATGGATAAAGAAAATACGGTATGTGTACACACACATGTGCACACACGCACACACACGCATGCACGCACTCACACATGCGCTTATGATGGAATAATACATAAAAAAGAATGAAATGATACCATTTTCAGCAACATGGATGGACCTAAAGATTATCATACTAAGTGAAGTGAGTCAGAGAAACACAAATATATGGTATCACTTATATGTGCAATTTAAAATATGACACAAATGAACTTATTTACAAAACAGAAACAGACTCACAGACATAGAAAACAAACTTATGGTTACCAAAGGGGAAGCGGGGTGGGGGAGGATAAATTAAGAGCTCGGGATTAGCAGATAAAAGCTACTATACATAAAGTAGATAAACAACAAGGTTTACTGTACAGCACAGGGAACTATATTCAATATCCTATAATAAACCATAATGGAAAAGGATATGAAAAAGAAATGTATATATAATTCTTATAACTGAATGCTGTAAACTAGAAACTAACACAACATTGTAAATCAACTATACTTAAATTAAAAAAAATTTCTCAAAAACACTATGCCTGGAGAAGTTCAACTTTCCTGTTTCTTAGACTTTAAATTTTTGTTGTTTGGGGAAAATCACCCAGCATAAAATACAAGAAGCAAAATCAAGACATTACAGCTTAGAGAGAGGAAATGAGTTTGGAAAACACAGAATATTGCCTACAGATTAAGAAAAACTAAGATTTCTTGGACATGCTCAGGCTGATAAGAAGAAAAGAACGATAACAAATCAAGGCAAGAGGAAGACCAGATAGGTGACAGGAGGAATAGCTGTTGAAAATGACTTAAACTGGCTTCCCATTCTGGCCTGTAAACCCAGTTCTCGGAGCATTTTTCTGTAGCTGATCCTTGACCATAAAACCTCCTCTGTGAATCCTCAGTCGAGTACTTGTTGAGTGTCTTCAGTGTGTCTCATGGCACCTACTGACCATTTGCTGAGGCTTTATCCTTCTAAATTCACTTTTTGTTTTTCCTGGCAATAATGGCACAAGATACAGCATGGATAGCAGAAAGCCCTCAGACCTTATAGCCAGGCAAAATTTACATTAAAATCCTAGCTCTGCATTGTATTAACTGTGGGACCCTGGGTAAGATTTTAAAATTAATGTTCTTGGGCTTCCCTGGTGGCGCAGTGGTTGAGAATCCGGCTGCCAATGCAGGGGACACGGGTTCGAGCCCTGGTTCAGGAAGATCCCACATGCCGCGGAGCAACTAAGCCCATATGCGCGACAACTACTGAGCCTGCGCTCTAGAGCCCGCGAGCCACAACTACTGAGCCTGCATGCCTAGAGCCCGTGCTCTGCAACAAGAGAAGCCACTGCAATGAGAAGCCCACACACCACAACGAAGAGTAGCCCCCGCTCGCCGCAACTAGAGAAAGCCCGCGCGCAGCAATGATGACCCAACGCAGCCAATAGATAAATAAAATTAATGTTCTTGTCTGTAAAATGGGAATAATAGTGCGTTTCTTCTAGAGCTATTGAGAAAATTGCATGAGACCTTTTGCAAAGCACCTAGTAGAATGCTTGACAACCAATAGGTATTCAATAAATAGTAGCACTGCTGTTATTGTCATCATTAGGGCAAGTCCAGGAAGAAAGAACTCTTTCAGAAGCCCTTAGGGAAACAGAGGGATGACAAATGTGGGAGGAATACAATACATTGAAAATAATGGTCCCCATAGTGGTAACCCCAGAGCTGTGGCTGGAGTGGAGGTATGTGCCTTTAGGTTAGCTATGGAGAGGGAAGGAATCTTTGCTCAGAGGCTACCTTCTTAACGAGGCCTACCTTGACTACTGTATTTAATACTGAAACCTGTCCTACACCTACTTTAGTTTATATATCCAGTTTCTCAACATTATTTTTTCCTATAGACTTATCCCCTTTTAATATACTTTATAATTTATTATGTTTATTGTTTGTATATTTTTCCATACTCCCAGAACACACTAGTAATATGAGTGTAAATTTTTTATTTTGTACTTTGCCTGTCCTGTCTGTTCTGTTTCATTTTTCTCTCTTACGTGATTGTTTTTTTTATCACTCCATTCCCTATCCCTATTTAGTTTGGAACTTAGGCAATGTGCTTCAGTTATTTTAGGAGTTATCCTTAAAATAACATGTATTATGCACTTACAAGATGTAATATTGATAAGTCTTATTACCCTTATCTCAGCCAACGCAAGGCTCTTAGGACATTTTTACTTTACTCCTTCTTGATTTATATGTTAATATTTGTCAAATATTTTAATTCTCTATATTTGTAAACCCAGAAGATATTATTTGTTGTTGTTTTATACAGTCAGTATTTATTTATATTTACCCACATATTTATGTCTTATTTTGTTCTTCATTCTTTGCTGCATCTCTGACTTTGTATCTGGGGTAATTTTCCTCCTGTCTGAAAGTACCCTTTAGAAACTCTTAGTGTGGGTCTGCTATGACATACTCTTTCAGTTTGTGTTTGTCTTTAGTTTGCTTTCATTATTGAAATCCCTGGGTATAGAGCTGTTTGGATGGCACTTCATTTCATATCATTGAATACATCATTTCATTGTCTTCTGGTTTCTCTTGTCAGCTGTCAAACTGTCACTTCTTTGAAGATAATCTTTTTTTTTTTTTTTTTTGTGGTACGCGGGCCTCTCACTGTTGTGGCCTCTCCCGTTGCGGAGCACAGGCTCCGGACGCACAGGCTCAGTGGCCATGGCTTACGGGCCCAGCCACTCCACAGCATGTGGGATCTTCCCAGACCAGGGCACGAACCCGTGTCCCCTGCATCGGCAGGCGGACTCTCAACCACTTCGCCACCAGGGAAGCCCTGAAGATAATCTTTTTTAAAACTTCTAGTTATCTTAAGATTTTTCTCTTTGTTTTCTATGATTTGTCTTGGTATATAGATTTATTTTTATCTTGTGATTCACTGGGAATCTTGAATTTGTGGATAGACAAGTCTGATGAAATTCTGTGAAATCATTCTGTGAAAAATTCTCAGCCATTTCCTCAAATATTGCCTCTACCTCATTCTCTTCTCTTCTGCTGGGACCCCAATTAACATACATTAAATCTCATCATTTCATCCAAGTCTCTTATCGTATCTTCTATGTTTTCTTTTTCTCTTTGATGTATTCTAGATAATTTCTTCTGACCTATATTCCTTTTAACTAATTCTTTCTTCAGCTCTCAGCTGCTCTGAAATCTATCCATTGAGTTTAAAATTTGGGCTGTTATATCTTTCCCTTTTTGATATCTCATGCCTTGGTATTTTTCTTTTGTCTCTTATTCTCATTCTTGTTCACACTAAGATGGCAGTATCTTTCTCAAGAGAGGGTTTGCCTCTGTGCCAGGTTTTTAGGGGAGAGAGCTTATGGCCAGGACTGCCTTAATCCAACTTTAAGATTTGAGACTACTGGATGAGAGGGAGACAGGCTTCAAGTCCTTGCAAGGCTAGGTTTGTTTTTGGTTCACCTCCATCCTAGGTTTCTTTTCAGAAGAAACCAGAGCAAAGTGGGGATTGGTCTGTCAGGTAGATGGCAAGTCTTCTCTTCACTCATCCATTCCTATGAGGCCCTTTGAGTCCTGTGAGGCAGCTGCTTCCTAAGGGTGGAGAATTGCCCTACAGGCAAAAGTAGCTGTATATGGCTGAGCTTACTGCTGTGGCTTCTCTTGTTCTCCTAGATCTTTAACTGGCAAAATTGAAGTACCTTAGAAGGTATTTATACTTTCAAGAAGATTTTGTGTGTGTGTGTGTGTGTGTGTGTGTGTGTGTGTGTGTGTGTCCAGGTTTTATTTTGTTTCTCTGTAGGAAGATTAGTCCAGGTTACTTATTTCACTGTTACTGAAAACAGAATTCTCTGGTTCTTTGCTGATTCTTGGTTTTGATAGTGAAATTGTACTCTTGTAGTATGGGAGACATTTTATATTTTTTAGGGGAGAAGTAGTGAAGGAGGTACTTGTCTAATAACAGATCAACCCTGAAGAAGTCCCCTCTGTGCATATGTGCTAGGCACAGCCCTTTATACCTTCTGTTATCTCTTCAGAACCCTTTGAAGTAGCTGTTATCTCCATTTCACAGTTTAAATAAAGTGGGCCCAGAGAGACTGAATAACTGCCCAAATGTCATCAGAGTGGGTAATGGGCAGATCCAGGATTCAGCCCCAAGTCTTGTGAACGCTCAAGCCCATGCTCTGTTTATGCTGTTTTGGCTTTGATTCAAAGAGGAAAAAGTCTGTCAAGGGTTAAAGTGCCTTATCTTAAAGGGACTTTTTCATACTAAGCGATGTTTGCAGCTGGAGTGTTTGTACTTCCATGTTGCTTGGGCACACCAAAAGAAGTTGTAAGTTCATTATGAAATTTTAAAAAAAATTCATTTACTTATTTATTTATGGCTGTGTTGTGTCTTCGTTGCTGCGTGCGGGCTTTTCTATAGTTGCGGCGAGTGGGGGCTACTCTTTGCTGCACTGTGCGGACTTCTCATTGCAGTGGCTTCTCTTGTTGCGGAACATGGGCTCTAGGCACATGGGCTTAAATAGTTGTGGCACTCGGGCTCAGTAGTTGTGGTTCACGGGCTCTAGAGCACAGGCTCAGTAGTTGTGGCACACAGGCTTAGTTACTCCGCGGCATGTGGGATCTTTGCAGACCAGGACTCGAACCCGTGTCCCCTGCATTGGCAAGCGGATTCTTAACCATTGTGCCACCAGGGAAGTCCCGATTATGAAATATTACTGTGCAAGGATTCTTGGCTGGTAGAATAAACTTTTTTTCCTTTAAACATTTCAGTGGTCACTCAGTGGAGCTACCTAAAAAATTCATGGTTAAAAACATCTTGTTCTTTTATATGATCTCAAACCATCTGTTTTGTATCTATGCTAGATATTCTTCATGCCTCATTTCTTATTTTTTCATATTGGTTGCTATAAGATAAAGGCTTTGATTAAAGTACAGGAAATAGTAATTGCATATGTATTGATTTTTAATGAATTAATAGTCATTGGTTAAAATGTTTCTGATTTTATGATCTCATGTCTATTTACTGATTTAAGCTTGTGCTTAAAATTGTCAGTCTTCAATTCACCATTAATTAGGAACCGTGAAGTTTCTTTGTCTTCTAAGTCTTAATTGAGTTTATTTGCTTGTAATTTCACCAAAAAAGGTAATCATGTGGCTAAAATAAGTAATTTATTTCCATTTAGTTATATCTTGTAGTGGTAAACTATTATAGTGATTGAGGCTTATATTTAATCTTGTCAGATTATACAAACTGAAATTTGTTTTAAGTAAACTGTTTAAAGAAACAAAAGATTGAATTAATTTTGAGCTAATCATTGTCACAGCTAATTTTATAAACTTATAGATTGAAAAGCTTTCTGAGTTTTAGGAGCTATGTTTGGTTCTCTGCCATTACAGAATACTATTTTTGTAAAATGCCTCAAGTTTACAAGGCCTATTTTAAAGCATTAAAACAAAGTATTTAATAACAGATGTTAGTACATGTTAAAAGTAAAAAAGGCTGCTTTTTTTGAGTTTTAACTATGATAATATTAGAAGGATTTTGAATTGGCAATCAACATCTCTAGTAAAAAAATCATTTTTGAAGTATTTAAAAGTTAACATGTTATATGATTTTACAGCTTTTACCTACCTTTTAGTAATTGACATTGACAAATAAAAATTTTTATTTCTACTAGATAAGTGAAAATCTCTCCCAAGAGATGAAAGAGGTATAAAAGCTATTAAAGAGCTGTAAGTTGAGGGCTTCCCTGGTGGCGCAGTGGTTGAGAGTCCACCTGCCGATGCAGGGGACACGGGTTCGTGCCCCGGTCCTGGAAGATCCCACATGCCGCGGAGCGGCTGGGCCCGTGAGCCATGGCCGCTGAGCCTGCGTGTCCGGAGCCTGTGCTCCGCAACGGGAGAGGCCACAACAGTGAGAGGCCCGCGTACCGCAAAAAAAAAAAAAAAGAGCTGTAAGTTGAGGTTAACTGAAATATAATGCAAGTGTCTTAAAGATGACACCTATGTTTATGCATTCTAAAATGGCTTTATCTGTCCATTTGTCTATCTATAAAGCACTTACTAAGTCTTCACTATTCTACATGCTAGAGATACAGTGTCAGATAAGAGAAAATCCTTGCCCTCAAAGAACTAGTATAGTCAACCAGTAGGTGTTTTTTTAAACTTTTTTTTTTTTGCGGTACATGAGCCTCTCACTGTTGTGGCCTCTCCCGTTGTGGAGCACAGGCTCCAGACGCGCAGGCTCAGCGGCCATGGCTCACGGGCAGGTGAGGGAGGGGGGCTGTAGGGTATGTGATCAGCTCATTGGTTGATATTGAGGTAAAAGGGTGGTTAACTTTATCAACCCTTAGGTGCCAGTAGGTCTGGGACTATGTGCTCTTGATCATCAAGTAGTTAATTCCTTCCATTTGGTGGAGGTTTTTAGCATCTGAAAAAACTCAGGAAATATGCATGAGATACTATTATCTGAGTACTTCAGAGAGGAGCTAAAGCAGAGGATATGGGGGAAGGGCATGACCCGGGAATGCCCCATAGGTTCCTGCTAAGTTACAGTTACTTATTTGAGACACTAAAATTCTGAGCCAGGTGTCATGGAAAACTATATTATGGACCTGATGAGTTTAATGGCTACTATTTTTAACTTGATACATTGGACATAAAAGAGCTGTCACTTCTCTCATAGTTTTGAATGGAACGGATTCCTAATGCTAGCCAATGAAAAAGGTTGAAAATGCACAGACTTCCATTTCTAGGACAGGGTGGTATAAGACTCACTTTTTTTTTTTAAGACTCACTTTTAACTATCCTTTCCCCCATTAAGTACAATTAAATGCCCTAGCAGTTATTCAACTGACAGCAGTAAAAGCACTCTGAAACCTGGAAAGAAGAAGGCAGACTAGCTAGGAACCTCAGCACTTTAGAAATGACAATATGGAGAGTTCACGAGGTTTTCTTTTTACCTTCCATTTACCCCTGGGCTGGCTGTTAGAGAGACCTACTACCCAGAACCACCAAAGGGCATAAAAAACAAAAACAAAAGCCTGCTTTCACTGACCAAAGGACTTGGAAAGGGGAAGCCCAACAGAGACCTAGTTGGGTCCACATCTGGGGCCTGGTGGGCAATCTGATCTGCCCACAGCCCCAGCAGGAGCAGCAAAGGCCCTTGCGATCCCAGCCCTTGCTCCATAGACAGGGCCTTGGCAGATAGTCTGATCTGCCAGCAGCAGCAGACATGGCCATTTCAGCCCCCATGCCACGATCCAGTCCTGTCATCTGGCCTGCTGACAACAGCAGCAAGAGCAAAGGCCAGGCTATACCAGCCTCTTCTCCCCAACTGGCCCTAGTGGGCAGTCTGCCCAGGCCCGGTTGCTTCAGAACCCCTCTCCCTCAAGGTTGCCCTGGGGTAGCAACTGGCCCTGGAAAGCACCTTTTTTTTTCCTACAGATGGCATCAGCAGGGATTGACTGGGAGCCCCCAATAGCACCAGAAGAATGAAGCAGATCAAAGTAGCATTGTAAGGGCTCAGAAAACTAAACTGTCATTGGAACTAAAGCCCACAAAATTAGTCTAGGACGTATACACTAAACCTAAACAGGGCAACTGCCTGTAAAAATAGAAGATCTGTGATCAAGCATCTCCTAACAATGACCAGAATATCCAGGATACAGTTGAAAACCACTTGTCATACCTAAGTACCAGAAAAAACACAATTTGAATGAGAGAAGACATTCAACTGAGGCCAACAGTGAGTTGAATCAGATATTGGAATTATCTCAAGATGGTTTTAATTCAGCTATCATAAAATTGCTCTAGGAATTGGTTACACATTTTCTTGAAACAAATGGAAAGATAGAAGATCTCAGCAAAGTAGAACCAGGAGCATTTCCCAATGAATTGGATTTGGAATGTGAAAGAAATAAAGGGATCAAGATTGGCACCATAATTTTTGGCTCAGCAACTGGAAGGAAATATGGAGTTGGCTTTCAAATGTGATAGCAAGAGGGGAGATCAGGAGTTCAGTTTCAAACATGTTTCAGGATACGATGGCCCTTTCTCTTTTTGTCCTCCATGCCCAGTGTATTGTGTGCCTTATTGGTGAAAAGGAAGTCTTTTTATGAGCTCTGAAAGGTTGATCCATCCTTGGGAAACTGATTAACATTGAGCATTACTAACTTGCGTACTCTTTGTAACATGCAGGGACTTCGTTCGGTTCCTTACCTAACTTGAAAAATTCCTTAACTGTTTGGATATTTAATTTTACTGTCTTACACAAACAGTTATATCCACTTATTTTATACTCATTTCTTTCCCCTAAAGCAGTTGATTTCCAAGTCATCTACTTTATTTCCCTTTGTATGCTTTGCCTTTTTGTTAACTGTTTTTTGGTTAAAAGACCAGAGGTTGCATTATTGCCTGCTGAATATGCTTATGTTAACATTTGTAAATAGTAAATTACTTTTGGGGGTATTAATGAATAGACATTTAAATTGCATAGTTAAATGTTTTCCATCCTTTACTAAGCAAACAGTTGAATTACCCTCCTCTTTGTAAGAATTTAAACAACTTATATGCCATGTTTGAGGAAAAGAATATTTATTTCCGAAAAAAAGTTGTTTAAAATCTGAGTGATACATATTTACATATTACATCGTAATTTGTATTGTTTGTTATTATAAATATTAAAATTTAGATCATCATATCTAAAGTGTTGTTCAGGGAACACTAATGATTAATAGGTGCTACATGGATGATATGGTTAGAGTATGGTAGAGGAGAGAGATGCTTGTTTCCTAACTGCAAGACTTGGCTGCTAATATGTAATGTGAATATGGGGTGGGGGTGGAGGGTAGGTATTGTATATGGTGTTTACCAAACTTACTTGACAGAGAAACTTATATTCTTTAAGGATTTCACAAGACTCCAATTTGGGAAACCCCAATTTAGAGTGTTAGTTACATTTTTGTTTCTATGCTACTATATAAATTTTGCATAATCCTGGTGCAACTAAAATGAATAATAGAGAAAGGAGTATTGCCGGCTTTGCAATTTCTTTTACTAACTTTTTTTTTTTTTTTTGCGGTATGTGGGCCTCTCGCTCTTGTGGCCTCTCCCATTGCGGAGCACAGGCTCCAGACGTGCAGACTCAGCGGCCATGGCTCACGGGCCCAGCCGCTCCACGGCACCCGGGATCCTCCTGGACCGGGGCATGAACCCGTGTCCCCTGCATCGGCAGGTGGACTCTCAACCACTGCGCCACCAGGGAAGCCCTACTAACTTACTTAATTTAAATTTTATTTAATAAAAATAAATAAATTAAATTTTATTAACTCAGAAGTGGATCTAACTTGTTATGGAGATCCATAAAACATGGTTCTGAAGGGGAAGAGATTAACAGTACTCCACAGCAGCGTCACTGGAAAAAAATCTGTTAATGAAGATAGCAACTTCTGAGCTCAAATATTAATTCCCCCTCCCCCTCTTAGATGCAGAGTTGTAATTAATGGCAGGCAAAAATACTATAGGCTAATGTAGTATTTGGGAAACAACCTATGTTAGTGACATATTAACAGAGCACATTCCTTTTATAAATAGGATTTACAATGTAATTTCATAGTGTCAGACTTCCATAATCATTAGTTTCAGCTTATAAGACGATTATGCACACAGAATTTGACAGTTCTGATAATATTAGTACAGTCATTTCAATATCCGTGGAGGATTGCTTCCAGGACCCCCGTGGATACCAAAATCCTCTGATGCTCAAGTACCTTATAAAATAGCATAATGTTTGTGTATAACCTACGCACATCCTGTCATATACTTTAAATCATCTCTAGATTACTTAAAATACCTAATACAATGTAAATGCTATGTAAATAGTTACTGGTGTGCAGCAGATTTAAGTTTTGCTTTTTGGAACTTGCTGGAGGTTTTGTTTTTTTGCCAAATATTTTCAATCTGCAGTTGTTTGGATCTACAGATGCAGAACCTGTGGATAAAAATGACCACCTGTACGAATTATAAGTAAGTAAGTTCATGAACACTAGGAGAAAAGGTCAGGCGCATGTTTCCAAAAAGTTGTTTATCTATTAAATATTTTCATTGGGCCATTTTTTGATATATAGTCCCACATTTAGAAAATAGCAAAATGTGAATGTGTAGCTCTCAATTTAAAAGTGAAAATTGCACTTTTCTTGTGCCAGCCTTGAGAAGAATGGGAGAACTGTGTTCATGTCTAGGGCAGACCCTTCTAAGCATTTGGTCTTCATGGCTGTACTTCTGCAAGATAATATGTTCTAAGAACTTGCACTTCTTTTTTCTTTCTGGGCTTCTTGTAGTCTTTCTCTGGGGGTGTTTCCAGCAATTCCTTGGGGAGGAATTGAGGGATATGTCCATGTTTTCTGGGGTTTAGTCTTCTGTCCTTTTTTGTCTGTATTCTCATTTACATCAATGGCTCCTGTTCACTCATGCTTCCTAGGGAGTATAGAGAAGAGAACTTAGATTTTAGAGTTTGGTATGTCTAGGCTTCAGTCCTGACTTTACCATTCACTAACTGTTTGGCATAGACAACCTGGCTTAGCCTCAGTTTCCTAATCTATAAAATGGGGGCTAACAGTATATTCGCTATTATGATAAATAATGATAAATAAATTATAATAAATGAGAGAATCTATATAAAGTTCTCAGCAGCATGCTTGGCACATGGTATGTTGCAAATGGTAGTTGATGTTACCTTCATCATCTACATGTTGACCCCTTCCTTGAACTTTATACTCCTATCTAATTGTGCTCTCTATATCTTTGCCTTGGTCCATGGAAATCACTATTTCTGAAATTGGTATTTTCAGAACACAGTCATGTGTCTCCTTTCTTTCTCAGCTTCTTTCTTCTTCTACCAGTTCTTTCTTCTATAGTAGTCGCTTTCATTTGGTGATATCATTATTTACCCTGTAACTTTTGCCAGAAATCTGTACGTCATTCTTTCAACCAACCCCCAACCATCCCCTAGCTAATCATTCACTACGTTGTCTGGTCAATTTATTTTAAGTCTCTCTCAGTTGCCTCTACTGAGGCATTGGTTTAGGTCTTTATCATGTTATGCTTAGGCTAACGTAATAACTTCCTGACTGGCCCGCACTCACTTCTCAACCTATCTTCCATTCTTCTGTCACAGTGATCTCTGACGCCCTTCTCCTTTTCCAGCCACTTCTCACCCTCCAGTTTTTCATGCCAGCAATACCAAACAGCTTTTAGTATCCATCGCACGCCATGCTTTGACTTGGCTCCAGGCTGTTGCACATGCTACTACTTATTTCTAGAATTTTCCCTTTATCCTTGTTGGCCTGAAAAAATACTCTTATTCACCTTTCTAAGCCCTCCTAAGTGTCCCTGTCTCATAGAGGCCTTCTCTGACCACCTTCCTATCCACAGATAATAAGTCTTTGTATTATACTGTTTCAGTACTTTGTTCTGTAACATATTGAAATTATGTACATATACCCATAGCAATCTATTAGATTGGGAGTGTCCTGAGGGTAAGAATTGCTTTATTAATCTTTTTTTGTTTGTTCTTTGTATTTTTTGGGTCTTATTTCCATTAGGGAAAATGAGGTAAATGAATGAGATAAAATGTGCAACTATCAATAGAATTTTTTTAATGTTACTGCTTCAGTATCTATTTGTGAAAGTTCTTTACATATTGAGCTAAAAAGGCCGAAGCATGTACAACCAAGTCAGAGTTCTTACTTTGGGATATGTTTATCTTACAGTCCTTTATGTGTTTTCTTTTTCATTTCCTTCCTCTTATGTCTATGTTCCTTTTCCCCTGTTTCTTATCTGTTATAAAAATATTTTTTTCTCCTCTCTCAGCAACTCTCCTTGATACATGCTCCATCATATACGAACTAACAAAGACCTAGAGTCCATATCCCTCTACCTTGGCTCTAACTAACCCCAGCCCTTCAAACACACCTACACACGTACATATACCAATCAGATTTCCCAGAACTTCTGGATCCGCAGAGACTGCTATGTATGCCCTGAAGTCCTTGCATAAAAGTAGTAAACGGTGAATGTAGCATACGTAGACTCAGACCAGAGGATGATGTGCTATATAAAATCTAAAGCAAGGCCTACTAAATTTGTCACTGAACTGTCAAGGTTTGACAGAAGTACTAATTATGCCAATATAGGTTCCAACTTAGTAAATGCTAGTCTTAACACTATGAATTACTCATCTTTGACAGTTGAGCCAAATTTGTTCTGTTAGCATTTTGGAGATCCATTGCCACCTTTTTCAAATAAGCCTGCCCTTTCTATTTTCAAGGAATGATCTGAACTGTACTGAGCTTAATTCCTTTGTCAGGTCTTTAATTGTTAACATTTAGGCAACAGTTCCTGAGACTTTGATTTTAATAATTTCCCACTCTATGTGTGTTTCTTTAGCAGTAGCTATGATTAGGCAGACTTTTTTCCTTTGGTTTAGTCACTATACCTAAAGTAACTCAATTTGGTGTGTTTATGAAAGTGTATATGTTGGTGGTGAGAGTGGGTACCAGAAGTATTAAAGAGAAAAACAGTTTCAGAACAGCATTTCTGTTCCCCTTTCACTACCACAAAGAAACAGGAAGACAAGGAAAGGATTTATAGATGGAATGATAAGCTCTTCTTTAGTGGTAATGACTAAACCAACAGTGTTGAAATAAGAGGAAAAGGACCATTGTTATCTCTATTAGGTGTCATTCTTATATACATTTATGTGTCTATAGAGTATCATTTTCAGTATTATGTTCTTACTGCTAATATTGTCATCATTACTATTATATTTTTGCTTTGTTTTCTTTTTGCCCACCCACCATCTATTTCCCTCAGTTCATAACATCAGAACTGTATAGACAGTAGTAGCAAGATGCAGATTTAGTAAATGAGTGGAAAAATACCTAGAAGTACCACGATTTCTCAAAATTGTATATGTTTATGTAAAATTCTGTGATATAAGTTTTTCAGTGGTTTGTTCATTCCTAGTTTGTTTTTGATATATCATTCACCAAATATTTCATGAGGGCCTAATATATACTGGACACTCATTGAGTTTATCTTCTAATATAAATATTGGGTTAGCCAAAAAGTTTGGGTTATGGAAAAACCTGAACGAACTTTTTGGCCAGCCAATGCATGTAACATAATATTGCATATATATTACATAAATTAAATGCACATACATATGTGTGTATTATGCACACACACAGTCGATGCTCATTATTTGTGGTAGTTATGTTCTAAAAAATTGCCATGAACACTGAATGAGTGTTCATTGAGATGTACTGAATCATTGCTCCTAGGTGAGATGCAGGGTTAGGTTCCTGTGAGCCTCTGGTCATGTTTTCTTCAACTAATCAATACATAACCTATTTAAAGACACCTTATTTCATATGTATACTTGATTCATTAACATTGAACTCATGACCAATAGCCCTATAATTTATGCCTGAATGAAGCTTACTCAAAGTGTATTTTCTCCATAAGACATGCCACAGCCTTCTTGCACTTAGAAACACAAGAGAGTACTTTGGCAGTACACTTCGGGGCCATTATAAACAGTGAAATCACCAACAAAAAACACAAAATGCACTAATTAAATGGCAAAAAGGACACTTGCTTACAGTGAGAGCTGAAACAAGAAGGCAGAGCATCACCTTGTTCAACCTCAGCTGGTAACGTGTCAGGTGACTCAAAATTTTCACTGCTATGCATGTGTCTGTGAATGACTGTGAAAGGGCTGTGAATATTGACTTTGGGTTACAAATAACTTTTAGTAAGTGACTTAACAAATACTTAATCTGCAAATAATGAGTATTGACTGTATGTCAACTATGTTGTATGTATGTATGTTTGTGTGTGTGTGTGTGTGTGTGTATGAATTTGTTTTTGGTCTTCATTTCCCCCACCCTTATCTTCCCTTTGGTTAATTGGTTGTTGTTCTTCACGGTATCCTACATCTATTGTAGTACATTGTGCAGTTCATTATAAATGTGATGAAGCTTCTAGGCCTGTGATAGGGACAGGAAGTTCACCTCATTTATTGAAGGTTTCCTCATATACGATGTAAGTTTTTGTCTGTAAACCTCTCACAGGGTGAGAACTTTACATTATAGATGTCACTCCAAAATTTACATGTAACAACTTAATGTATATTAAATTTAGTTCAATTAGATGTAGAATTACAATGAACATAATCGATACTGACTTTATGTTTGAGAATGTAAACATAGTTTTTCTTCATTTATATATATCAAGTCACTTAAAATAATTTGTACTGTACAGATATTTTAAAAATTAAGACCTCTCTCTCTCTTTTTTTTTTTTTTTTTTTTTTTTTTTTTTTGGTGGTACGCGGGCCTCTCACTGTTGTGGCCTCTCCTGTTGCGGAGCACAGGCTCCGGACGTGCAGGCTCAGCGGCCATGGCTCACGGGCCTCGCCACTCCGCAGCATGTGGGATCTTCCCGGACCGGGGCACGAAACCATGTCCCCTGCATCGGCAGGTGGATTCTCAACCATTGTGCCACCAGGGAAGCCCAGGACCTCTTTTGATTAGCAAGATCTTAGGGATGTACCCTCAGCTGTTAAAAATGTTATTTTTATCTGGGAAATATATTTGTGGAGGAATGCATAAAGTTTATGTGTGTGCACGCAAGTGTGTGTATTTTAAAGAATACTAAAGAAATGAAAACCCATGAATCCATCATCCAAGTTAAGAATAGAAGATTACTAGTACCTTTAAAAGCCACTGTGTGCTCCTTCCCAGTCACAATCTCCTTCTCCCCGTAACCACTATCCCGGCTTTTATACTAATGATTCCTTTTGGTTTTCTTTATAGCTTTACCATCTATGTATGTATCCCTAAACAGTATATTGTTTATTCATTAAAAACTGAGTAGCAGGCACAAACTTAGCTGTGTAAGGGAAGGGCAATAATACCACTATTGTGTGAAGACTCAGATGAAGAGAAGCTGAACAGAACCTTTTGTTCACAGTCTGGCTTCAGATACCTGAGAGCATATAGGAGCCCTTGCTGGCAAGTCCGTTGGCAAAATCCCGAGTAAGTCCCAGAACATGGAGCTCTTCACAGGCAGGACATCCGTGCTATAGTGCAGTGCTGGGTACTGAACATCCAGCAGGAGTGCGGTCAGGGGGCATGCACTGCTCTGCATTTCCTGCTTTTCAGCTCACCGAGGCTGCCTCCTGCTCAGCTATTCCTGAGAACACTACTGTGGACTGAAATGAGAGTCCTCTGCTGATCGAGGCAGCAGAGAGGAGCAGGAATCTCATCAGCCCCTGGTCAGAAAAAGCAAAACAGAGGAACCTGGTCCCAGATTACGTGGTTCTTCTGTTTTCAAGTTAAAGAGGTGATCAGTGGCATTGGTAATCTTTGATGGCTCTCTAGTTAACCTCTGCTCAATGCTTAGCTGGCAGCCTGAGATCTCACTCTCTTGTATTCTTGCGTTGAATCTCCTGTTTGCTGTCCCTTGGCGTCCTTTTTTACTAGTATACTCTCTTGTTCTAGCAAACACATCCTACAATAATTTCTTCAGGAAGTATGCATTGCAAGTAATGTATTGAGCTTTTTCATGTCTGAAAATGTGTTTTTATTATTGATTTTTCTGACTCAATGTAGACTTTAAAGGTTAGAAATATTTTTCCTTCATGATTCTGAAGCTGTCGCTCTGATGTCTCATTGCTTCTAGTGTTGCCATTGAGAGATCAGAAGCCATTGCAGTGCCTGATCCATTGTGTGTGAACTATATCATCCTCCCCTCCTTGAGCACCCTTACCCCAACTGCTGGAAATCTGAACGTTTTGTAGCCCATAGGGTTCTTAAATTTCACAGTGGCATGTGTGGACATGTGTCTTATCTATTTTGCTGAGTACTTCATGGGTGCTTTTCTTTAAAATTTTTATTTTATATTGGGGTATAGTTGATTAACAATGTTGTGTTAGTTTCAGGTGTACAGCAAAGTGATTCAGTTATACATGTATCTATTCTTTTTCAAATTCTTTTCCCATGTAGGTTGTTATAGAATATTGAGCAGAGTTCCCTGTGCTATAGAGTAGGTCCTTGTTGGTTACCTATTATAAACATGGCACTGTTTACATGTAAATCCCAAACTCCCAGTCTATCCCTACCCCGCCCTTCCCCCCGGTAACCATAAGTTCGTTCTCTATGTCTGTGAGTCCATTTCTGTTTTATAAATAAGTTCATTTGTATATATATTTTTAGATTCCACATATAAGCAATATCATATGATATTTGTCTTTGTCTGACTTACTTCACTTAGTATGATAATCTCCAGGTCCATCCATGTTGCTGCAAATGGCATTATTTCATTATTTTTTATGGCTGAGTAGTATTCCATCATATAAATATACCACATCTTCTTTATCCATTCATCTGTTGATGGATATTTAGGTTGCTTCCATGTCTTGGCTATTGGAAACAGTGCTGCAGTGAACACTGGGGTGCATGTATCCTTTCGAACCATGGTTTTCTCTGAGTATATGCCTGGGAGTGGGATTGCTGGATCATATGGTAGCTCTAATTTTAGTTTCTTAAGGAACCTCCATACTGTTCTCCATAGTGGCTGTACCAGTTTAGATTCCCACCAACAGTGCAAGAGGGTTCCCTTTTCTCCACACCCTCTCCAGAATTTATTGTTTGTAGATTTTTTAATGATGGCCATTCTGCCTGGTGTGAGGTGATACCTCATTGTAGTTTTGATTTGCATTTCTCTAATAATTAGCAATGTTCAGCATCTTTTCATGTGCCTCTTGTCCATCTGTATGTCTTCTTTGGAGAAATGCCTATTTAGGTCTTTTGCCCATGTTTTGATTGGGTTGTTTGTTTTTTTAATATTGAGCCACAATAGCTGTTCATAAATTTTGGAGACTAATCCTTTGTTGGTTGCATTGTTTGCAAATTTTCTCCCATTCTGTGGGCTGTCTTTTTGTTTTGTTTATGGTTTCCTTCGCTGTGCAAAAGCTTTTGAGTTTAATTAGGTCCCATTTGTTTATTTTTGTTTTTATTTCCATTACTCTAGGACACTTCTCAGAAAAGACGTTGCTGTGATTTATGTCAGAGTGTTCTGCCTCTGTTTTCCTCGAAGAGTTTTACAGCATCTGGTATTACATTCAGGCCTTTAATCCACTTTGAGTTTACTTTTGTGTATGGTGTTAAAGAATGATCTAATTTCATTTTTTTACATGTGGCTGTCCAGTTTTCCCAGCACCATTTATTGAAGAAACTGTCTTTCCTCCATTGTATAGTCTTGCTTCCTTTGTTGTAGATTAATTGACCATACGTACGTGGATTTATTTCTGGGCTTTCTATCCTGTTCCATTAATCTATATTTCTGTTTTTTTTTGCCAGTACCGTACTGTTTTGATGACTGTAGCTTTGTAGTATAGTCTGAAGTCAGGGAGCCTGATTCCTCCAGCTTTGCTTTTTGTCTGGTTTTCTTATCAGTGCATTGATAGGAATTGCAGTGAATCTGTACATTGCCTTGGATAGTATAGTCATTTTGACAATATTGATTCTTCCAATCCACGAATGTGGTATATCTCTCCATCTGTTTCATCTTTGATTTCTTTCATCACTGTCTTATAGTTTTCAGAGTACAGTTCTTTTGTCTCCTTAGGTAGGTTTATTCCTAAGTATTTTATTCTTTTTGATGCGATGGTAAATGGGATTGTTTCCTTAATTTCTCTTTCTGATCTTTCATTGTTAGTGTATAGGAATGCAAGGGATTTCTGTGTATTAATTTTGTATCCTGCAAGTTTACCAGATTTGTTGATACGCTCTAGTAGTTTCCTGGTAGCATCTTTAGGATTTTCTATGTATAGTGTCATGTCATCTGCAAACAGTGACAGTTTTACTTCTTCTTTTCCAATTTGGATTCCTTTTATTTCATTGTCTTCTCTAGATTGCCGTAGCTAGGACTTCCAAAACTGTGTTGAATAAAAGTGGCAAGAGTGGACATCCTTGTCTTGTTCCTGGTCTTAGAGGAAATGCTTTCAGCTTTTTATCATTGAGTATGATGTTAGCTGTAGGTTAGTCATATACAGTCTTTATTATGTTGAGGTATGTTCCCTCTGTGCCCACTTTCTGGAGAGTTTTCATTGTAAATGGGTGCTGAATTTTGTCAAATGCTTTTTCTGCATCTATTGAGATGATAATGTGGTTTTTATTCTTCAATTTGTTGATGTGGTGTATCCCACTGTTTGATTTGTGGATATTGAAACATTCTTGTATCCCTCGGATAAATCCCACTTGATCATGGTGTATGATCCTTTTAACGTATTGTTGGATTTGGACTGCTAATATTTTGTTGAGGATTTTTGCATCTATGTTGATCAGTGATATTGGCCTGTAATTTTCTTTTTGTGTGGTATTTTTGTCTGATTTTGGTATCAGGGTGATGGTGACCTCATAGAATGAGTTTGGGAGTATTCCTTCCTTTTTCAATTTTTTGGAATAGTTTCAGAGGGATAGGTGTTAACTCTATCCCTCTATCAAATGTTTGATAGAATTCGCCTGTGAATTCATCTGGTCCCAGACTTTTGTTTGTTAGGAGTTTTTAAATCATGGTTTCAACTTCATTACTGGTGATTGGTCTGTTCATATTTTCTATTTCTTCCTGGTCAGTCTTGTGTACCTTTCTAAGAATTTGTCCATTTTTTACAGGTTGTCCATTTTATTGGCATACAGTTGCTTGTAGAAATCTCATGATCTTTTGTATTTCTATGGTGTCAGTTGTAACTTCTCCTTTTTCATTTCTAATTTTATTGATTTGAGTCCTCTTCTTTTTTTTTTTTTTTTTTTTTTTTTATGAGTCTGGCTAAAGGTTTATCAATTCTCTTTATCTTCTCAAAGAACCAGCTTTTAGTTTCATTGACCTTTGCTATTGTTTTCTTTGTTTCTATTTCATTTATTTCTGCTCTGATCTTTATGATTTCTTTCCTTCTACAAACTTTAGGTTTTACTTGTTCTTCTTTCTCTAGTTGCTTTAGGTGTAAGGTTAGGTTGTTTATTTGAGATTTTTCTTGTTTCCTGAGGTAAGATTGTATTGCTATAAACTTCCCTCTTAGAACTGCTTTTGCTGCATCCCATAGGTTTTGGATTATTGTGCTTTCATTTTCATTTGTCTCTAGGTATTTTTTGATTTCCTCTTTGATTTGTTCAGTGATCCATTGGTTGTTTAGTAGCATATTGTTTAGCCTCCACTTGTTTGTGTTTTTTATAGTTTTGTTCTTGTAGTTTATTTCTAACCTCATAGTGTTGTGATTGGAAAGGATGCTTCATGTGGTTTCAGTTTTCTTAAATTTACTGGGGCTCGCCTTGTGGCCCAGCATGTGGTCAGTCCTGGGGAGTGTTCCCTGTGCACTTGAGAAGAATGTGTATTCTGCTGCTTTTGGATGGAGTGCTCTATAAATATCAATTAAGTTCATTTGGTCTGCTGTTTCATTTAAGGTCTGTGTTTCCTTATTGATTTTCTGTCTGGATGATCCGTCCATTGATGAAAGTGGGGTGTTAAAGTCCCCCACTATTATTGTGTTACTGTCACTTTCTCCCTTTATGGCTGTTAGTATTTGCTTTGTATATTGGGGTGCTCCTATGTTGGCTGCATATATATTTACAATTGTTATATCTTCTTCTTGGATGATTGATTCCTTGATCATTATGTAGTGTCCTTGTTTGTCTCTTGTAATAGTCTTTATTTTAAAGTCGATTTTGTCTGATATGAGTAGTGTTATTCCAGGTTTCTTGTGATTTCTATTTGTATGGAATACCTTTTTCCATCCCCTTACTTTCAGTCTGTATGTGTCCCTAGATCTGAAGTAGGTCTGTTGTAGACAGCATATATATGGGTCTTGTTTTTGTATCCATTCAGCCAGTCTGTGTCTTTTGGTTGGAGCATTTAATCCATTTACCTTTAAGGTACTTATTGATATGTATTTCCTATTGCCATTTTCTTAATTGTTTTGGATTTGTTTTTGTAGGTCTTTTTTCTTCCCTTCCTCATTTGTTCTCGTCTTGTGATTTGATGACTAACATTAGTTTTGTGTTTGGATTCGTTTTTCTTTTTTGTGTGTGTCTATTGTAGATTTTTGGTTTGCAGTTACCATGAGTTTTGATATAGCAGTCTATATATACACAAGATTGTTTTAAGTTGCTGGTCTTTTCATTTCAAATGCATTTCCAATATCCTGCATTTGTGTTCTCTTCTTACAGTTGCTGGGTTTTATATCATATTTGTATGTAGATGATTTCCTACCTTTACTTTATGTTTGCCTTTACTGGGGAACTTTTCCATTTGTAATTTTCTTGTTTCTAGTAGTGGCCATTTCTTTTCTGCTTAGAGAAGTTCCTTTAGCAATTTTTCCAAAGCTGGTTTGGTGGTGCTGAATTCTCTTAGCTTTTGCTTGTCTGTAAAGTTTTTGATGTGTACATATAGCTGATTCACTTTGTCATACAGCAGAAACTAACACAACATTGTAAAGCAATTATACTCCAATAAAGATGTGAAAAAAAATCTGAGAGAGAGTCTTGCTGGGTGAAGTATTCTTGGTTGTAAGTTCTTCCCTTTTATCATTTTAAATATATTGTGTTGCTCCCTTCTGGCTTCCAGAGTTTATGCTGAGAAATCAGGTGATGACCTTATGGGAGTTCTCTTGTATGTTATCTTTTGCTTTTCCCCTTGGTGGCTCCTTTTAATTTGGACAACTCAGGATTTAAGGTCTGGGAAATGTTCTTGGATTGAGTTCCTCCCCTCCGTTTTCTTTGTTCTTTTGGTTCTACTTTCTGGGAAATTTCCTCAACTTTATCTGCCAGCCCTTCTATTGAGTTTTAAATTTCTTCATATATTTAGTTTTCAAGAGCCCTCATTTTGTCTTCTGAAAGTTCTGTTTTTGTTTCATAGTTATAGTATCTTTCCAAGGACATTAATGGTAGTTGGAAGTTTTTGCTTGTTTAGTATGTTTCCTCTAAGTTGCTCTTTCTGTTTTGATCTCTGTCTTCCAAATTAGACTCTTCTCCAGATGTTTTGGGAGGCTGGTTATCTACTTATGATTAGGAATAGAGCAGTGGTTCTTGAGGGACATTTGACAACATTTAGAGATATTTTTGCTTGGCAAAACTGGCTGAGGGGGTGCTACTGTCATCTCCAGGTAGAGGCTGGAGACGCTGTTAGGCACCCTACAATGCACAGGACATCCTTGCACAACAAAGAACTAGTCAGCCCAAAATGCCAACAATGCCGAGGTTGGAAAGCTGATTGAAAACTCTGAACTTGTGGCAGAACTTGTTGACTTTGGATTTCAAGGAAGGTGATCTGGTTGAGTGGTTTGAACAATATAACGTCATTATTTTTAGTCTTTCCTTCTGGGCTGGTCACATATTCAATAGAAAATCTTACCTTTCCTGCCTGAAGGGTAAAGATCTAGCTTCTAACATTCCCCCCTGTTAATGGGAAATGGGGATGGGCTGTCTACATTCAGTTTGTGTGTGATCACATAAACCCTTTGCTTTTCGTATAGTATCCACTTCTTCAACTGACTTCTGTCCCCAGTTCTAAGACCCTGTGTTTTACCCTCTCCAGAAAATGGACCTCTGTGGGGATGAGGCAGAGTAGTTACCCGGTGGCATGGAGTAGAGGAGGAGCATCTAAGACTCTTAACTGCTTCTCTAATAGATTTCACTCAAACCTTGTTAGTTTAGCCCCACCCTCTCTTTCTCAGAGTTATCTGGTGCTGCCAGTTCAGGTGCTTCCTGAGAATTTTGTAGTGTAAATGAGTTTGGTTCTGAACTTTTCTTATTTTCTCCTTGCAGTTTGGCTTTTCTATGAATGCTAAGCCAGTTACCATTACTCCATCTGCTTTCTTTCAAAATTTGATTATTAATTACTATTGTATTCTCTCATTCTCCCAGTCCTTTAAGACATTTTCTTTAGCCCCTTTTCTCTCATTTTAATGGGTTCGGGGAGAAAAGTTAATTTAGATGCATTTGCTAAATCTATCCTGTTATCCTGGAGGCCAACATATTATACTGTATTCTAGCATAATTTTGTTTAATTCTAGTCACTTTTGATGTGCAATTGTCCCTCGGTATTTGCAGGGGATTGGTTATAGGATCCCCGCCAATACCAAAATCCATGGATGCTCAAGTTCCTTATATAAAATAGCATATTATTTGCATATAACCCACACATATGCCCCATATACTTCAAATCATCTCTAGATTACTTACAATACCTAATACATTGTAAATGCTTTGTAAATAGTTACCAGTGCAAATTCAAGTTTTGCTTTTTGGAACTTTCTAGAATTTTTTTTCATATATTTTCAATCCATGGTTGGCTGAATCAACAGATGTGGAACCTGCAGATACAGAGGGCCAACTGTATTTACTTTTGGTATCATAATTGTTCAATTCCTAGACATGACCTTTCTTCACATTAATGAAAGCTAGAGGAGATTATTCTGTGTCTGCATAGAGACACAGCTACATTCTTTTCAAAACCTTAGGGAAGTAATAGCAAATATTCAATTGTAACATATTCTAGTTTAATTGACCTTTTACTTTAAAACTTAGTATTCTGAAAGCAGCCAACTGCCTTGAGTAGAACCTTGTGCCACAATCCCAGTCAATATTCAGTATTCTTAAAGAATTGGATAAAGAATATAGATTTTATCAAATCTGAAATGCCATCAATTATCTTATCATTCCAGTTTGATTAATACCCTGGCCAGAATTAGCGGAAATATAAGAAAGATAGTAGTTTATAATGATGGCTTACAACTACCTCTGTCAGTATTCCCCCCACCCCCCATAATTATTCAAGAATCGACTGTACTATAGACTATAAATTTAAGGATGAAATTTTAAGATTCAAAAGAGTTTAGGCCGGACTGAAACCTAGGCCTCCTGAATTTTTGCTGTTCCTTAAACTGTCATTCAAGTATAACTAATAAGTGTAACACAGAAGTTTTAACATACATTTTTTTACGCTCTCCTCCCCATTTTAAGATGGGAAAACAAGCCAGATTTTCTTATATCCTGTGTCTTTTTAGTGTTTTGATGAAATAAATATAATCAAGTCCTGCTAAGATTATAGACACTATATACTCATTCAAATTTTTTTCAGTTTCCACTGAGTCTCCAGTTGATGGATTAAATCCCAAAAAAAGTTAAAGATTTTTCATTGTCTTTTTAGTGTACTAAATGGTTCACCTTTTCTAACCCCCTGGATGTCACTGAGAGACAGATCTTTGAAACTCTTTACTCGTGACCTATCTTCATGTCATCAATAGTTCAGAGATAAACTCATTTTCTTTGCCTCACATTATAAAAGTAGCCTAAAGAACCAAGGATTCGGTTCCTTTTTTTCATTCACAGACTTAAACACGTTTTTGGTGTTTTTTTCTTTTTGTATCAGTATTCCCTTTTTTTCTTGATTCTTCCTAGCTTTCTTCATTCTACTATTACTAAAAGGGGAAGAAGCTATGTTTTCTTCCTCACCTTTGTTCAAACAGGAAAAAGTAAAGAATTGACTCTATTGACCAAAAATGATCCCACATACAGATCTTGGAAAGTATCCAAAAGGTGTAGTGAATTGAAGCATACTACACAAATGTATATATAAATAGAGTCCCAAGAGTTTAATGTGTGTACAAAAACCAATTACACTAAACATTTCCTGAAATTACTTGCTATTGTCAGGATAAATAATCACAAGTAAGACATCCAGATTGAGAATGAAAACATTTGTGGGAGTCCTGACTCACATTGTTATATTTTCTTCTCACAAAGAAAAGTCTTTGAACAGTTTTGAGTGATTATCAAAAAGGTCCTTTTCCTATAGAGTTCTGAAAGGTACGCTATTACCATTTCTTTTCCTTCCAGTTTAGCTTTGTTAGGTTGCTTGAAGAGAGAGATTTGAAACTAGTGTAGCTGATGTCCTGATGATTGATAGTGGGCTGAAATCAACTGATTCATATGATCTCAGAGAAATGTTTAAGTCTAGGTTAGATTATATTCGTTTGCCTGTCCTCTGAAAGAATAAAGACAAACTTACACTTTAAGGCAAAAATATCATAAGTGTCCTACTGTAAATGAAGAACTTTTCTCTGTCTTCTGATTGACCACATGCATCCAGGTGTACCAATGAGAATGTTTTGTTTCCTGAGGAGGGGGGAAATCCATACATGTATACACGTACATGTGTGTGTATTTAATAACTTAAACCATACTAGCCTTCAAATAAAATACTACAGTATATTGCGATTGCATTCTACATTAATCAGTAGTTGATTCAAGCATGTTGGATTATCTTTAGTTCAGGTACTTATTTGATAACTATTAATCACAAGGAACAGACTGTGTGTTTGTGTTTTTAATGCCTGGGACCGGCCATTGTTATTTTATCAGTCATCACAGTTGATTCAACTGTATGGTCAATATTGAGAGCCACCAATTTCAATTGAGGAGAGGACTGGGTAAGAAAGTGACTGGACCACTGGTTTTGCTAGTAGAAATTACTTCCTTTCCTATGGCAGTTGAGAATAATGCTAATTTGAAGTTTGAGGAGGCTGAAGGATTTCCCTGTGACTTCATGTGAGACTGTAGAGGTTGTTGGAAACTAAATCATGTAGGGCTTTCTCTTTGTGAAGTGTCTATTTAAGTGTTCTGCCCAGATTTCCTTGTAGTATATTTTCTTACTTAAGAATTATTTATGTATTTTGGTTCTTGACTAAATACATGTGTTGCAAATACCTTCTCTCTGGGATTTTAAGCAGAAACATAATATCAGATTTTCATCTTTAAAACATCACTTCAAGAATGAATGGGAGAAACAAGTTTTCAGTGGTCCTAGTAGAAACTGGTAGTGGTTTAGACTACGGAATGAGTCATGCAGAGAAGTGGACTGGATTAAGAGATATTTGAAATAAACTCAGTAGGACTTGTTAGTGAAGATTCAATAAGTGATGGCTAAGATGAGAGAATGATTTAAGTTTCTGGTTCAAAAGGTAAAAGTTGTATACACTACCACTGTGAACTATTATTTTGTTTAAGATGCTGATAATATGTAGAGAAAATTACAGAGATTATTTGCCTTGAATATAAGAACACTATCTCAAATTTTTAAAAGTGATTTTGAAAGTAAATTTGTTTCTTATTTTTCTGGTTTATCAACTTCAAATAAATAATTACCTCATGAATTATAGAAAAATGTGTTCAAAACTATATTAAATTCTATTTTGAAAGCTATGGCTATAGTAGACAATGAAATATGAATAAACTGTTGAAGGGAAATAGAAACTTAAGAAAATCAACAAATTAAACTTGGATTTTTTTTTTTTTTAGGGGTCCCTTCAGTGTTGTACGACGATGCATCAACAGAGAAACTGGGCAGCAATTTGCTGTAAAAATTGTTGATGTAGCCAAGTTCACATCAAGTCCAGGGTTAAGTACAGAAGGTAAGAGATGGATTTCAAGTAAGTTATTTGATGTCTGGCTTTATTTCATTTCCAATCCATCTATCAACTTAACCTTCATCTGGGGGTGGGGAAGCAGAGGGTGTAATGTAGTGGGAAGTGGGTGGAGACAGTTTAAATTCCATTCTAGTTTGTCAGATTTCTAGAACATAGTATTTGAAAGATAGCTAGATTTGATTAACAGTGTTATGAAGTCATCTAGGATTGGTATTGGCCTATGTTTTATGAATAGAAAGGAAATAAAATCTGAAAATATATTTTTTAGGATCTAACTTGTAGTCCTATAGTATAGAACATGGGATGGGAAGGGTGAGAAGGGAAATAATGGCACAAATATAATCATTGCAGATTCAAAAGAAACTAAGATGAGTTCCCTTCAGGTCCATAACTTATTACCCTTAGGATTGTGATCTAATAGAAATAAAAGACTAATATATCACATATTGCTTAAGTCACTTATGGTGTATATGTGTAAATTTGAAAGATCAGTACTGCTAGGACTTGCAGGACTCGAAATTTTGTTTCAAGACATTGATATGGCTAATCATATTTATGTATAAATATTTATAAACAGTACAGAAGCACTTTAAAAGTTTTTTTTGTTTGTTTGTTTTTTGCTGTTTTAAGCCATAGTTCCATGTAGCCATGATTCACATATGGTCGCACTTCAGATGGCACAATTATTATTTTAACGTTTCTAATTAGCCTGTCTTCTGTCTTTAGACTTTTTCGCAGTCCAGTAAAAGACATATCCTTGTTAAGTCCTTTCCTTCTTAATCCCAAGAGCAATGCAGTTAATAGTTTAAATTGGAAAAGCTAAGACAGAGTAGCCTATTTACATTTTGTCCAGTTACCTTACTTTAAGAAGTAGAAGCCCAGATACTGTGAGCTCCAAGTTAATATATTCCTGCAGATCCTTTTTCAGGATCATTACTTTTAAATACTTTCTTGAAACCTTCTAAATTATTATTATCCATATACTGAATGTAGAAGATTCATAGAAGTTGTTACAAAGAATCAATAACTGATTTTATTTTTTTAGTGCTTTAATCTTTCAATTCTTAAGGTAAGATTTAGGGATTTTATATCTTACAGTTTCATATTTTGGAATTGGCTATTACTACTTTTGAATACAAATTATTTTATAAATTTAGCAGAATTTAAAATTCACTTCTAATCAGGTTTCACCACTATATTATGTTTTCTAAAACTTTTTAACTGCATTTAAGTTTAATATACTGTATTTGATTTTCTGTACCTCAGTTGTCAACTAATTTTAACAAAAAACTTTCTGAGTACTTAGGTAATTTTGTATAAACCTAGTTCATTAAACATATAGATGTGTTGAATCTTTATTTCTCTTAAATGTTTTGATACTGTTGATGAATTTAGTACGATTTCAGTTTAAAATCTTAAGTCTAAATCAATTACTCAGTATACCTATATTATGTTGATTTTGTTTGTCAGTATACCTAATTCTGAATCTACAGACTAAAGACATTTTTTATGGAGACAATTACTTTCTCAGTTATCTGAGGTTCTTTCTTTTTTTTTTTAAAAAAAAGAAATTTATTTATTTATTTATCTATCTATTTATTTATTTACGGCTGAGTTGGGTCTTTGTTGCTGCGCGTGGACTTTCTCTAGTTGTGGCAAGTGGGGGCTACTCTTCGTTGCGGCGCACAGGCTTCTCATTGCGTTGGCTTCTCTTGTTGTGGAGCATGGGTTCTAGGCATGCGGGCTTCAGTAGTTGTGGCGCACAGAGATAGTTGCTCTGCGGCATGTGGGATCTTCCCGGACCAGGGCTCGAGCCCCTGTCCCCTGCATTGGCAGGAGGATTCTTAACCGTTGCGCCATCAGAGAAGTCCTTGGCTGAGGTTCTTTATTGACAGATTTCTTCAGCAAGGAATCTCTGTAGCTATAGACCCAGACTGCCAGGCTGAATCTCATTTATTGTCACATAGCCAGGGAGTCAAACACCAAACTTAAAAAGATGGGGTTGGCGTATCATCCATGTCTTTGAGGTTAAGTCTTCTGAAGTTCACTCATTTTTCGCTTTGGCATTGCTTTGAGTATGTAAATGTCTTCAAGTCCTATTCTGAAGACAAGGCTGGGGCATTTCATTAATCTTATATGGTAGGGTCACAACCTATAGATATTAAGTGATATCCAGTTGAATTCTGCATATTGCTCATGACTTTATCTGGTTTTGATAAGGGTTTGATGTTATTCAAATGAAAATGTGCAATTGTTCCTTTATATTTATGGCACCAAAATGTAGTTTTCCCATCTTCTTTAGCACAATGACACTCGCAATGATTAAGAAACAGAATAAAAATTTCATCTCTACCCTACCACAACTATTTTTCCTTTTGAAAAAAAACTTGCAGTGGAGTTCCTATACACACTATTGCTTATTTTCACACTAGCTTACTTTAACTTGCACACATTTTATTATAAGATATATAATAAATAATAAGTTATTTATTTTATATTATAAAACCTCTTTGAACAATATCCTCCACCTCCAACTTCTTTCAACATTTTTCCAAAACATATTTGCCCTTCCAGTGCATTTACAGATTGTTAGTGTCCAAAAATGACCTTATTCATGGCTAAGGGTAGGAGATGTCATATTAAGAAGAAACATATTTTGAAGTGAAATTTGAAGTACAATAAAAAGGAATCTATAAGTTTAAACAAAAGTACCTAGAAATATCTATATTTACCATTATATTCTCTTCTTTTTTTAAAATTTATTTGGTTGCGCTGGGTCTTAGTTGCAGCAGGTGGGCTCCTTAGTTGTGGCTTGAGGGCTCCTTAGTTGCAGCTCACTGTCTTAGTTGCAGCACATGGGCTCCTTAGTTGTGGCACACGGGCTCCTTAGTTGTGGCTTGCTGGCTCCTTAGTTGCAGCATGGGGGCTCCTTTGTTGTGGCATGTGAACTCTTAGTTGCGGCATGCATGTGGGATCTAGTTCCCTGACCAGAAATCGAACCTGGGCCCCCTGCATTGGGAGCACAGAGTTTTAATCACTACACCACCAGGGAATTCCCTATATTCTCTTCTAATTAAGCCTGTCTCTCAAGCAACAGATAATTTAAAATCTATTTTATTCTTTATGTTTTCTTTTTTATTTTATTTTTGTCATTTTGATTTATTTAATGTCTGTCATTGCATCAGTATTTTTTCTTGTTAGTACATTTGTATTCAAATACATTATTGAATAAAATAGGTTTCGTGAAGTGTCATCTGGGAAACTAAAGTATGCTATTTATTCGGATAGGTCATTATGATACAAAGACAAGTAAAAAGAGCACCTATTTTTAAAAAATTTTTATTAGAGTATAGGTGATTTACACTGCTGCATTAGTTTCTGCAAAAAGTGAAGTGTATCAGTTATACCTATACATATTTTAGATTCTTTTCCAGTATAGGTCATTACAGAGTATTGAGAAGAGTTCCCTGTGCTATACAGTAGGTCCTTATTAGTTATCTATTTTAAGAGCACCTATTCTTAAGAAACCTGCAGTTTAGTAGTCCCAACCATTGTTTCTAATATTATTTTTATAAGAAAAAATATGTAATAAATTCTAAATATATAATTTAAAAATTAGCTTTTGAAATGAAAAGTGTATAGTAGTTAAAGACCACTTATATATATTTTAATATTTTACATTGTCATTGCTCTATTGAAGGTCAGATGTTATAATTATTTGAATATCTGTTCTCTGTTTTCTCATTAAAATCTTATTTTTTTTGTTCAATAGCGGTTCTTAACTTAGAGGCTGCAGAGTATCCAAGAAACCCTTAAATTGTAAGCAGAATTATGTATATATGTTCATTTTCCAGAAAAAGAGTCTACAGTTTTTATTAGATTCCTAAAAAGGCATATTATTCCTAAATGGTTAAGAATTTATCCTTTCACATATATGAAAAAGTGAAGTTGACTCTTAGGAATGTGAGGTGAATAAGAAGTTTCTATTAAATGAAAGCTAGGTGAATTTCTATTAGGATTGGAGGATATTTTCATCCTTAAATACACAGCCTCCATTAATGAAATTCCTTGATTATTATCTTAAAACCTTTAATTAATGGACATTTTATCTCTTACTCTGCTGAGCCACTAATTTAAAGTTGACTTTTTCATTTTAAAAATAAGTATCAAAATTAATTCAAGCAAATTGTTAATAGGGAAATTTAAGGAATGTAAGGTGTACAGAATTGGAAACTGAATTGACAGGAGTTTTGATATCTTGAAAGGACTCAATTCTTTATGGCTTAATTTAAAAAGTTAAAAAATGGTGGTTTTTATTTTAGAATATTAAGTTGTCTTCTAGAAAGAATATAGATTGGGTTCCAGTTTGCATAGTCTCCAAGAATATCTCATTCAAAAAATCCCAGATAGCAGATGTTAGCAAAATTGGAGGAGTAAGGGCCTTTGATAACGCTCATCTCTATAAAAACAAAGGGGAAACTGGCAAACGTTGTCAAAATCAGCTTTTTCAAAACTCTGGAACAACACATACACAGAGCTTCTGAGCAAGGACTAAGCTAACCAAGCAGAGATAGTGGCCACATACAACAAAGGATACAGACTTTCCAGAATTAGTTCTGAAAAGTCAGTAAACAAATGAACAGGAATAATGATAACAAGAATAAGAACAAGAACAACAAAAACAACAAAAACCCAGCAACGGTAACAACAAAGCCTGGAGGAGGTGAGATTCTTATTTCCAGAGTTGGCACATTACTTAAAACATCTAGTTTTCAACAAAAAATTATGAGTAATGCAAAGAAGCAAAGTATGGCTCATTAACAGGTGAAAAAGCAAGCATATCAAGATATACATAACTGAAGTCTCAGAAAGAGAGAAGAGAAAGGGAAAGAAAGAATATCTGAAGAAATAATGGCCCCACATTTCCCGAATCTTAGGAAAAACATAAACCACCACATCCAAGACGCTCAACAAATTCTAAGTACGATAAACTCAAAGATACATCATAATCTAACTGTCAAAAGCAACAGTGATAGTATCTTGAAAAGAGCAAGAGAGAAGCAATTCATCATGTACAAGGTATCCTCAATAAGATTAACAGTGATTTCTCATCAGAAACCATCATGTCCAGGAAACATGAAATACCATATTCAAAATGATGAAAGAAAAAGATTGTCTACCAAGAATTCTATATCTGGCAAAACCATACCTCAAAAATGAAGGATACATTAAGACATTTCCAGATAAACAAAACTGAGAAAATTCATCACTAGCAAACCTGCCCTACAAGAAATAGTAAATGTAGTTCTTAAGGCTAAAAAGAAAACACTAGATAGTAACTAAAACCATGAGAAGTAAAAGAGCACAGTAAAGGTAACTACATATGTAAATATAAAAGGCAGTATAAATATTTTTTGATTATAACTTTTCCTTCCTGATTTAATCGAGAACTGCATAAAGTAATGATTATAAATCTGTGTTGATGGACATAAATGAATAAAGGTGTAATTGGAATGAAAATAAGAGCAGAAAGGAGGGAATGGAACTATATAGGATGAAAGTGTCTGTATACTATTGAAATTAAGTTTATATTAATCTGAGCCATATTGTTACAAGTTAATATCTTAATTTTTATACTCAAGTCAGGAAATAAGAAAATAACCCCCAAAATATAATTTAAAAGTTACAAAGGAATTAAAGGGGTACACTAGAAAATATCTATTTAATGCAAAAAAGTCAATAATGGAGAAACACAAAAACAAAAAAGACATATAGAAAACAAATAGCAAAATTGTAAACATAAATTTTACAGTAAGTCCCATATATATGAACGAGTTCCATTCTGAGAGCATGTTCTTAAGTCCAATTTGTTTGTAAGTCCAACAAAGTTAGCCTAGGTACCTAACTAACACAATCGACTATATAGTAGTGTACTAAGTTATGTGATTGGGCATGCGAACGTATGTTTGCATCTTTGAAAGCTCACAACGTTTTTTTCTTTTTTTTCTTAGGATTTAAATTTCATTTTATTTATCTTCTTTCTTACAGTTTTATTGAGATACAGTTGATGTACAGCACTGTACACGTTTAAGGTGCATAGCATGATGATTTGATTTACATACATCATGAAATGGTTATCACAGTAAGTTTAGTGAACATCCATCATCTAATATAGATAAAAATTACAGAAATAGAAAAAAATTATTTTTCTAAGATTTAAATTTTAAATAATGAGTTTAAATATAGAGAATGTGTACATGGCACAGTATTAGCTTTTCACACTTTAAATTTGGTGAAAATAAGATGAATATTTTTTGTGAATGCCTACCTTGTTAGTTATTTTGTTTATTTGTCAAATAAATCGATTACTTAATGTAAAATCTGAGTTCTTTTTTTCATTTTTTTAAGGTTTTTATTTTATATTGGAGTATAGCCAATTAAAAATGTTGTGATAGTTTCAGGTGCACAGCAAAGTGACTCAGCCATAAATATACATGTATCCATTCTCCCCCAAACTCCCCTCCCATCCACGCTGCCACATAACGTTAAGCAGAGTTCCCTGTGCTGTACAGTAGGTTCTTGGTTGTCCATTTTAAATATAGCAGTGTGTACATGTTGATCCCAGGCTTCCTAACTATCCCTTCCCCCCATCCTCCCCTGTGGTACCCATAAGTTTGTTTTCTAAGTCTGTGAGTCTGTTTCTGTTTTGTAAATAAGTTCATTTGTATCATTTCTTTTTAGATTCTGCATAAAAGGGATATCATATGATATTTCTCTTTCTCTGTCTGACTTACTTCACTCAGTGTGAGAATCTCTAGGTCCATGCATGTTGCTGCAAATGGCATTATTTCATTCTTTTTAATGGCTGAGGATTATTACATTGTATATATGTACATCTTCTTTATCCATTCCTCTGTTGATGGACATTTAAGTTGCTTCCATGTCTTGGCTATTGTAAACAGTGCTTCAATGAACATTGGGGTGCATGTATCTTTTCAAAGCATGTTTTTTTTCTGGATATATGCTGAAGAGTGGCATTGCAGTGTCATATGGTAGCTCACCTCCATACTGTTCTCCATAATGGGTATCCCACCTTACATTCCTACCAACAGTGTAGGAGGGTTCCCTTTTCTCCACACTCTCTCCAGCATTTATTGTTTATGGATTTTTTGATGGTAACCATTTTGACTGGTGTGAGGTGATACCTCATTATAGTTTTGATTGGCATTTCTCTAATGATTAGCGATGTTGAACATCTTTTCATGTATTTGTTGGTCATCAGTATGTGTTCTTTGAAGAAATGTCTATTTAGGTCTTCTGCCTATTCTTTGATTGGGTTGTTTGTTTTGATGATATTAAGCCTCATGAGCTGTTTGTAAATTTTGGAGACTAATCCCTTGTCAGTCACATCACTTGCAAATATTTTCTCCTAGTCTGTGGGTTGTCTTTTCTTTTTGATTATGGTTTATTTTGCTGTGCAAAAGCTTTTGAGTTTAATTAGGTCCCACTTGTTTATTTTTGTTTCTACTTCCATTATTCTGGGAGATGGATCAAAAAAGATACTGCTGCGATTTATGTCAGAAAGTGTTCTGCCTATGTTTTCCTCTAGAAGTTTTATAAGGCCCAGTCTCACATTAGGTCTTTAATCCATTTTGAGCTTATTTTCGTGTATGGTGTTAAAGAATGATCTAATTTCATTTTTTTTACATGTAGCTGTCCAGTTTTCCCAGCACCATTTGTTGAAGAGACTGTCTTTCCACCACTGTATAGTTTTGTCTCCTTTGTCGTAGGTTATTTGACCATAAGTGTGTGGATTTATTTCTGTGCTTTCTATCCTGCTCCATTGATCTATATGTATATTTCTGTGCCAGTACCACACTGTTTTGATGACTGTAGCTTTGTAGTATAGTCTGAAGTCAGGCAGCCTGATTCTTCCAGCTCCATTTTTCTTTCTCAAGATTACTTTGGCAGTTCGGGGTCTTTTGTATCTCCATACAAATTTTGAGATTTTGTTTTAGTTCTGCGAAAAATGCCATTGGTAATTTGATAGAAATTGCAGTGAATCTGTAGATTGCCTTGGATAGTATAGTCATTCTGACAATATTGATTCTTTCAATCCACGAACATGATATATCTTTCCATCTGTTTGGGTCTTCTTCAATTTCATCAGCATCTTATAGTTTTTGGAGTACAAGTCTTTTGTCTCTTAGGTAGGTTTAATCCTAGGTATTTTATTCTTTTTGATGCAATAGTAAATGGGATGTTTCTTGAATTTCTCTTTCTGATCTTCCATTGCTAGTGTATAAGAATGCAACAGATTTCTGTGTATTAATTTTGTAACCTGCAAGTTTACTAAATTCATTGATGAACTCTAGTAGTTTTCTGGTAGCATCTTTAGGATTTTCTATGTATAGTATCATGTTATCTTTAAACAGTGACAGTTTTACTTCTTCTTTCCCAATTTGGATTCCTTTTTATTTCTTTTTCTACTCTGATTGCCGTAGCTAGGACTTCCAAAACTATGTTGAATACAAGTGGCAAGAGTGGACAACCTTGTCTTCTTCCTGATCTTAGAGGAAATGCCTTCAGCTTTTCACCATTGAGTATGATGTTAGCGGTAGGTTTGTCATATATGATCTTTATTATGTTGAGGTATGTTCCTTCTCTGCCCACTTTATGGAGAGTTTTTATTGTAAATGGGTGCTGAATTTTGTCAAAAGCTTTTGCTGCATTTACTGAGATGATTATATGGGGTTTTCTTTAGTTTATTTTTTTAACATTTTTATTGGAATATAATTGCTTTACAACTGTGTGTTGGTTTCTGCTTTATAACAAAGTGAATCAGTTATACATATACATATGTCCCCATATCTCTTACCTCTTGTGTCTCCCTCCCTCCCACCCTCTCTATCCCACCCTTCTAGCTGGTCACAAAGCACCAAGCTGATCTCCCTGTGCTATGCAACTGCTTCCCACTAGCTATCTATTTTACATTTGGTAGTGTATATATGTCCATATATACATTACCATTATCACACGTTGTCCCAGCTTACCCTTCCCCTTCCCCATGTCCTCAAGTCTGTGATCTAGTAGGTCTGTGTCTTGATTCTCATCTTGCCCCTAGGTTCTTCATGACCTTGTTTTTTCTTCTGGATTCCATATATATGTGTTAGCATACGGTATTTGTTTTTCTCTTTCTGACTTACTTCACTCTGTATGACAGACTCTACGTCCATCCACCTCACTACAAATAACTCAATTTCGCTTCTTTTTATGGCTGAGTAATATTTCATTGTATATATGTGCCACATCTTCTTATCCATTCATCTGTCGATGTACACTTAGGTTGCTTCCATATCCTGGCTATTGTAGATAGAGCTGCACTGAACATTGTGGTACATGACTTGTTTTGAATTATGGTTTTCTCTGGGTATATGCCCAGTAGTGGGATTGCTGGATCATATGGTAATTCTATTTTTAGTTTTTTAAGGAACCTCCATAGTGTTCTCCATAGTGGCTGTATCAATTTACATTCCCACCAACAGTGCAAGAGGGTTGCCTTTCCTCCACACCCTCTCCAGCATTTGTTGTTTGTAGATTTTCTGATGATGTCCATTCTAACTGGTGTGAGGTGATATCTCATTGTAGTTTTGATTTGTATTTCTCTAATAATTAGTGATATTGAGCAGCTTTTCATGTGCTTCTTGGCCATCTGTGTGTCTTCTTTGGAGAAATGTCTGTTTAGGTCTTCTGCCCATTCTTTGATTGTGTTGTTTGTTTTTTTAATATTGAGCTGCATGAGCTGTTTATATATTTTGAAGATTAATCCTTTGTCCCTTGATTCGTTTGCAAATATTCTCTCCTATTCTGAGGGTTGTCTTTTCATCTTGTTTGTAGTTTCCTTTGCCTTGCAAAAGCTTTGATGTTTCATTAGGTCCCATTTGTTTATTTTTGTTTTTATTTCCGTTACACTAGGAGGTGGATCAAAAAAGATCTTGCTGTGATTTATGTCAAAGAGTGTTCTTCCTATGTTGCCCTGTAAGAGTTTGATAGTGTCCCGTCTTACATTTAGGTCTCTAATCCATTTTGACTTTATTTTTGGGTACGGTGTTAGGGAGTGTTCTAATTTCATTCTTTTACATGTAGCTGTCCACTTTTCCCAGCACCACTTATTGAAGAGGCTGTGTTTTCTCCACTGTATATTCTTGCCTCCTTTATCAAAGATAAGGTGACCATATGTGCGTGGGTTTATTTCTGGGCCTTCTGTCCTGTTCCATTGATGTATATTTCTGTTTTTGAGTCAGTACCATACCGTCTTGATGACTGTAGCTTTGTAGTATAGACTGAAGTCAGGGAGACTGATTCCTCCAGCTCCGTTTTTCTTTCTCAAGATTGCTTTGGTTATTCGGGGTCTTCTGTGTTTCCATACAAATTGTGAAATTTTTTGTTCTAGTTCTGTGAAAAATGCCAGTGGTAGTTTGATAGGGATTGCATTGAATCTGTAGATAGCTTTGGGTAGTAGAGTCATTTTCACAATGTTGATTCTTCCAATCCAAGAACATGGTATATCTCTCCATCTGTTTGTATCATCTTTAATTTCTTTCATCAGTGTCTTATAATTTTCTGCATACAGGTCTTTTGTCTCCTTAGGTAGGTTTATTCCTAGATATTTTATTCTTTTTGTTGCAATGGTAAATGGGAGTGTTTTCTTGATTTCACTTTCAGATTTTTCATCATTAGTATATAGGAATGCCAGAGATTTCTGTGCATTAATTTTGTATCCTGCTACTTTACCAAATTCATTGATTAGCTCTAGTAGTTTTCTGGTAGCATCTTTAGGATTCTCTATGTATAGTATCATGTCATCTGCAAACAGTGACAGCTTTACTTCTTCTTTTCCGATTTGGATTCCTTTTATTTCCTTTTCTTCTCTGATTGCTGTGGCTAAAACTTCCAAAACTATGTTGAATAAGAGTGGTGAGAGTGGGCAACCTTGTCTTGTTCCTGACCTTAGTGGAAATGCTTTCAGTTTTTCGCCATTGAGGATGATGTTGGCTGTGGGCTTGTCATATACGGCCTTTATTATATTGAGGAAAGTTCCCTCTACACCTACTTTCTGCAGGGTTTTTATCATAAATGGGTGTTGAATTTTGTCAAAAGCTTTCTCTGCATCTATTGAGATGATCATATGGTTTTTCTCCTTCAATTTGTTAATATGGTTAATCACATTGATAGATTTGCGTATATTGAAGAATCCTTGCATTCCTGGAATAAACCCCACTTGATCATGGTGTATGATCCTTTTAATGTGCTGTTGGATTCTGTTTGTGAGTATTTTGTTGAGGATTTTTGCATCTCCATTCATCAGTGATATTGGCCTGTAGTTTTCTTTCTTTGTGACATCCTTGTCTGGTTTTGGTATCAGGGTGATGGTGGCCTGGTAGAATGAGTTTGGGAGTGTTCCTCCCTCTGCTATATTTTGGAAGAGTTTGAGAAGGATACGTGTTAGCTCTTCTCTAAATGTTTGATTTAATTTGCCTGTGAAGCCATCTGGTCCTGGGCTTTTGTTTGTTGGAAGATTTTTAATCACAGTTTCAATTTCAGTGCTTGTGATTGATCTGTTCGTATTTTCGATTTCTTCCTGGTTCAGTTTCAGAAGGTTGTGCATTTCTAAGAATTTGTCCGTTTCTTCTAGGTTGTCCATTTTATTGGCATAGAGTTGCTTGTAGTAATCTCTCATGACCCTTTGTATTTCTGCAGTGTCAGTTGTTGCTTCTCCTTTTTCATTTCTAATTCTATTGATTTGAGTCTTCTCCCTTTTTTTCTTGATGAGTCTGGCTAATCAATTTTATGTTCTAAAACAGCTTTTAGTTTTATTGATCTTTGCTCTCGTTTCCTTCATTTCTTTTTCTTTTATTTCTCATCTGATCTTTATGATTTCTCTCCTTCTGCTAATTTTGGGGGTTTTTGTTCTTTCTCTAATTGCTTTAGGTGTACGGTTGGGTTATTTATTTGAGATGTGTCTTGTTTCTTAAGGTAGGATTGTATTGCTATAAACTTCCCTCTTAGAACTGCTTTTGCTGCATCCCATAGGTTTTGGGTCATCATGTCTCCATTGTCATTTGTTTCTAGGTATTTTTTGATTTTCTCTTTGATTTTTTCAGTGATCTCTTGGTTATCAAGTAGTGTATTGTTTAGCCTCCATTGTTTAGCCTCCATATTGTATTTTTTACAGATTTTTTCCTGTAATTGATATCTAGTCTCATAGCATTATGGTCAGAAAGGATACTTGATATGATTTCAGTTTTCTTAAATTTACCAAGGCTTTATTTGTGACCCAAGATATGAGCTATCCTAGAGAATGTTCCATGAGCACTTGAGAAGAAAGCATATTCTGTTGTTTTTGGATGGAATGTCCTATAAATATCAATTAAGTCCCTCTTGTTTATCATTTAAACCTTGTCTTTCCATATTTATTTTCATTTTGGATGATCTGTCCATTGGTGAAAGTGAGGTATTAAAAGTCCCCTACTGTGATTGTGCTACTGTTGGTTTCCCCTTTTATGGTTGTTAGTATCTGCCTTATGTATTGAGGTGCTCCTATGTTGGGTGCAGAAATATTTACAATTGCTATATCTTCTTCTTGGATTGATCTCTTGATCATTATGTAGTGTCCTTCTTTGTCTCTTGTAATAGTCTTTGTTTTAAAGTCTGTTTTGTCTGATATGAGAATAACTACTCCAGCTTTCTTTTGATTTCCATTTGCATGGAATATCTTTTTCCATCCCCTCAGTTTCAGTCTGTATGTGTCCCAGGTTTGAAGTGGGTCTCTTGTAGACACCATGTATATGGGTCTTGTTTTTGTATCCATTCAGCAAGCCTGTGTCTTTTGGTTGTACAATGTAGTCCATTTACTTTTAAGGTAATTATCGATATGTATGTTCCTGTTACCATTTTCTTAATTGTTTTGTGTTTGTTATTCTAGATCTTTTCCTTCTCTTGTGTTTTCTTCCTAGAGAAGTTCCTTTAGCATTTGTTGTAAAGCTGGTTTGGCTGTGCTGAATTGTCTTAGCTTTTGCTTGTCTGTAAAGTTGTTACTTTCTCTGTGAAATCTGAATGAGATCCTTGCTGGGTAGAGTAATCTTGGTTGTGAGTTTTTCCCTTTCATCACTTTAAATATGTCCTGCCCCTCCGTTCTGGCTTGCCGAGTTTCTGCTGAAAGATCAGCTGCTAACTTTATGGGGATTCCTTTGTATGTTATTTGTTGTTTTTCTCTTGCTGCTTTTAATATTTTTTCTTTGTATTTAATTATTGATAGTTTCATTAATATGTGTCTCGGCATGTTTCTCCTTGGATTTATCCTGTATGGGACTTTCTGTGCTTCCTGGAGTTGATTAACTATTTCCTTTCCCATACTAGGGAAGTTTTCAACTATAATCTCTTCAAATATTTTCTCAGTCCCTTTGTTTTTCTCTTCTTCTTCTTGGACCCCTATAACTCGAATGCTGGTTATGTTTAATGTTGTCCCAATGGTCTCTGAGACTGCCGTCAGTTCTTTTCATTCTTTTTTCTTTATTCTGCTCTGCCATAGTTATTTTCACTCTTTTATCTTCCAGGTCACTTATCCGTTCTCCTGAATCAGTTATTCTGCTATTGATATCTTCTAGAGAATTTTTAATTTCATTTATTCTGTTGTTCATAATTTTTTGTTCAACCTTTAGTTCTTCTGGGTCCTTGTTAAACATTCCTTGTATTTTCTCCATTCTATTTCCAAGATTTTGGATCATCTTTACTATCATTCTGAATTCTTTTTCAGGTAGACTGCCTATTTCCTCTTCATTTTTTAGGCCTGGTGGGTTTTTACCTTGCTCCTTCATCTCCTGTGTGTTTCTCTGTCTTCTCATTTTGATTAACTTACTGTGTTTGGGGTCTCCTTTTCACAGGCTGCAGGTTCGTAGCTCCTGTTGTTTTTGGTGTGTGTCCCCATTGGCTAAGGTTGGTTCAGTGGGTTGTGTAGGCTTCCTGGTGGAGGGGACTAGTGCCTGTGTTCTGGTGGATGAGGCTGGATCTTGTCTTTCTGGTGGGCAGGTGCACGTCTGGTGGTGTGTTTTTGGGTGTCTGTGACCTTATTATGATTTTATGCAGTCTGTCTGCTAATGGGTGGGGTTGTGTTCCTGTCTTGCTTGTTGTTTGGCATAGGGTGTCCAGCACTGTAGCTTGCTGCTCGTTGAGTGGAGCTGGGTCTTGGCGTTGAGTTGGTGATCTATGGGAGATTTTTGCCGTTTGATATTACGTGGAGCTGGGAGGTCTCTTGTGGACCAGTGTCCTGAACCTGGCTCTCCCACCTCAGTGGCACAGCCCTGACACCTGGCTGCAGCACCATAAGCCTGTCATCCACAGTGCTCAGAATAAAAGGGAGAAAAAAGAGAAAAGGAAAAAAGAAAAAGGGAAAACAAAATAAAGTTAAATTAAATTAAAAAGTTATTAAAATTTTTTAAGTAATTAAAAAGAAAGAAAGAACAACCGAACCAAAAAACAAATCCACCAATGATAACAAGTGCTGAAAACTATACTAAAAAAAAACAAATAAACAAAAAAATGGACAGACAGAACTCTAGGACATATGGTAAAAGCAAAGCTATACAGACAAAATCACACACAGAAGCATACACATACACACTCACAAAAAGAGAAAAAGGAAAAAAAAATATATATATATCCTTGCTCCCAAAGTCCACATCCTCAATTTGGGATGATTCGTTGCCTATTTAGGTATTCTACAGATGCAGGGTACATCAAGTTGACTGTGGAGATTTAATCCGGTGCTCCTACGGCTTCTGGGAGAGATTTCCCTTTCTCTTCTTTGTTTGCACAGCTTCTTGGATTCACCTTTTGATTTGGCCCCGCCTCTGCATGTAGGTTGCCTGAGGACGTCTGTTCTTTGGTCGGAGAGGTCAGGGTAAAGGAGCAGCTGATTAGGGGGCTCTGGCTCACTCAGGCCGGGGGGGGAAGGATGGGTACGGAATGCAGGGTGAGCCTGCTGGGGCAGAGGCCGGTGTGACGTTGCACCAGCCTCAGCAGCGCTGTATGTTATCCCGGGGAAGTTGTCCCTGGATCACGGGACCCTGGCAGTGGCGGGCTGCACAGGCTCCTGGGAGGGGAGGTGTTGTTAGTGACCTGTGCTTGTACACAGGCTTCTTGGTGGCTGCAGCAGCAGACTTAGCATTTCACATCCATCTCTGGTGCTCACCTTGTGGCCCAGCATGTGGTCAGTCCTGGGGAGTGTTCCTTGTGCACTTGAGAAGAATGTGTATTCTGCTGCTTTTAATGGAATGCTCTATAAATATCAATTAAGTCCACCTGTCTACTGTTTCATTTAAGTCTGTGTTTCCTTATTGATCTTCTGTCTGGATGATCTGTCCATTGATGAAAGTGGGGAGTTAAAGTCCCCCACTATTATTGTGTTACTGTTGATTTCTCCCGTTATGGCTGTTAATATTTGCCTTGTATATTGGGGTGCTCCTGTGTTGGGTGCATATCTATTTACAAGTGTTATATCTTCTTCTTGGCTTGATCCCTTGATCATTATGTAGTGTTCTTTTTTGTCACTTGTAACAGTCTTTATTTTATTTATTTATTCATTTACTTTTGGCCACACCTCGCGGCATTTGGGACCTTAATTCCCCGAATTCACACCCCCTGCCCTTGGAAGCACCGAGTCTTAACCACTGTAGAGCCAGGAAGTCTCAACAGTGTTTATTTTAAAGTCTATTTTGTCTGATGTTAGTATTGCTACTCCACCTTTCTTTCGATTTCCATTTGCATGGAATATGTTCTTCCATCCCCTCACTTTCGGTTTGTATGTGTCCCTAGGCTGAGGTGGATCTCTTGTAGACAGCATATATATGGGTCTTGTTTTTTGTATCCACTTAGCCAGTCTATGTCTTTTGGTTGGCGCATTTAAACCATTTGCCTTTAAGGTAATTTTTTTTTTTTTTTTGCGGTACGCGGGCCTCTCACTGCTGTGGCCTCTCCCGTTGCGGAGCACAGGCTCTGGACGCACAGGCCCAGCGGCCATGGCTCACGGGCCCAGCCGCTCCGCAGCATGCGGGATCCTCCTGGACCAGGGCACGAGCCCGCGTCCCCTGCATTGGCAGGCGGACTCTCAACCACTGCGCCACCAGTGAAGCCCTAAGGTAAGTTTTGATATGTGTATTCCTATTGCTGTTTTCTTAATTGTTTGGGGTTTGTTTTTGTAGATCCTTTCCTTCTCTTGTGTTTCTCACTTAGTGAAGTTCCTTTAGCATTAGTTGTAGAGCTGGTCTGGTGGTGCTGAATTCTCTTATCTTATGCTTGTCTGTAAAGCTTTTGATTTCTCCATTAAATCTGAATGAGAGCCTTGCTGGGTGTTCTTGGTTATAGTTTCCTCTCTTTCATCACTTGAAATAAATCCTGCCACTCCCTTCTGACTTGCAGAGTTTCTGCTCAGATATCAGTTGATAACCTAATGGGAATTCCCTTGTATTTTAATTTGTCATTTTCCCCTTGTTTCTTTTAATATTTTCTCTTTTTCTTTATTTTTTTCAATTTGATTACTCTGTGTCTCAGCCTCCTACATGGGACTCTCCACGCTTCCTGGACTTGGTTGACTGTTTCCTTTCCCATGTTAGGGAAGTTTCAACTCTTATCTCTTCACATATTTTCTTGGGTCCTTTTTCTCTCTTCTCCTTTTGGGACCCCTATAATGCTAATGTTTCTGTGTTTCATGTTGTCCCATAGTTCTCTTAGGCTGTCTTCATTTCTTTTCATTCTTTTTTCTTTATTCTGTTCTTTGGCAGTGATTTCCATCATTTTGTCTTCCAGGTCACTTGTCCGTTCTTCTGCCTCAGTTATCCTGATATTGATTCCTTTTAGTGTATTTTTCATTTCAGTTATTATATTGTTCATCTCTGTTCCTTAGTTCTTCTAGGACTTTGTTTAACATTTCTTGCATCTTCTCAATCTTTGCCTCCCTTCTTTTTCCAAGGTCCTGTATCATCTTCACTATCATTATTCTGAATTCTTTTTCTGGAAGGTTGTCTGTCTCGACTTCACTTAGTTGTTTTTCTGGGGTTTTATTTTGTTCCTTCATCTGGGACATAATCCTTTGCCCTTTCATTTTTTCTAACTTTTCTGTGGTTGTGGTTTTTGTTCTGTAGGCTGTAGCATTGTATTTCTTGCTTCTGCTGTCTGCTGTCTTGTAGATGAGGCTATCTAACAGGCTTGGTAGAAGCTTCCTGATGGGAGGAACTGGTAGTGGGTAAAACTGGGTGTTGCTCTGGTCGGCAGGGCTCACTAAGACTTCTGTCTGCTTGTCTGCTGATGGGTGGGTCTGTTTTCTCTTCCTGTTAGTTGTTTGGCCTGATGCGACCCAGCACTGGAGCCTACAGGCTGTATGATAGGGGTAATGGCAGTGTATGGGAGGGCTTTGACTAGTGTTTACTTCCCAGAACTGCTGCTGTCAGTGCCCTTGTCCCTGTGGTGATCCACAGCCACCCCCTGCCTCTGCAGGAGTCCCTCCAACACTAGGAAGTAGGTTTGGTTCAGTCTCCTCTGGGGTCACTGGCCCTTTCCCCTGGGTACTGGTGCGAACAAGACTTTATGTGTGCCCTCCACGAGTGGAGTCTCTCTTTCCCCCATTCTTATGGAAGTCCTGCAATCAAATCCCTTTGGACTTCAAAGTCAGATTCTCTGGGGATTCCTACTCCTGTTGCCAGACCTCCATGCTGGGAAGTCTGACGTGAAACTCAGAACTTTCACTCCAGTGGGAGAACTTCTGTGTTATAATTGTTCTCCAGTTTGTGGGTCACCCATCCTGGAGTCATGGGATTTGATTTTACTGTGATTTCCCCCCTCCTACTGTCTCATTGCCGCTTCCCCTTTGTCTTTGGATGTGGGGTGTCTTTTGGTGCATTTCAGCATCTTCCTGTTGATGGTTGTTCAGCAGTTAGTTGTGATTTCAGTGCTCTCTCAAGAGGAGGTGAGCGCACGTCCTTCTACTCTGCCATCTTGAACTAGTCTGTAAGTTTGCAGCTTGAAGGTTCGTATGTAGTGAACTTACTTGTAGTGGATTTATTTGTACCTCATTAGTAATTAGTAATTACATTAAATGTAAATGAATTAAACACTCAGAAGGCAGAGATTAGCATAATTGGTAAGAAACATGACCCAACTATATGTGGTCTATAAAAGACACAGTTTATTTTTTTAAATTTTATTGAAGTATCGTTGACTTACAATGTTGTGTTAATTTCTGCTGTACAGGAAAGTGATTCAGTTAAACATGTATATATTGCTTTTCATATTCTTTTCCATTATGGTTTATCACAGTACTGTGAATATTATTCCCTGTGTTATACAGTAGGACCTTGTTGTTTATCCATCCTATATATAATAGTTTGTGCCTGCTAATCCCAAACTCCCAATCCTTCCCTCCTCCACACCCCCTCCCCACTTGGCAATGACAAGTCTGTTCTGTATGTCTGTGAGGCTGTTTCTGTTTTGTAGATTTGTTCATTTGTGTCATAATTTAGATTCCACATCTAAGTGATATCATATGGTATTTTTCTTTCTCTTTCTGACTTACTTCACTTAGTATGATAATCTCTAGGTCCATTCATGTTGCTGCAAATGGCATTATTTCATTCTTTTTATGGCTCAGTAATATTCCATTGTATATATTTACTATATCTTCTTTATCCATTCATCTGTCGATAGACATTTAAGTGTCTTCCATTTTTTGGCTATTGTAAATAGTGCTGCTATGAACATAAGGGTGCATGTATATTTTTGAATTATAGTTTTGTCTATATATATGCCCAGGAGTGGGATTGCTGGATCATATGGTGACTCTAGTTTTCTTGAGGAACCTCCATGTTGTTTTCCATAGTGGCTACACCCCTTTACATTCTCACCAACAGTGTGAGAGTGTTCCCTTTTCTCCACACCCTCTCCAGAATTTATTATTTGTAGAATTTTCAATAATGGCCATTGTGGCTGGTGTGAGGTGGTACCTCATTGTAGTTTTGATTTGCATTTCTCTAATAATCAGCAACGATGTGCATTTTTTCATGTGTCTATTGGCCATCTGTTTGTCTTCTTTGGAGAAATGTCCATTTAGGTCTTCTGCCCATTTTTGGATTTGTTTGTTTTTTTGTTATTGAATTGTTTGAGCTGTTTTTATATTTTGGAAATTAAGCCCTTGTCTGTCGCAGTGTTTGCAGATATTTTCTCCTAGCCTGTAGGCTGTCTTTTCATTTTGTTTATGGTTTTCTTTGCTGTGCAAAAAGAGACACACTTTAGATATGAAGACACAAGTAGGTTGACAGTAAATGGATAGAAAAAGATATATCATGAAAGTAGTAACCAAAAGAGAGCTGTTGTGGCTTTAGTAATAATCAACTAAAATAGACTTTAAATCAGAAATTGTTGCTAGAGATAAAGAACATTTTATGATGATAAAACGGTTCATTCAGCTAGAAGATATAATAATTATAAACACATATACACCTAACAACAGAGATACGTGGAACAAAATGAGGCATAATTGAAGGGAGAAATAGACAATTCAAAAATAATATTTGTAGACTTCAATGACTCACTTTCAATTATGGATACAACTAGACAGAGGATTGAGAAAGAGAAGACTTGAACAACAGTATAAATCAACTAGAGCTAATAGACACCTATAGAACACTCTATCCAACTACAGGAGAATATACATTCATCTTAAAGTACACATAGAAAATTATATAGCATAGGCTGTATGTTAATACATCAAATACATTTCAGTAAATTTTATAGGATTGAATTCATGCAAGGTATATTCCCTGACCACAAAGGAATGAAACTAGAAATCAGTAACAGAAAGAAATTTGGGGAAATCAAAAATATGTGGAAATTAAACCACACACTGCTGAATAGCCAATGAGTCAAAGCAGAAATTTTAAGGGAAATTAGAAAATACTTTGAGGTGAATGAAAACAGAAACACAACATACCAAAATTTATGGGAAATTTTTATTGTGAATGCCTGTGTTGAAAAGATCAATGACCTAACCTTCTGCTTCAAGAAAGTAGAAGAGAATTCTAAACCCAAAGCAGGCAAAAAGAAAGAAAGAATAAAGATTTGCAGAGAAATAAATAAAAGAGAACAGAAAAATAATAGAGAAAAATCAATGCAACTAAAAGTTCTTCAAAATGTTTCCCCCAAATTGAGTAGCCTTTATCTAGACTGGCCAATAAAAAAAGGAGAGATGATTCAAACTAATAAAATCAGTAATGACATTACAAAAGTAAGAAGCATTATAAGAGACTGCTATGAACAAGTATATGCCAACAAATTAGATAACCTAGATGAAATGGACTAATTCCTAGAAAGAGCCAAGCTACCAAAACTGACTCAAGAGGAAATAGAGTATCTCAATGGCCCTTTAACAAGAAAAGAGATTGAAAATGTGATAGAAAATTTCCCATATAAAGTTAGACCTAGGTGACTTCACTGGTGAACTTTACTACACACTAAAAGAATTAATGCCATTCCTTCACAGATTCTTCTAAAAAGTTAGAGGAAGGAACACTTCTCAACTTATTCTGTGAGGCCTGCATTACCCCTGTAATAAAACTATACAAAGACACCATAAAAAAAGAAAGCTATAAAACAATTATCACTTAAGAATATATATGCACAGCTATCCTCTAAAAAATACTAGCAGATAAGATCCAGCCGCACATAAATTGTTTTACAGTTCTTCAAAAAGGCAAAAACAGAGGTATCATATACCCCAGCAATTTCAGTCTTAGGCATATACCCAAAAGAAAACACATTTCCACATAAAACCTTGTATGAGAATATTAAAGCAGCCTTATTCATAATAGCAAAAAATGGAACCTAAATGTCTGTCAGCTGATGAATGCTTAGGCAAAATGTTGTATATACATCCAGTGGAATATTATTCACCCATTAAAAGGAAAGACGTACTGATATAAGCGACAATGTGGATGAACCTTGAATACATCATGCTATGTGAAAGAAGTTAATCACAATAGACGATGTGTTATATATTCTCTTGATATAAAATGAGTAGAAAAGGCAAACATATAGTGACAGAAGAAAGTAGATTACTGGCTGCCAGATCTGGAGAATGGTGGGAATAGACAGTATCTTAATAGGTATGGGATTTGTTTCTGAGGTAATTAAATAATTAAAAATTGAATGTTGTGGTGATTACATGACTCTGAATATGCTAAAATTTATTAAATTATACATTTTTTGGTAAAATATATGTCAATTACATCTCAATAAAGCTATTTTGTAAAGCATTGTATACCATGAATAAGTGGGATTTATCCTAGAAATGCAAGCTTGGTTGAACATTTTAAATAATCAGTGTGCAATATACCTTATTAATATAATGGACAAAATCCACATGATCATCTCAATAGATATAGAAAAGCACTTAACAAAATCCAACACCCTTTCATGATAAAAACACTCAACAAAGTAGGAGTAGAAAGGAACTTTTTCAACGTGATGAAAAGCTTTCAAGAAAAATAATGGTTAACATCATATTTGATAATGTATGACTTGAATGCTTTCCCACAAGATTATGAATAAATCAAGAATGTCAGTGCTGGTTATTGTTAATTCAGCATTGTACTGGAAATTTTAGTCAGGAAAATTATGCAAGAAAAAGAAATAAAAGGCATCCAGGTTGGAAAGGAAGAAATAAAACTTCCTCTGTTTCCAGAGGGCTTGATCATGTATGTAGGACACTTTAAGGAATCCACCAAAAAAATGTATATTTGATATAATAAATGTGTTTAGGAAAGTTGAAGGATACAGGATCTATATACAGAAGTCTGTTGTATTTCTATATACTAGCAGTGAAGAATATGAAAATGAATTTAAGAAATCTATTTAATATAGCACTGAAGAGAATAAAATAGGAGCATATTTGTGTTTTAACATCTTTATTGGAGTATAGTTGCTTTATAATGTTGTGTTAGTTTCTGCTGTATAACAAAGTGAATGAGCTATATGTGCAAATATATCCCCATATCCCCTCCCTCTTTCATCTGCCTCCCACCCTCCCTATCCCACCCCTCTAGGTGGTCACAAAGCACAGAGCAGATCTCCCTGTGCTATGTGACTGCTTCCCACTAGCTAGCTATTTTACATTTGGTAGTGTATATATGTCAATGCCATTCTCTCACTTTGCCCGAGTTTACCCTTCCCCTTCCCCATGTCCTCAAGTCTTAGGAGCATAGTTAACCAAGGAAGTATAATACTTGTAAACTGTAAAGTATAAAATATTAATATATGTCATTCTCTCACTTTGCCCGAGTTTACCCTTCCCCTTCCCCATGTCCTCAAGTCTTAGGAGCATAGTTAACCAAGGAAGTATAATACTTGTAAACTGTAAAGTATAAAATATTACTGAAAAAAATTAAGGGCATTCTAAGTAAGTGGAAAGAAATCCCATGTTCATCATTCAAAAGACTTAATGTTATTAGATGAAAATACTCCTAAATTGATCTACAGATTTGATGCAGTCCCTATCAAAATACGGGCCATCATTTTTGTAGAAATTGCAAAGCTGATTATAAAATTCACACAGAAAACCAAGGGACCCCCCAAATAGCCATAATAATCTTGGGGGAAAAGGATGACATTGGAGGACTCACATTTCCCTACTTTAAAATTTTCTGCAAAGCTTCTTTAATACACATAGTGTGGTACTGACATAAGGATTGACATATAGATTAATGGAAGTGAATTGGGAACCTAATAATAAACCATACATTTACAGTTAAATGATTTTCAACAATAGTGCCAAGATGATTCAATGGAGAAAATAATCTCTCCAAAACGGTGGTACTAGGGCAGGTGGACAAAAGCATGAAGCTGGACCCCTACGACATACTATATACAAAAGTTAACTCAAAATAGATAAGAGACCTAAATGTAAGAGTTAGAATTATAAAACATTTAGGAGAAAACATGGGTATAAATTATAACCTTGAATTAAGTAATGGTTTTATATATATGAAACCTGCAGCACAAGCAGTGAAAAAAAATTAGATAACTTGGACTTCAGCAAGATGAAAAACTTTTGTGCTTCAGAGGACACTATTAAAGTCAGAAGATGAGACACACAATGGGAGAAAATATTTGCAAATTATATATCTAATAGGGATCTAATATCCCAAATATAAAAAGAATTCTGAAAAGTTAACAGGAAAGAGACAACTTAATTAAAATTGATAATGGTTTTGAACAGACATTTCTTCATAGAAGATGTACAGATTGTCAATAAACATGTCAAAACATGCTCAGCATCATTGGTCATTAGGGAAATGGAATTCCAAACCATAATGAGATTCTGCTTTACACCTACTAGGATGGCTATACTGAAAAACACTGTAACCTATGTTGGCAAGGATGTGGAAAAATTGGGACCCTCATACATTACTGGCAGGTATATAAAATGGTGCAGCTACTGTGGAAAACATTTTGGCAGTTCCTCAAAAGTTAAACATGGAGTTATCCTATGACCTAGGAATTCCACTCCAAGGTATGTACCCGAGTATTGAAAATATATGTTCATGCAAAAACTGGAACACAAATGTTTATAACAGCTGTTTTCATTCACTGTAGCCTAAATGTGGAAATAAACCAAATCATCAACTGATGAGTGGGTAAACAAAATGGAACATTACTTACAATGGAATAGTATTACAATATAAAAAGAAATGAATGGTACACTAGGCTGGTTCATCATCCAAAAGTCAATTACTGTAAGCCATCATGTCAACAGGCTGAAGAAGAAAATAGATGCAGAAAAAGTATTTGACAAAATCCAACACCTACTGATGAATAAAAACTTTTGGCAGCCTATGAATAGAGGGGAACTTCTGCAACTTAATAAAGAAAATCTACCAAAAAACTCCCGTAGCTAACATCATACTTATTGGTAAGAAACTACATGCTTTCCCTCTAAAATTGGGAACAAAGCAAGTATGTCCCTGCTTTCCACTCCTATTCAGCTTCCTATGTGGAAGTTCTAGCTAATGCAATAAGGCAGGATAAGGAAATTAAATCTGTATAGATTGGGAAAGAAGAAATAAAACTTTGTTGTTAGATATGATTCTCTATCCATGTAGAAAATCTCAAGGAATCAACAAGAAGAAACTCCTGGAACTAATAAGTGATTACAGCAAGATTTCAGGTCCCAAGGTTGATGTACAAAAGTCAATTCCTATATACTAGCAATGTGCAATTGGAATTTGAAATTTAAAATGCAATACCATTATATTAACACTTAAAATATTGAAAGTTATGTGTAAGTTGAATAAAACATACAATAAAACTCATGAAATCATAGAAGATGACAAATAAATGAAAGATATTCCATTTCCATGGATAGGAAGTCTCAAATTTTTTAAGAGTCCGTTCTTCCCAACTTCACCTACAGAGTCAACACAATCCCAATCAAAATCCTAGCAAGTTGCTTAATGGATATTGACATACTGATTCTAAAGTTCATATGGAAAGGCAAAAGACCCAGAATAACCAAGAACAAAGTTGGTGGACTGACACAACTCAATTTCAGTGCTTACTTTAAAGCTACAATAATCAAGACAGTGTGGTATTTGTGAAAGAATCAGCAAATAGATCAATAGAAAAGAAAATGGAGCCCAGAAATAGATCCATATAGAGTCAGCTGATCTTTAACAAAGTAGCTAAGGCAATCCAATGGAGAAAGGATAGTCTTTTCAACAGATGGAGCTGGAACAGCTAGATGTTCACATGCCAAGAAAAAGAATCTAGACATAGACCCTACATCTTTCAGAAAAATTTACTCAAAATGTTTTTCCCCTCAGAATGGGAACAAAACAGTGATGTCTACTCTGACCATTCTTATTCACCCTAGTGCTGGAAGCTATGTCAATTAGACAGGCAAAGGAAATATAAGCATATAGACTGGAAAGGAAGAAATGAAACTGCTCGTATTTGCAGATGACGTGAAAGTCTATGTACAAAATCCCAAATATCCACCAACAAACAAACAAACCTCCCATAACTAAGTGAGTTCATCAACAACATGAGTTGAACGTAGCAAAATTATATTTCTGTATTCTATATACTAGCAAAGAACACATGGAAACCACAGTTTAAAACAAAATACTATTTGCAGTTGCCCAAAGCAAAATGAAATTCTTAGGTATAAATCCCGCTAAACATGTAGAAGCCTTGTATATTAAAAACTACAGAACTCTGATGAAAGAAATCAAAGATCTAAATAAATGGAGAAATGTACTCTGTTCATGGATTGGAAGACTCAATATAGTAAAGATGTCATTTCTCCCCAAATTACTCTAGATTTGCTCCAGTTCCAGTTAAATCCCCAGGAGGATTTGTTGTGGATGTAGAAAGCTTATCCTAAAATATATATGGAAAGGCAAAAGAATAAGAAATTTTGAAAAATGATTATAAAGTGGGAAGAATCATTCACCCCATTTTAAGACTTATATAGCTATAGGAATTAGTACAGTGTGGTACTGGCAGAGGGATAGCCGCAGAGTTCAGTGCAACAGATTAGATTGCCCAGAAGTAGCCTCACACAAGTACAGCCAACTGATTTTTTTTTATATTTTAAAATATATTTTACTTAAACTATATTGACATACATTTGCATCATGCCTATTTTTTTTCTACTTTCACATCCCTTTATTTTTATTTTTTTAACATCTTTATTGGAGTATAATTGCTTCACAATGGTGTGTTAACTTTCTGCTTTCTAACAAAGTGAATCAGCTATACATATACATATACCCCCATATCTCCTCCCTCTTGCGTCTCACTCCCACCCCAGCCAACTGATTTTTGACAAAGGTTCAAACCCGATTCAATGAAGAAAGGATAGTGTTTTTTTAACAAATAGTGGTAGAGCAATTAGATATCCATAGGCCAAAAATTGAACCTCAACCTAAACCTCACATCTTATATAAAAATTAATTCAAACGATTATAGATTTACATGTAAAACATAAAACTACAGAACTTTTAAAATAACACATACCAGAAAATCACTGGGACCTAGGAAACAAGTTTTAGACATGATACCAGATGCACAGTCTATAAATGGAAAAAAATCTCAACAGTAATAAAGGGAGAGAGATAAAGAGCCTGCATAGGTGTGTGTGCCCAGGAGGGAGTGGGGGCCGAGGGAGAGAAATCATCCAATTAGGTGATGGGTAAAAGAAACATTTTCCCAAAAAGGATTGTACAGGTTCCTCCCAAGCACATGAAAATATGTTCAACATCATTATCTATTAGAGAAATACAAATTTAAACTACAGTGAGATATCACTACACAACTATTAGAACAGGTACCATTAAAAAAAATAATGATAATACCATATCTGGCAAGGGTATAGGGAAACTGGATCTTTCATATGTTGCTGTTGGTAATTTAAAATGGTATAGTCACTATGGAAAAATAGTTTGCTGTACATCTAGCAATTGTCCTCCATGGAAATGTACATCCCAGAGAAAGAAAAACCTATTTTCACACTAACAGCTGTAATCAGGTTTTCATAGCAGTTCTATCTGAAGCAGGTAAAAGGTAGAAAGAACTGAAATGTCCAACAATGGGTTAATGATTAAACAAATTGTGGTACATCCATACCATGGAATACTACTCAGCAGAAAAAAAAAAGATGAAAAACCTATTGATGCATACCAGTACTTGGGAATTATTCTGTATTTAAAAAAAATATTTCTAAAGTTCATATACTGTATTATTTTCTTTATATAGGTTTCAAAGTGATAAAATTATAGAACTGGAAAACAGATTAGTGATTGATGGGTGCTGGGGACCACAAAGCTTGTGTGAACAGCATGAAATGGGGGTTAGATGTGAATATAAAGGAAGGGATAGTACGTTAGGATCATTGTGGGGGATCTTTGTGGAATAATTCCATATTTCTGTTGTGGTGGCTGTGTGAACTTACACATGGTGATAAAATTGACTAGCTCTACACATACACACCAGTGCATATAAAACTGGTGAAATCTGAATAAGGTCTGTTGTTTGTACCAATGTCAATTTTCCGGTTTTGATATTGTACTACAGTTAGTTACATAAGGAGAGACTCAGTTAAGCATACACAGAATCTTTCTGAACTATCTTTGTACTTTCTGTTAAGTACAATTATTTTAAAATAAATATTTTTTAAACTTTTCTCATAATCTATATGCTCACCCACAAAATGGAAAATTAGCCCACAAAAATTTGAGCATATAAGGAGTGGGGCCTATTTTAATAATAACTTTATGGAGATATAATTCACACCCCATAAAATTCACCCCTTTCAATTGTACAATTCAGTTACTTTTAGTATATTCACAGAGTTGTGTAATCATCACCACTGTCTATTTCCAGACCAGTTTCATCACCCCCGAAAGAAACCCCACACCCATTAGTAGGTGCGCACTATCTAACCCCTCCCTAACCTTTGGAAACCACTTATCTACTTTGTGTCTCTATGGATTTGCCTGTTCTGGACATTTCATTAAAATGGAATTGTACAATATGTGACCTTTGTGTATGGCTTCTTTTACTTAACATGTCTTCAAGGTTCATCCACGTTGCAGCATATATCAGTGCTTCATTCCTTTTTATGGCTGAATAACATTCCCTTGTGTGGATATACCACATTTTACATATTTATTTATTAGTTGGTGACATTTGGGTTGTATCAACTTTTTAGTCATTATGTATAATGCTGCTATGAACATTCATGCATAGTCTATCTCCATTCACAGATTCTGTATTTGCAAATTTGCCTACTTTCTAAAATTTATTTGGAACCTCAAAACGAATATGTGTGGCACTTTCACAGTCATTCACAGACATGTGCAGAGCAGCAAAAAATTTGAATCACTCAATGCACACATTACCAGCTGAGGTCGAACAAGCCACACTCTGCTTTCTTGTTCTGGTTCTCATGATATAAACAAGGGCTCTTTTTGCAATCTGTTTAGTGTTACATTTTTTTGTATTTCTGTGCTGTTTGCTTGTGAATTTGCTGCTTCAAGTCGTCCCCAAGAATAGTGTTGAAGTATTGTCTAGTGTTCCTAAGCACGAGAAGGTTGCATTGTGCCCTACAGAGAAAATACATGTGTTAGATAAGCTTATCCAGGCATGAGTTATAGCAGGGGTCCGTGGCCTGTTGGAAACCGGGCCACACAGCAGGAGGTAAGCAGCAGGCAAGTGAGGGAAGCTTCATCTGCCATTCCCCATCACTCCCCATCACTCCCATTACCGCCTGAACCATCCCCCTCATCGCCTGCATTACTGTCTGAACCATCCCCCTCATCGCTTGCATTACTGTCTGAACCATCCCCCTCATCGCCTGCATTACTGTCTGAACCATCCCCCTCATTGCTTGCATTACTGTCTGAATCACCCCCCGCCCCCCCCCCCCCCCACCCCCGCCATTCCCCATCCATGGAAAAATTGTCTTCCACGAAACCGGTCCCTGGTGCCAAAAAGTTGGGGACCTCTGAGTTATAGGACTCTTGGCCCTGAGTTCAATATTAACGAATCAACAATATATAGAGACATATCTTGTTTTATTGCCCTTCACTGTGAGCTTCGCAGATATTTCATTTTTTACAAATTGAAGATTTGTGCCAACCCTGCATTGAGCAAGTCTATCAGCACCATGTTTCCAACAGCATTTGCCCACTTCATGTCTCTGTGTCACATTTTGTCCCAATATTTCAAACTTTTTCATTATTATATTTGTTATGGTGATCTGTGGATCAGGGCCTTCAAATCTAGGTCAGTCCTCATCAGTGGAGACTCTGGAATTGCTGGTTCCTATTATTAGGTTGTCCTCTTTTTATTTACTTTATTTATTTATTTATTTTTGCGGTACGCGGGCCTCTCACTGTTGTGGCCTCTCCCGTTGCGGAGCACAGGCTCCGGACGTGCAGGCTCAGCAGCCATGGCTCACGGGCCCAGCCGCTCCGCGGCATGTGGGATCTTCCCAGACCGGGGCACGAACCCGTGTCCCCTGCATCGGCAGGCGGACTCTCAACCACTGTGCCACCAGGGAAGCCCCAGGTTATCCTCTTTTTAGAAACCAGTTCCATCACTTACAAAACAACCCGGTAGAAATTATTTCTTAGGACAGTTTTTGGATCACACTGTACACTCAATTTGAGACCACATTTATTTTTGCTCTCATGTACAGAATGATAGGCAATTGGAGTTAGAAAGAGGATATACCCAAGGGCTATATAAGTACAAAAAAGTTTTTACAGTGGAACCTTTCGCTGACAAGCGTGGTATCAACTTCTGAGTCTTGAAAGATCTTGATAAGAAATAATTTGTTATTTGACTGAAGCCTAAATTTGATTTGCAGAAGATGAATGGCTAGGATGGGAGATTTAATTAGTTTGTTAGTAAATTTAGCCACTTGCTACTTATTGTGTGCCCCTAAGTTCTTGCCGAGTGGTAAAAAAAGGTTTTTATTTGTTATATGAACTGTTGCATTGCAATATCTTAACTGTTCACCTCTCCAGTAGCGTGAATAATTGACTATATAATTAAATGATTTTAGTAATAGTACATCAAAAAGAGCAGTATTTATAAACAGAAGCAGTTTTTTTTTTTTTTTTTTTTCGGTACGCGGGCCTCTCACCGCTGTGGCCTCTCCCGTTGCGGAGCCTAGGATCCGGACGCACAGGCTCAGCGGCCGTGGCTCAGGGGCGCAGCCACTCTGCGGCATGTGGGATTCCTCCCAGACCGGGGCACGAACCTGTGTCCCTTGCATTGGCAGGCGGACTCTCAACCACTGCGCCACCAGGGAAGTCCCAGAAGCAGTTTTGTTTCTGTTTGAGGTGGAAGATTTCATCTGTAACCAAATGAATAGGCATATTCCCCTTTTCCATTGCTGCCATTTGCCCATCATTCACTATTTAAAATGCCAGGCCTGTTTTTAGGTGTTGTTTATATATGTCATCTCATTTACTCTTCCAAGAAATCCTGCAGAATATATGTTACCTACATCTTGTGTTTGAGAATATTGAGGATTAGAGAAGTTAAAGAACTTTTCGATTGATAAACAGAAATGATAGAGCCAGTTGAACCCACGTTGATCTGTCTTTTGGACTCTAAAGCCCATATTTTCCACACATGTCAGACTGTTAGTCCTTAGGCTTTATATCCTAGAGCCCAGCTACCCTTGGCTTCATATGCCCCTCTGCCGCAAACAAAATGGGGTGTGTGTGTGTGTGTGTGTGAATTGGAGGCAGAGATTATTTTTTTGTTTTCTTCACAGCTTTACGCTGAGCATCTAGAACTGTGTCTGACACAAAGTAGGTATTCAATATTTATTGAGTGAATGAAGCAATGTTACATAAGTTTTGTCTATTTATTGGGGATTCTAGGTATGATACCGTAAAGGAACAGTGTGATAGTTGATGAACAAAAGAAAGTTTCTGCCTTTTTGCCAAGATTACACCTGTAAAAGGTAAATAGGCTGTGTTACACTTTGATGGTTAGGACTCCAAAGTTGGAGTCCTAATTCTAATACTGTGATTATCACATGATTCTAATGCTGTGTTTATCTATCCCTTCTTATCTGACTTAGCACTCTAGCATATCCAGACTACTTTGCTGTGTAAGCTTGCTTGGCAGCTTGCTATAATGAGGTCATATAATTAGTTTTGGTAGTAGGTGATGCCCATCTCCTATGAGAAATTCAAGTCTAGGTATCCTCAAACTAAATTCTGTAGAGAGCCCAGAGACAGATCAGGAAGTCTCAGGAATGGACAAAAGACTTGGAAGATATTTCAGAGAAGAAAATTTATCCAAATGATCAGTAAATGATACACAACTTCATTAGTCATCAGAGACATGCAAATTAAAACCACAGGGTGGTACCACTGTATTCCCAACAACATGACTAAAAAATGAAAATGACAGACAATTCTAAATGTTGATGAAGACATAAAACCACCAAAACTCTTTCTGCTAATAGGAGTGTAAATTAGTTCAGCCACTCTGGTAAACTGTTTAGGGATATATACCAAAGCTGACATGTAGATACCTTATAACCTAGCATTTCCACTCCTAGGTATATACGCATCAGAAATTCCTTAACATATGTCCACCAAAAAACAGGTACAAGAATGCTTTTAGCAGAATTATAGTAGCCCTAAATTAGAAACAACTCAAATGTCCAACAGCAGTAGAATGTCATAAATAAATTGTAGTGTATTCATACAATGGAGTGCTACAAAGTAAAGAGGATGGATGTACCTTTGTTACACATAAAACATAGATGAATCTCATAAGCAAAGTGATGAGTGAAGGAGGCCAGGTATGAAAGACTACCTACCCTGTGATTCCATTTATTTAAAGTACAAAAACAGCATAACTAATCTGTGACATTTGAAATCAAAATAGTAGGTAATTCTTGGGGGTGGTAGTGACTGGGAGGCAGCATAATAGGGCCTTCTGACATGCTTGCTGGTCATGTTCTATTTCTTGATTTGGGTACTGGTTACATGGGTGAGTTCACTGAAAATTCATCAAGCTGTACACTTAAAGTGGACTTATATACAGGGAATAGGTATACATTGTCCTAAGGGTAAGAGA